>NC_064409.1:22335000-22678750 GCF_023375975.1 Astyanax mexicanus
TCACTAACAATTCACTAATAATCACCATGGTTTTACAGCATTCATCAACATTCCACCAACAATCACCAACATTCCACCAACAATCACCAACATTCCACCAACAATCACCAACATTCCACCAACACTCCAACAACAGTCATCAAAAATGATCACAGTTCTATAGAAATCACTAACAATTCACCAACAATCACCAGGATTCTATAGCAATAATCAACATTCCATTAACATTCACCAAAATTTCACCAACAATCACCCACATTTCACCAACGGTCATCAACAACCATCATGGTTCTATAGAAATCACTAAAGATTTGCCAACAATTACCATGATTCTACAGCAGTAATCAAACTTCCACCAAACTTTACCAACAATCCATTAACAATTAGTAACACTTCACCCAACGGTCACCAACAATCATCACAGTTCTATAGAAGTCACTAACAGTTCACCAACAATCACCATGATTCTACAGCAGTAATCAACATTCTACCAAACTTTACTTTATCGGTAACACTCCACCAAACGGTCACCAACAATCATCACAGAAATTACTAACAAGTTGCCAACAATCACTGTGATTTTACAGCAATAATCAACATTGCGTTAACAATCAGCACTCTATTAACAATTAACAAAAAATTTAAGTAATTAACAACATTCCACCACCAACATTTAAACAGATACCACCATTTCATCAATAATCACCAACATCCCATCACCAATCATCTTAATTCTGAAGCTGTCACTGGTATTCTACCAATAATCACCACAGTTCTAAAACCATCACCAGCATTCTATCAACAATCATCAAAATCTTACAGCCATTTCCAACAATCATCTTCATTTTACAGCCATTACCAACAATTACCATGGTTCTAGTCATCACCAGCATTCTGCCAACACTCATCACATTTCTACAGCTATCACCCAAATTTCACTATCACCAACATTTAGAGCTGTTTTATTCCGATTTGTTCTCCCTGTCCTCGCTCTCCCTCTCTCTCTCTAACTCTTTCTCTTTCTCTAACATTCTCTTTTTATTCCTCCGTTTTTCATCTTTATCTTTCTGTATTGACACTGACGCATGAGTGAATGCTGTGGTTAATGACTGCGATGACAGGGACCATCTTGCTGCAAAGGCCTTGACTGCGCAACCTTGGCTTGTGTGCACACATACTCACATATAGACAGACAGACACACACACACACATAAAGACATATACACACACTTCAATTGAGCAATTTAGAAAAGAGGCAAAACCTGGCAGATATAAAAAAAAAAAAACAAGGCCATCAAAGTGCCTGAGTTTTCCTGTCCACAGGGAAGCTGGGAAATGAAATAAAAGAGATGGAATGAGAAGAGAGATGGGAAAGCTGGAAAATGGGATGATGGGAGAGAGAAAGAGAGAGAGGAACGAGAGATAGAGAGAGCTAAGAGGAGGAAGAAAGAGAGAGATTTTGTGTTTTGTTTGGCTGGATGAGCAGAAATAGAGCCGTTTTTGGCCTCCAGTAAGCTTAATTAGGATCATAGAGATTTACTGATGACTAGCATTAAAGCATCACCTGTCGTCAGAGAGAGAGAGAGCGGGCGAGAGAGAGACAGAGAGAGCGAGAGAGAGAGAGAGAGAGAGAGAGAGAGAGAGAGAGAGAGGGAGGGCGAGCGAGCAGCTGTCTGACAGGCGGGTGGCAACTTCCACTGATGGTATGGTTAAAAAAAGAACCGTCCTGTTTTTGGACACCGCATGCATGCCCACACACACCTCTTTCTCTCCCGTCGGCATGTGCAAACACACACATGCGTGCGCACACACACACACACACACACACAGACACAGACACACTTGTCAGCTCTCTCAGCTGCACATTTTTAACGGAGGAAATTACATGTTCTTCCCCCAGCTGCCTGTCAGCTAGCTGTGTGTGTGTGTATATATATATATGTGTGTGTGTGTGTGTATGAGTGTGTTTGTGTGTGTGTTTCAGTACAGAAAAAGAAGATATGAAGGATTCTCAGTCAGATCATAATTACCTGCATTTCAATGTACCTGTGTGACTCTCTGCGGCTCGGCTGAGAGGAGCCGGTTGGGTGTGCGGTAATGATCTGGTGGGCTTGTTAGTCTGTGAGTGTGTGTCAGATTCCTCTCCGGTTCTTCAGCCCAAACATACCGACCCAGCACAGCAGCACCATCATTTCCCACCAAATTCCACCGTTCACCAGGAAAAATGTCAGCGTCCAGCACAAACATCATTTACATAATTCTGCAACAGCCACCAGTATGTTACATCATTTCCTACAGCAATCATCAATGATAACCACAGAGAATGATCACTAACAATCCACCAATATTCACCTACGGTCCACCAACATGACCAACATTCCATCAACAATCACAGTTCCACCAGCAATTACTAACAGGACCCAACGTTCCACTGTAGTCACAAGCATTCCTTCAGTAAATACTAAAATCCCAGCATCACTCAGCAATATTAGAACAGCAATCACTAAAAACCTCCACCATCAATCCACCACAAAACACCAACTTTCCATAACTAATTGCCAAGCAATCACCAGCAAATACCAGCATTCTATCAATGATTATGCACATTCCACCAACAGTCACCAACATATTACTGTACCATAGTATCTCGAACACATTACATCAGACTCCATCAAACTCCACTATTTTCCTCCTTACCAAAATCCCCAAGTAAATTAGTTTGTATTTAATTTTCCAACAATCTGGGCCTTAATTAGATGAACAATAATGAGGCAAACAGACCTGTACTCAGTTGTGTTCTGATCCAGATGGGTTTTTGAGAATTAATTACCAATCAGCTGTTTGGATCAAAAGTGAAAGGCAAACATGAATCGTGTTTGATTTGTAATTGACGCTGTAACCCAGTTAATAGCTTGAGAAACTCGGAGCCGCTCGCCTGCAAGACCAAGAGTTTGCTCCTAAGTAAAAGTTGTCGTCTTTTATATACAGCTACAGACTTTCTCACTCTATATCCGCACATCCGCACAGTTTATTTCTGCGGGTTCACTTCCAGGCCGATCAGCCGCGAGCGACGCTGTGACTGACCTCACATTCACATAATACTAGCTTCACTAACAACCCCATAAGTGTCAGGGACGAGTTAGAGAGAGTGCTGAAGCATTTGAGGGCAGACGAGTTTTACTTTTCTGCTTGGAGTGATTTTTCATTTTTCCATCTCGGAGTTTCAGGGCACTGTCTTTTTGCCTTTTAGTCGCATTTCCAGCTCCGCTGGAAGCAAGACGCAGCTCACCGTTTGGTTAGCAATGACAGTGTGCGTCTGTGCCGTAGGCATGTTATTACTTTTGAGTAGGCGGTGTTGAAGAGGCAGTGCGGACGGACAAATTACACCAATCGCATGCCACTCAAGGGCTGCTGGCTTTAAGGACCAGAGGAGATGCGACAGCCGGCAAATTTCATCGTTTTCAAGCCGTTTTAATTATCGCTGCTTTTATGGGTTTATTTTGACATCGTCCTGGCAGACGTGGACTTCTGCAGGTGTTACAAATGGTAAATCAACTGATTATAATCATAATAATTGGGGAAATGAGACTGAAATCTGATTGATCTGTATATGAACAAAAGTACTGGGACAGCTGCTCATTCATTGCTTATTCAGAAATGAAAGAAATTAAAAAGAGTTAAATGTGCTTTTGTTTAGTGTCCAAGGAATGCTTTAATGTAGGTTTTGGAGCATCACTGTGAGGATTTGATGGCAATCAGCACTGACAAGATCAATAGTGAGGTCAGGATTTTGGATGATCACTGCCCCACCTTATCTCTGACTACCAACCTCATCCTAAATGTACTGGATAAAACATCTTCATTACAGAGAACACAGTGACTCGATGTTGGGGGGCTAGGGGGGTTTTATACCCCCTAGCTCACACCTGGCATTACACATGATGCCAATACATTCATGGTTATCTTCTCCAGGGAGTCCTATTCTATTGGCAGCACTTCTATACAGGGACTAAATAAACTGTGTGTATACATTTGCACATCTTTGTCTGCAGTATTATAAGGGCAATTATTAGAAGGTATAAAAAATGTATGTACAACCTAGATAAGTGCAGCCTTCAATGGATGTTATAGAAAAAAAAATACAAAAACAAAAATATATAATGATAAGTGATAACTGTTGCTAATTTTATAGTAGAAGGATCTGCGAAAATAAGCAGTTTTTGTCGTTTTTAGACATTTGGGACATTCCATTAAAAATTAAGAGGATTTTTCTCTCTCCTTTAAAATTATTTTTTTTATAAAATGAGAATTTTACTATTACACTGGATGTACTGGTCGTTCCACTTTATTCATTTCTAAGCTATTTCTCAGCTCTGTTTTTGCCTCTGTCACAGCTCCTCTGTTCCTACTGCTTCTATTTAGTGTGAACATCCAGCATCCGAGAGAGAGAGAGAGAGAGAGAGAGAGACAGAGAGAGAGAGGGTGAAAGGGAGAGAGATGGAGGGGGGGGTGTAGAGATGTTTTTATTGCTAAGCCTTGAGGTGGTCACAGTGCTGATTTAAGCTGAGGTGTTCTTTATATCAGTACGACACACAAACACACACACACACACACACACACACACACACACTCACACACGCACTCTAAAGGCCCACGGGGTGATAGAAAGTCTAGTTAAGCCATTAAGGCAGACAATTGGCTCAAATTGAGAGGGAGATGGAGAGAATGAGAGAGAGAGGGAGAGAGAGAGAGATGAAGAGAATGCTGAGGCAGGAGAGGATCCACTTGACAACTTAATCTGAGCCCCAGGACCTACACACACACATACACATTTACACACACTCACACCCACACCCACACACACATTGTAATTCCACAATCCTTAACCAGTAGAGAGAGGGCAGTGTGTGAGAGATAGCAGAGAACAACACTGAGGAAATGTCCTTCATATATTACCACCAAGCAGCCCGGGCATGCCTTTCACAGACCCTGTGTGTTTGTGTGTGTTTGTGTATGTATTTATATCTTTTTATAGGGGCCAGCCACACCCCCAGTCTGGTTTAACCTCTTGAACCCTGGACTTATTTTAGAGCTGTAACACTAAGTTAGGTAACATCTACAAATGATTCAGCAACTGCTATAATTGGTTCAGTAACTAAACAATACAATTATTTTATATCTATGATATAAAGATCAAAGAATAACTACACATGATTTAACAACTTCTATAATGATATGGTAAATACTATAAATTATCCAGTAATGTTCAAGTATCTTCTGTTAAAATTAATCACGGATTATGATTGATTGATTCAATGACAATAACTGGTTTATTATTTAAAATATATGATTCAGTAACTGCTATAAATGATTTGTTAAATAATATATGATATATTCAGCAACTGCTGTAAATTGTTTATTGTGTCTAAATGACTATTAACTACTACTAAGTATGAAAATTAGTGTTTAGTAAAGATTGTAAATAATAAGGTACTTGATACAACTGATTTAGTAGCAAAAGTAAAAGATTCAGTAACAACTTCAAATTCAAATGGAAATTACTATAAACAAATCAGTATCTACTAAAAAGATTCAGTAACTGCTTTAAATGATTCCGTACTGACTACTGTATAAATTATTTACTTATGATAATAAGTGATTAAGTAAGGACTCTAAATAATTCGGTAAACATTATAACCGACTCATAATAGTTGCAACTGAATATAATAAAGCAACTGCTATAAATGATTCAGTAACTGCTGTGGAATTAATATTGAAACTAATACATTGTAAGAGTGTAAGTATTGGTCTACTTACAGACCTTTAGGCCTCTTGCACACACACATATATATATATATATATATATATATATATATATATATATATATGTGTGTGTGTGTGTGTGTGAGCGTGTGGTGTGGTGGTCCTGCCAGGCGTCCCTATGACTTGCGCCTTTGTCTTCTTGGAGTTGGACCTCGTAAAACAGAACAATTAGCAATTGTGTGTGAGACAAGCGCGCACGCACTCACGCAGCACCCTGACACTCGCTGTCCCTTCTCTCTCGCCCCTCGCTCACTCTCGCTCTCTCTATCTCAATTTCCCTTTATCTAATTCTCCCCTCTTCCGCGCTCTCTTGCGCTCTCTCTTGCGCCCGTGGCCCCCGGGTTCGTGCGATGCTCGTTTCTCCTGCCTTTATTGCTCCTGATTGGCGTTGAGGGAGGGGGGTGCCCTTATCGCCGTGGTAACTGCTAGGGGGGATTTATTGGGAGGCGGTTGCCGTGGGGACCGGGCGCTAACCGGGCGATGTCGTTTAAATCGTTGAAAGACTTCGGCGTCTCGGCCGAGCGAATCGGCTCCTTCTGCAAGAGATGGATGAACAGAGTTCAGAGGTGTGTGCTTTCTCTCTCTTTCTCTCTGCCTCTCTCACCCTTTATTTCTCTCTCTTCCATTCTTTCTCGCTTTCCTTTATTCATTTCCCCTCGTTATCTCGCTCCCTCGCTCTGTGGCTGGATCTCTGAGCGGGGTATGGCTCACGGTGCGTTCAGAGGAATAAACCGCGTCCTCCTTTTTACACTAATTAAGAATCTGTATTGTGTTGGGTTCTTTTCTTTCTTTCCTCTGTTTCTTTCTTTCCTCTTTTTCATCTCTGTTCGTCTTGCTCTCCTGCACACATCTCACATAAGCTATGGGCCTCTCAGCTTTACTCTATGGTAGATATGCTATCCTTAGGTAGTAGTTTTAATTTTTTGGTGCACTTTTGTTCTCTTTCTTTCTTTGTTTCTTTTTTTTCTTTCTTTCTTTCTTTCTTTCTTTCTCTATCTCTTTCTTTCCTTACTGTTGGCTCTACAGTAGAAGAAGGCCTCACTGTCGTGTGGAGCCTTGTCAGGCCTTGTCATTGTGCATTGTGCACTTATTGTTCTCTCTCTCACATCACAAAATTTGTGTATATATTTTTACTCATGTCTCCTTTTTAAGTTTACAAGATCACTTTCAACCCATTATCAATTAATCAAGAATGGCATGCCATTGTGGATGGTAATATTAGCCTTTTATGATGTATTCCTGGTACACATGTGACACTGTGGATGGAGGACCTAACCCTAACCCTAACCCTAATAGTGAGACCTTATAGTGAGACCTTCATTCAATCCATACTGCTGTAAAGCTTAAGGGAAAATCTGCCAAATGTATTTTTTTTTTTTCCTAACGGTTCCTTTAAACAGCATTGGTTCTACATGGATTATGCGGTTCTAGCGGCAGGATGCGAGCAGCTGTGGTGGTGGAAGGAGGAGAAGTGCTGTGTCATTCTGCATCCTTCTCTGATTACAAATGAAGCGGGATGCGCTCAGTGTTGTCAGACTTTCACTTCTCAGTATGGATTTGGTATATTTTTGGATTCAGCAGCAAGGAGCATAACGGGGTGGGGAGTATCTCTTCCTGTCTGCCCTTCTGCTCTCATTCTCTAATTGCACACATAGTAGCATCAGTGTAGAAATGGCCACAGTATGATATACACTGCAAAAAATCCATTGGCAAAAACTAGACAAAATATATGCAAATTAAGACAAATATATGTATATAAAGCAAAAAAAAAATCTGCCAATAGGGTAAACAAAAATTTCTTAGTAAGATTTCTTACAAAAAGCAATAGCAAAGTCTCAAAATGAGTGAAGTAACATCTAAATCAAGCAAAAAAAGTCACTGTTTTTGAAAAAAAAAAAGAATCAGAATAACTTGATTGCTGCTTGATTGTGCTTATTTTGAGTTCAAATTACTTAAACTAAGGTAAAAATTCTAAGTAAGAATGATTAAGATAAGTATCCCTAAGATTTAGTTTTTTGCAGTGTAGGATTTTACAATAGTCATACATGTATACTGTATTACATAATTTCATATATTATACTTTACAAAACATTAAATATATGACTCATTATATAATATGTTATATTTGTGATATATTTAGCTTTCATAATATACAACACTGTTACACCTATACTATATACTACTTTATGCTATACTTTACTTTACTATACCTTATACTATTCTGTACTACAAACAATATGTACTACACTATGTCATTTAAATGTATATCTTTACTATGCCACTATCTATCCATCCATCCATCCATCCATCCATCCATCCATATCTGTCAATATGTACAGCCAAAATTCTGAGAATGGTCGTTTAAGTGACCATCATTTAATGTGTATAATCTTTCAGAATTGTATTGTTGGACCATAAAGTCTAGATTAGTGGTGTCTAAACTCATGTTGGACCAAAAATGAACATTGTGATTTAATTAATCGCTCAGAACTAATTATAGTTCAGCACCAGTGCCAAGTCAAATGGGTGAACCTCAGCTTAATAGGGACATTTGACCATAAGCACAAAAACATTTGGAACCGAAAGACCTTTGGTCTGAACGCTTGACACGTTCCAGAATGGGTCATGAGGAAGTGCTGTTGGCCGTGTTTTGTATGAACATCTGTTTTACTGGAGCATCTGCTATAGACGTCTCTGAGAATGTGAGAATGTAATGGTCAGTCCAAAACCGGCCGCTGGAAAGTGTTTGCTAGAGAGTGAAACCCAAAATCAGATCTAAAGCAGAGCGGCTCCCGGGTTCCCCTGGGGCCTGCCCAGCTCTGACAGTGATGTGTGATTTGTGGAGATGGAACAGGACAGTTCTAGCTGACCTTTGAAGCATTTCTGATGAAGGTCTTTTTGGAGAGATGAATATGTGTGTCTCTTTCTCACAATTAAATGTGCAAATGTTCAGTATAAGATTTTTGCTAACGCTGGCTGTTCTTAATATATATCGTAATAAAAGGTGTTCTCTGTCTCACACATCCACCACTCCCGAGAAAAAAAAAAAGAAGAAATATTCTGATACATATCGAGGATATTAAAAGACCTTAATTAAAACTAACTCTCTCGCTCGCTGTTTCTGTCTTTCTCTCCAGTAACGGCACAGCTGGTAAGATGAACGGGGCTCTGGAGCATTCGGACCAGCCGGACCCGGATGCCATTAAGATGTTTGTGGGTCAGATTCCTCGCTCGTGGTCAGAGAAGGAGCTGAAGGAGCTGTTTGAGCCGTACGGAGCCGTTTACCAGATCAATATACTGAGGGACCGCAGCCAAAACCCTCCACAGAGTAAAGGTAGGCCAAACGTGCATTCACACACACACACACACACACCCTAATGAAAAACTGTAGCTCTGCCAACTCAGTGTATATCATCACAATACCTACAATTATGAATGTTATTAATATATATATATTCCCCCTGAGAGACTGTAGCTCCGCCTCCTCAGTATATACTATCACAATACCTACATTTAGAGTATTATTAATACACAGCTCTGGAAAAAATTAAGAGACCACATCAGTGTCTGAATCAGTTTCTCTGATTTTGCTGTTCGCAGGAATCAGTTTGAGTAAAATAAACATTGTGGTTTTATTCTATAAACTACCGACAACATTTCTTCCAAATTACAAATAAAAATATTGTCATTTAGAGCATTTATTTGCAGAAAATTAGAAATGGCTGAAAAAATAAAAAAGCAGATGCAGAGCTTTCAGACCTCAAATAATGCAAAGAACATTAAACAAGTTAATTTTCATGAAGTTTTAAGAGTTCAGAAATCAATATTTGGTGTAATAAGCCTGTTTTTAATCACAAGTTTTTATGCATCTCAGCATGTTCTCCTCCACCAGTGTTACACACTGCTTTTAGATAACTTTCAGCCACTCCTGGTGCAAAAATCCAAGCGGTTTAGCTTGTGATCATCCATCTTCCTCTTGATAATATATTAGAGGTTTTCAATTTGGTAAAATAAAAAAAACAGCTCCGCCTTCTACTAGTGTGTATCACAATACCTAGATTTAGATGATATCAGATGTATATTTAGAGAGGCTGGATCAGTTCCGTGTGTCAGAAAGATGGAGTTTAATGGGGTTAATGCTTATTTTTGCAGTGGCATGTCCTTGTAATTGTCTCCACCCGTTTGGTCCATCAGTATGAGTATTCATGAGTAATTTTCTGCTTAAATAGGAACTCTCTTGTGACTAGAGAAAAAAGAGCACAGCTCTTTCATATGCAGCTTAATCATTCATTTGTGTAGCGTCAATTAAGCCAAAAACAAATATTAGCTTGCCGGTCACACACTTTCGGATGAAAGAACATTTGAATAGATTCCTGTGTTAATTCTAGTTTTTAATTGAGTCATGGTACAGTCTAAAGCTTCCAGTCATTGATATAAATGATGACAGATTTATATATCCTTTCTGGATGTCACTCACTAGCCACTTAAAAATGTCTACCTTCCGCTTCCATTCAATGACCACTTTATTAGGAACAGCTACCTTCTGTTCCTACTGACTGTTATGTTAATCATTGGTCACAAAAACAAACCATACAATTAATGTAAAATTGTAATTGAGTAATTTTCTTCATTTGTTTTAAATTTTTTTTTTACATCTGCAATTTGTTTTATTTTTGCTTAATATATTAAATATATAACATTTATTTTGGATTGACTTGTTTTTACTTATTTTTGTGATTATCTCTTATCTTTTACTATTATTCATTTATGCTGTATTTTATATTTTCTTATAATTTTTTTTCCTATAATATTTTACCCCTTTTATTGTACTTAGTGTGCTCTATTCTATCATTTTAATAATATATTCAATAAACTTCATAACATTATTATTATTATTATTATTATTATTATTATTATTATTATTATTATTATTATTTTATTATTAATATTATTTTTAGTAGTAAAATCTCTTAATATATATATTTTTATATATATAATTCCATCCCTATTTGCTCTGTATTTGGCCACATTATAAATAAGGAATACCCTCAATGTGCTTCCGTGTTTAAATACAGGTTGATTGATTAATTTATTGATTGATTAATAATGTGTGCAGCATGTGGTTTTGCATTGTATTGTTGAAAAATGCATGGGTGTCCCTGGAAAAGACGTCTCTAAGATATTAATATACACTGTGTCTATTTCGTCCTCCAAAAAAAAAAAAAGTATTGGGAATAGTGATTTCGCAATACGCAATTTCTGACTATAAGGAGAACTCAAAATCCTTAAATTTTCCAGAAAATCATCAGAGCGCCTCATAATCCGGTGCATCTTATGTATTAATTCCATCAGTCAGGTTGTAAGGACAGTGTTATACAGGAGTTTTGGTTTAGTTCTCCAGCAGTATTAGCATTAGCCGCTAACCGCCGCGCTAGATCTTTCGCTGTTCAAAGGTGAACATTATCAGACTGTAGCCTACATGTTTATTGTGTTGAAAACAAGCTACATGGGACGAACCGCTAGCTGATAGCGCCATGGTTTACCAAAACAATCAGGGTTCCTCAGTGTAGCACTGTGGGGCTGTGTACACTACCGCTAAGCGCTGCTGCTAACCGCACAAAAATATTGGAAATCTTATTGTATACGGAAGCACTTTACTCATCCAAATAAACTTTTTTTCAGGTGAGAAATCTTTAAGATCCAGGGATTAACATCCAGCGCTCGTTTTTTTAAAGAATTACAGTTTTGTTTATTTAAGCGCTCACAGCGGCAAGACCTGCTGAATAAATGCACCTTATAATCCGGTGCAGCTTATGTATGAAAATAGACCAGAAAATAGACGTTCATTGATGGTGCGCCTTATTAAGATCCTTGTAGTCTGTAAAATACGAAGTAAAAAAGACAAAACATGAAATATCTTGTGTTCATACTGTCTATAATCAAATAAAAAGCAGTTTTGTGATTGGGAGTTCTATACATATTAAATTCTTCTGTCAATATTATCTGAGTTCTAATATTATTACACTTTTTAACCCTGCAAAATGGATTTTGGACGCAAAGTTTTCACATCAGCAGGGCCCTGCTGTGTTTTGTGGTCTGGATGTCTGCATGTGATGTAGAATCAAAACACAAAGAAAATAATTTGATGTGCTTTCTGTCCAGATGTAGTTGAGCGCATTATAAGCCTAGGGTAGGGATGAGGAGCATTCCATATTTTTCAACTGTACGCTTCAGGCTGTTGATACGAGTTTTTTTTTGGCTTTCTGACTGAGATAAACAGTCCATTTGGTTTAATGCTCAGTGTGTTGTTATTTCAGATGAATTCATTCTGACTGAAGATCGCAAAAGAAAAAGCGTGGTGCAGAAAATGATGTAGCAAATGAAAATATCTTAAATATGGGTCATAAATCTTTAATACCCCCTTCATGAGATTATACTGTATTGCACTTTGTGTCTACAATTGTTGCCGACAATGATCTGATGAAATGATTTTACACTCTTTTTTTTTTGCTGTTAACTTTTTAAATATATTGCGTTTTTGGTAGTGTTGATATATTTTTTGTAAATTAGGAGTCAGTTCATGTTCTTTGCTCATTTGAAGACACAAAGTGAAAGGAAACAGTTTTGTAGTTGAGAAGGATCTCGCTGTGGAGAAATATCAAACGTGTTTAAGCTAGTAATGTTTAATGTATGATAAATGTCTCGTGGCTTTGTTGGCGTGAGTTTGAAGACGTATTTGAGGGAAATAAAACACTCCTGTGCTTTGAAGCACTGAGACGCTTGACTAGCTTGAAACTTCTGTTACTAAAAGCTTGAAAAAGGTTGTTTTTCACAGTTTCATTCTCACACAGAATTTTAATGTATGCATTTGGTTGGAGTGTGTCAGAAAATTAGGACGCCCCATCAAACTTTTGCTCTTTTTAAACATATTTAAAAATATGAACATTTCATCCTCATGTGAAAAATATTTAGAGACGGAGGTAATATAATTAAATATGTACAACTGAAGAAATTATGATAAACATCATTTATGAAATGTAACTTATTCAAATGTATTTAGAATTTTGGGCATTTTTTCTGGTTATTTCCACATCAGACAGATAATTAAAAATAGTATGTCCTCCTTTTATAAGAATGTGTTTTAAGTCTTGAGTGTGAGTGTGTGTGTGTGTGTGTGTGTGTGTGTCTGGGGCTCAGGTTTCATCAGGCCTGTGCCCTCGGCTGATTTAGGGAAGGTCACTAAACACGGCTTCAGGTGCTTTAGCTAAATTATACACAGTTACTGAACAAATCCTTCAGTAAAAAAAGAGGAGTGCTCTCTCACCTCTCTCACCCCCTCTCGGTCTCTCTCTCTTTCCATTTCTCTCTCTCTCCATCCCTCCCTCCCTCCCTCCCTCTCTCACCCTTCTATCTCTCATTCTCTCACCCAAACCTCCCTCTTGTTATCTCTCTATCTCTTTCTCTCTCCCTCTCTCATCGTTCTAGCTCTCATTCTCTCACCCAAACCTCCTTCTTGTTATCTCTCTATCTCTTTCTCTCTCCCTCTCTCACCCTTCTGTCTCTCATTCTCTCACCCAAACCTCCCTCTTGTTATCTCTCTATCTCTTTCTCTCTCCCTCTCTCACCCTTCTGTCTCTCATTCTCTCACCCAAACCTCCCTCTTGTTATCTCTCTTTCTCTTTCTCTCTCCCTCTCTCACCCTTCTGTTTCTCATTCTCTCACCCAAACCTCCTTCTTGTTATCTCTCTATCTCTTTCTCTCTCCCTCTTTCACCCTTCTATCTCTCATTCTCTCACCCAAACCTCCCTTTTGTTGTCTCTTTCTCTTTCTTTCTCCCTCTCTCACCCTTCTGTCTCTCATTCTCTCACCCAAACCTCCCTCTTGTTATCTCTCTATCTCTTTCTCTTTCCCTCTCTCACCCTTCTATCTCTAATTCTCTCACCCAAACCTCCCTTTTGTTGTCTCTTTCTCTTTCTTTCTCCCTCTCTCACCCTTCTGTCTCTCATTCTCTCACCCAAACCTCCCTCTTGTTATCTCTCTATCTCTTTCTCTCTCCCTTTCTCACCCTTCTGTCTCTCATTCTCTCACCCAAACCTCCTTCTTGTTATCTCTCTATCTTTCTCTCTCCCTCTCTCACCCTTCTATCTCTAATTCTCTCACCCAAACCTCCCTCGTTATCTCTCGTCCCTTTACTCTCCTTTTTTTAATTTTACTATGTCTATCTTACCCTCTATCCTCCCTTTCTTACCTTTCTTTCTCTCCTTTTTTACTTTCACTCTCATTCTTTCTTTTTACCCTTTTCTTTCTTTGTTCTTTTTCATTTTTGTCCTTCCCCTTTTCCACCCTTTCTCTATCCATCTTCTATTAATCTTAAATTCTTTCTCTTTCTATCCCTCTCTCAATTCTTTCTTAGCCACTTGCACTCTTTTTTCTCTGTCTTCTATCTGACTCTTTCCCCATAACTCCCTCTGTTCCTCTCTCTGTCTCTCTCCTATTCTTTTTCTTCACTCCCTCCTTAAGTCACATTCTCTCATTCCTTCTCTTTCTGTTGTTCAATGTTTTTCTCATTTTCTCTCTTTCCTTTTTTTCCTTCCTTTTTCCTCTTTCCATATCTTTTCAGATTTTAGTCACTTATTTTTTTCCGCTTCTCTGCTGTTGTCTCTCATCCTCTCTTTTTCCCTCTCTTCATCTTCCCCTCCCTTTCTCTATATCTTTTCCCCTCTCATTTTCTCCTTCTCTCTCTCTCTCTATCTCGTCCGGTGTGTCAGTGTAAGAAGTGGGACATGGGACGATGGGGAGGTGCCTCTAAACAGATCACCCTGTGTGTGTGTCTGTGTGTGGAATGAAGATGTAGAATATAAATGTACCCGAAGGAAAGAAGCAAGAATTGTTTATCAGAGCTCAAGATGCACAAACACACACACACACACACACACACACACACACGTACGGGTGCAGAAACAGGTTGGCCCTTGTTGATTGAATGATGTGAGAGCGGTCGGGGCTGAATGGAGCTCAGCAGCTGTGTGTGCCTCTTTACTAAAGATGTATTCCTTTGAAGTCCCTAATACACCCCCTCCCCACACACACACCCATCCGCACCCCCCACTCACACACACACTGTGTGCACCATGGTGAATGAATGAAGCAGTGTGAACACATCCTTTTCAGTCACACAGTGCTGAGACTGAATAATACAGGTGTGTGTGTGTGTGTGGGTGTTGTGCCTTCAGAGGTCTGGTACAGGCCTATTATGCTAATGTATTAAAATGTATTCCAATATATGTGTGTGTGTGTGTGTGTGTGTGTGTGTGTGTGCGTGTGTGTTTGTGTGCATTACAATAGTTCAGGTGTGAATCTTTGAAATAAATAACAGAATTTCGAATTATTTTTTTAATTGAATCAATTTAAATGTTTCATTTGGACCTTTGACAGATAAAGTAAAAATATAAATTCCATATGATAACTGACACATCAAACATATTGTTTTATTCAGATATTTGTATAGACCCAGACAAGTAACTGATTATTTTTACTTTTTTGTTTTACACAAATCTAGTAGATTTTTTTTTTCTTCTAGACAGTAAAGGGATTTACTCCAACAAATAGCGTATATCAGTTTAGCTTTGTGTGTGTATGTGTGTGTGTTGATTGAATTATGATGTATTTGGTTTCTGCTGAAGCGTCACAGCCGATTAGAGCAGCCATTAGCTTTGTTAGCTCTGTACCCAGGACCAATTACTCACTAGTCGCAGGTTAAACTGTGTGTTGGTGTGTGTGTGTGTGTGTGTGTGTGTGTGTTTAGTAGAGTTATTCTCTGAATTGTTTTTGAGTTTTTTTTTGGAAGTTAAAATCAAGAGCAGGTCTGACTTAATAAATATTTCTTTACTAGTTACTACTAGCGTGTGTGTGTGTGTGTGTGTGTGTGTGTGTGTGTGTGTGTGTGTGTGTGTGTGTGTGTGAATGCTGGGAAGTAGGCTGTTTTGGCCATTGAATATGCTGTACTGCTGCCAGGCATGAATGAGTCCATGTTTAATTCTGCCAAAGTCTCTCTCTCTCTCTCTCTCTCTCTCTCTCTCTCTCTCTCTCTGTAATCACTTGGCTGTGTGTGTGTGTGTGTGTGTGTGTGTGTGTGTGTGTGTGTGTGTGTTGGACAGTGAAGAGTTGGAGAGTGTGTGTTGTATTCCCATTCTGCTGTAAATCAGTTCATAAGGGTATATTCATCAACTTAACAATACCAAAGATCATTTCTGTTTACAGCTAAGATTAACTAAGCTACTGAGGTACCATGCTTTAGTTTAATAGACAATAAAATAATGTTTTAAATGCTATTTGGACCCAAACAAGAACATAAATGTGACGAGACTGCTGAATGACAGCGAGTACACACGTGTCACACATCTAGCTACACTAACATTAGCCCACTGGCTAAACAGCTCATTAGATTACAATGGCTATTTTCCACCAATTTCACTCAAAAAAAAAAAAAAAAATCACAAAAATCAAACTGTGTTCAGAATTTGATAAAAAGTGACTCTTAGTTCAACCAACAGCAAAATGCCACATGATCACTAATAGTATAATTAACTAGCTTGACTACAACTTGACTTCTGCTATTTCATGTAGTGCAGACAGTAGTTTTAGCCAATGCTACCTGTCAATCACTTATTTCCTAAGTGTATCCCCACCTCCTTATGATATCCCCCTGAGACCCAGGCATTTTTTGGTCTGAATTTTAAAATTCTTCTAGCTATTTGGGATTAGCAGAACCTAAAAGTGTAACAGCTAAACTTTGTCTTTACACAGGAAGTCGTTTTTGCAAAAAAAAAAAAAAAGTCCTCATATGGGGACAGTTGTTTATTTTAACATTAAACATTATTCTTGCCATTTGCGATCAGAAGAACCCAATTAGTTAAAAAAAACAGCATTGTAGCTTTGATTAGAATTTGTATAATGCCTTTGTTTTTCATCTGTACTGACTATAAAAACTTTCGACTGGGATTCCTGCAATCTTTTTTTTAATCAATTTAGTATACTGTTGTCAAAGGTTGCTGCAGAGAAGTAGAAATGTAGGATAATATAGCAGAATAAGGTGTCAATAATTAGCACAGAGAAAACTGTTGGAATTAGACCCTAAAGATGGAATTTCAGCATAGAGTAGAAAATTCTTAGAAAAAATTGGGCGTGGTTGTTTTGTCATTGAAACATAAGGATGGGCGGAGCCACACAGTATACTGCAACTCACCAGAGGAGGCGATAGGCCATGGTGGCTTCACTTTTGAGAGACATAGCGCTGTCCATGTTGCTTTATCACAATTCTGATTAAATATCATCATGTCTAAAGCATCACTAAAGCCTGGATGGGCTGGCTTTAGTCCAGCCCCCACAGCGCCCTCTATGGGCCTCTCTGAGTTAAACTGTAACAGCTGTGGTGTACATAAATTCTGAGGTGTTAAAAAAGAAAATTCACACCACCACACACATTTACAGCATTCACATTTCGCAGGCTTTGATCTTGGCTTTGACAGCAATCCGCTTGAGACATCACACACACACACACACACACACACACACACACAGATAGGCAGAGTGTAAAATCACGTACACTGCAGTGTATTTCCTGGTTGTGGCTAAGAAGGGAATTTTATGGTGCTTAAAGGATAAATATGCAAGAAGAGAGAGGTCATGAATGCAGAACGCACTCAAACACACACACACACAAACACATACACACTTTACTAAAATGACAGCATCTACTTTTCTAAGAAAGCTCCACACTAGATGTCGAAATGTTTATTTTTGATTAGTTTTACCACTGCAACCAACCACAAAGATACTGGATGGAGCAACATAATCACTTCAGAGAATCCCACAGGTTCTCCGAAACCTTTTTTGAGCATGACAGACTGTTCTATTGGTCAGTTCCTTTCTATGAAGAAGCTGCGAGAGCAAAGGGTGCAGCTTAAAGTAGCTTTACATAAGAACTCTACAGTTTACACCACTGCAGTATATAGAAATCAAGCTTCGAGTGCCACCTCATAGACAGCTGTACACATGCTTTTGCAGACAAGCTGAGAGATCCAGAAGCAGCATCTGAAGAAAGAGGAGTATGTGGACTGAGGCAGTAGACTAGAACTACAGGATTTATACTAATTTATAGAACAGTTAGTTCCGACCTCACAATCTGATTCGGTCGAGAAGTGTTCTAGCTGTGATGATATTTGTGATAACATAACGGCCTTCTCACACTAAACCTGTATCACTCTGCCAACGCGTTGCAGAGTAACGGCGTATATACACAGGACAGCTTAGAATCATCAACGGCATCAGTGGCAGCGTTAGCTTAGCATAGGCTAGCGCTCAACCACGGCACGCTTGCCCGCAGCGCTGGCTGTCTTTTGTAGAAAAAAGGGAAAGAAAATCACTCGGCTAATGCCGTCTGACAGCCAGAACGCTAACCAGCCAGGCTAGGTTAAGTTAATGCTGAGCTAAAGCAAGCTACGCTAACCTAACCACAGTTCAGCCGGCTAGCTAAAACCAACACCACCCAGCAAAACAAGCAGAAATGCTCAAAAATGGGCAGCGTTCACCTGAAGACGACTCCACGGAGCAGGAGAGGAGAGTATTAGCGTTATTTCACGCTCCTAACGTCACCATCTTCGCTTATTCCCAATTTTGCTTTCAAGCTAACTTTTGTGATGTTAGTCTGTATAAACCATACACCGTTTTGTAGTTAAGTTTCAGTTCTGTTTCAATTGTGGTGGAACTACTTTTTGGCGGAAGGCACAGTCCATATAAAGCATATTCATTCTTAATTTCTTAAAGTTCTTTGATTTATTTTCTTTATTCATTTTGTAAAAAAAAGAAACTGTTATATAAAAGCAATAGAACAAAATGTCTAGCTAGTTACATAGTGCAGTAGCAGCTTTCCTCCACCTATAACAGTCAGTGGAGCATCATCATGATTCCAAAATGGCTAATGTAGCTGTAAAATATCATAACTCATTGATTGGAAAAATTGTTTTTTATATTTTGGGCATGTGGTTTAAGTCTCTGTATTGCATACTGTGTATTGTGCTCAGTTGGTCTCTCGCTCTCTCACACACACACACACACACACACACAGATTTTATGCACTATACAAAGGGAAAAGCAGAACAAATATAAAGTTCTGCTCTGATTGCCCCCCACCCTCAACAGTTTCTCTCCTCTCTCCATTTTTTTTTTCACTCTATTTCACATTCTCTTTCTCTCTCTCCCATCTTTTTCCTTCTGTGTTGTTTGGCACTGACACTCTTCCCTCTCAGCAGGAAGCCAAAAGAAAAGAAAAGATCAAATCCAGTTGTGTTTTCCGCTCATTTAAAATGTTCTCTTTGCCTCTCTCTCTCTCTCTCTCTCTTTCTCTTCTCCAGGGTGCTGTTTTGTCACGTTTTACACACGGAAAGCTGCCCTAGAGGCCCAGAATGCACTGCACAACATAAAGACCTTAACTGGGGTGAGTTTCTGAGTTCCTATTTACTCATTATTGTTTATTTGCTTGTTTGTTTGTTTGTCACTGATTAAGCATGCTGCAGTTTGTTTGTTATTGTGCAAACCCGAGTAGATCAATGATTTTGTACAATTGGGTAGGATTTTACTCCTATAATTAGTGGTGTAACAGATCCCAAGTCTTAGGAACGAATCAGATCAAGGTTTTAGGCACTGGGGTACTGATTTCGTCACTGGTCCACGACCAATTCTTCCAATACTTCCAATTTTACGCATTACAGCACTCCTTATCAAGCTATACTGCCTGACCAAAAAAAGTCGCCATCTGGATTTAACTAAGCAGTTGATCTGGGGTTGATTCTGCAGTTGGTCAGGTTTAGATTCAGCAACAGTATGTGCTGAAAGAATGAGGTCAGCTGACTACCTGAATATACTGAATATAGACCAGGTTATTCCATCAATGGCTTTTTCCTCCATGATGGAACAGTTATATTCAAAGATGACAATGCCAGGATTCATGGTGCTGGAATTGTAAAAGAGTGATTCCTAACCCTTAACCTCATTGAGAATCTTTGGGATGTGCTGCATGGAGAAGACTTTGTGCAGTGGTCAGACTTTACCATCATCAATGCATCAAGATATTGGTGAAAAATTAATGCAACACTGGATTGAAATAAATCTTGTGGCATTGCAGAAGCTTATTGAAACAATGTTGCAGTAAATGCGTGACAAATTAAAGCTCAAGGCGGTCCAACCAAATATTAGAGTGTGTGCCAGGCAGGAATGGTGCTAGATACACCTTCCAATATATAAGTGCAGTGGTGAATCAATATTATATCACAACTATTTACAAACACCCTGACTGAGAGATGTTTTAGGAGCATCTTGGGTGACAATAACTTCAGAACACTTCAGAAATCAGTAGCATTTTCAGATGTTTTAGATTAAAAAGATTAAATGTCTGTATTGTGACAATGCCCCTGGGGACAGAGACACAGACAGGAATAATGCCAAAATGCATAGTCGATCATGCATCTGCTTTAAGCGCTCACAAGCGCTTAAAGCAGATGCATGATCGGCTATGCATTTTGGCATTATCACCCAAGACATTTTAATGTTCACACCACAATTATAATGTGGTCATACGCATCTCTGATCACATCTGATTGTGATCGGTTTTAATGATCGGATTGCGATGCTTTTCCTGTATCCCGTCCACACCTGTAGCTTGTGATGGACACTGATAATCAGATCACCCAAGACACAAGGCCTTGTGTGAATAGGGCCTTTGATTTGCCATATTAGTAGTAAATAAGCCAGTATGTAGCCAGTATGTTAATTCTATTGTGTAGACACACACACACACACACAAATCCACCAAAACCCCCGAATCAGCTAATCAGCTAATCCTGCAGTGCAGGTTTTCTAACTGTGTGAATGAAGAGGTTTTCATTAGCATCTGAAACATGAAGAAAAGACAGAAAAGATCAGCATCAATTCCCTCAATCTCTCACCGCTAATCAGTGTGCGCTCAGAAGGCTGTGTGTAAGTGTATGAGTGCGTGTGTGAGTGTGTGTGTCCTCTCTTGTTCTTGACTCTTAGCTAAGGACGAACGAGAGCTAATCTAGGACGTGTCCTTAAGAGTGCCCTGCAGCTGCTCGCTCTTTTTTTCATCTCTCCTTTTTTCCCCCCTCTTTCGCTTCCTCTCTGCATTTAGATATACACTCTATATGGACAAAAGTATTGGGACACCTGTTCATTCATTGCTACTTGATTTATTATTTTATTGCATCAACAAAAAAAAGAAAAAAGCATTAGTGAAATCAGGATGTTGGATGATCACCACCTCAAAGATACTGGACGGAGCTCTATTACTCGATAGAACACAGCGGCATTAGGCCATCTAGGTCATCATATGATGTAGTGCTGGGCAATTATGGTCTAAAAAATAATCTTAAATTTTTTCACAAAAAAAAAAAATAGATTTCCGATTTTTTTTATATATATATATATATATATATATATATATATATTACGTATATATAATTTACATTTACACACAGCGGAGAAACTCACACACTGACGGATTACACTTCAGAACGCGAGAATTGAGAAATAACGAACTAAACGAGTCACAGAAGAAACTGAAGGAGAGATGACGCAGCAGTTTTTAGAAACGATTTATTAATTTATTTCTAGCAAAATAGATGCTTTATCCCACCGGGTGTTTGTGTCGAAAGCTCTGGAACTTTTTTCAGTACGAGCTCAGTCCTCGGACTGAATGTTTATAAAATATGTGCGGGTTGGTCTGTGGGAGGCACCGTTAACCGAGGTAGAACAGATAAACACTTCAGAAATCAGTAGCATTTTCAGATGTTTTAGATTAAAAAGATTAAATGTCTGTATTGTGACAATGCCCCTGGGGACAGAGACACAGACAGGAATTTCGTGAACTTAAAACGTATCTTTATTAAGTTTCAAGTGCTGTTCACCAAAACCCAAAACAACTTAAAACATAATTATGTTGGCCCAGTGGGGCTCTAGTCACTTAACTTGTGACTTCCAGTCTTTTAAGGGTCCGTTCTTCCTCAGCCTTCCTCTCACCAGTATCATCTCTCTCGAGGGAGGGCTGAGGCTTTATGCTGGTCCCAGTCCCTGCTCAATCAGTCCCGATGCTGACCAGCTGGGACAGGCAGGGGCTGCATGTCATGGCGAGGGGCGAAACCACGGCTCCCCCGTCTCCGCATGTCACAATATGTCCAATCGCGATTACTCCATTTTGAAAATCACATTAAAACAGTTAAAAATTCGAATTAACCAAATGAATCGTGAAAATCGCCCAGCACTAACACAATACATTGCCCACAATAATAATGACATCATGACATCATGATACTTTAATTCTGTAATACGCAATATATCCCCACACAAAACTTTATGATATTTACGGCATCTGTGATACTAAAGAGGACAAAACACCGAATATCAGGAATTATGCAGGATTTACTGCTGTCAGTTTTGTTCACAGAATTTTGTCAACCAATTTGAGAACCAATATTTCTCATCGCAAGTTTACCCTGTTCATTTGATTAGCGCCACCACATGGAATAATGAAGCAGTAACCTTAGTAAGTGAAATTGGTGGGCAAGTCTTGGTATAGGGAGTTTAGAGCGCCTATATTTCAATATAAATAGCAATATTAAATGCCACCTATCTAAACAACACGATATATCACTGTATTGATATACTGTCCCAATCCTAGTGTCTGCTAGACTTAAGGTGGGCAGCTTTTCACCAGACTGCCTGTTAAAACCAGTGGTCCGAGCAGTAGAAACATAGGCATCAACCCAGTAGTTTTTAAATCAGAACATCAATATGAATTTATTTTCATTCTCCTTCCGAGTTCTTGTTTAACACAAGAGGGTTCGAATCAGTGAGTATGAAGCTATATCGATTTACAGACAAGCCTGTCAATATTAACTGTATATGCTGTGTTTGCATGAGAGAAAAGAGAGAAGAACAAAATGCATGTGTAATTGTTTTCACAGCAATTATACTATAATTATTTGCTCAATTATGATAGTAAATGGAGTTTGCAATTGAGCCCTTCATAAATATATATATATATATAATAACAGCTTTTTTCACAGAAAAGATAGCCCGGTTATTGGTGCATGTTTGTTTTTTCACAGTATGTGTCCAGTAGCACTTAAGCTTTAACGCATCCTATTCATTTTAATAGAGAGAGCCAGCACATGACATGGTGCATGCTGGGTTGCATTATGTCAAACGCAGCCCTGCTGCCCGGTGAAAAAGTTCAACAGAGGTCAACTTTATTCAAATAAATATGGCCGCCATGCTTCGTTCAGCCAATCGGGGAAGAATAGGCTGCAACGTCACAAACATATGAGAACTACGTAAACAGAACAGCCTATATAATGTGGTTCAAATAACAATGAGGTTGATTAAAAAAGAATAATAATCGTATCATTGCTTACTTCTGTTTAGGGCTGCAACTAATGACTATTTTAGTAGTCGAATAATCTGCTGATTATTTGTTTGATTATTCGATTAGTCGCGATTATTTTTTGTCATGCTTTCCATTTGTACTTCCTACTGGTAATGAGAGTTAAACGTTTTGGCCCCAAGACCAATTTTGAAGTACATTCTAATAGTTTAACGTACTTATATTAAACAAAAAATTACAGTATATTATAGGAAACATTCATACAGAGTAGATGATGTTTAGGAGATTCTAGGTATTTTTTACTTTTTTTCTTACTTTTTCCAGGGAGATACCTCCCTGAAATTATTGTTTGTCTAAGAATTTTTTTTTTTTTTTTTATTAAAGTCTGTAGTTACTATAACATATAACTTAATTTTAATGGGGTGGACAGAGTACAGTATCTCTCTAACACTTATCCAGCGAACGTTAAGTTTAACTAATGTTAGTAATGAGAGAAGCCTGTTTAAACTTACCTCAGCAGCTGTCTGCAGTAATTTAACTCACCGCCGCTAATATAGAAGTCAGTGTTCGAACTGTACAGAACTAACAAAGACTGACTGTAGAGTTTTGTGTAGATAAATGTAGACTAATCGTTGCAGCGCTACTTCTGTTGCTTTTTATTTGAGTTCAAAAACGGCACAGACACGCCCAAGCCCACATGGCGAGCTCAGAGATCCGTTGAAGACAAGTGCTAGTGGACACGTAACGTAAGTGTTTTATTTTGAGCTGTGTTTATGTAAATGAAAGACGCTGTACAAGTAAAGAATAAAGAGTCGTTTCAGTTATACAAGCCTGAAAGGGTTAAACACACTAAAACAGCAACAGCTCAACTGATTGCAGCTCTAATCAGATCCGTTCATGTTGCCAGTGAGTGCTCACACACACACACACACACACAAATACAACCACACACACACACACACACACACACAGTTGCTTGGCATGATGCAGCTGGGTTCAGCATCTCTGCTGAGCAATGATGATGAGGATGATGATTCGTTATGGTTAATTCACAGTCAGTCTTGTGTGGCGTGTGCATGTGCGTGCATTCATATAAAGCGTCAACCTATAAAATACTTCCACTCAAGAGATGATGTTCATTTGTGTGTGTGTGTGTGTGTGTGTGTGTGGCTTTTGGCACTTTTGTGTCCTGGAGGATCAGCTTTCTTTGGAGGATGATGGCACCATGGCAGACCATCAGAGAGAGAGAGAGAGAGAGAGAGAGATGAGTACGAGTGTGTGTTGGAGGGTTTTGCTGGGTGTTCTGTGAAGGTTCTTAGTAAGGGGCTTAGAACACATCAAAGACCCTTTAAACCAAAATCCCTTACACTACATACTGAGTCAGTGTGTGTGTGTGTGTGTGTTCTTGAGGTCATGTGTGTGTAGAGAGCTGCATGTTTATATCTGATACATGGCTGCATGTTTATAACCTGACCTACCTGAATAGTTCTAAACACTGCCACCCAGAATTCTCCCTGTAACTGTGTGTGTGTGTGTGTGTGTTTGTGTGTCTGTGTGTATGTGTGTGTGCGCATGTATATTTAATGGGCTTTGGAGATGCTTAAAGGTGGAGAGCTTGATCTCTGTAATTAGTGGCATGCTCTTTAGTGAATGTGTAGCTGTGTCTCTGTGTGTGTGTGTGTGTGTGTGTGTGCTGGAAGGGTGAAAATGTGAAATGTGAACAGGTGATAAATCTAAAGCATCTCCAGCAGCTTAGCAGGCCTGCTTAACATGCAGCTAAAGCCACACACACACACACACACACACACACACACACACACACAACTGTCTCTGTTATGAAGCATCCAGTTACTCAGATTGCTCAATACCTGCAATACATACACTCAGAATACACTTAAATGAGTGTTTTCTCATATTGTAAATGTAGCAATTGTTGAACTTAAATTGGATCAAAACCTCATGTTGAAAGGATCAATAAAAAGGCTACAACATGACTGCCATTTTAAGATAAGAAGGATTTTTTCTTTTATTGTTGTTCTATTTTTTTTCTGACACCAATAATACATTAACGGTAACAATATCACTTACCGTATTTTTCACATTATAAGGCGCACTTAAAATTGTGAGGAACAGTAAAGCCACTTTGCTGAAGTGCAGCATTATACAGGAGTTTCAGTTTAGTTCTCCAGCACCTGGGCTGGAGCAGTATTAGCATTAGCGCTAACTGCGCTAAGTGAGTATATAATAAGACTATAGCCTGCGTATTTACAGAGTTGAAACAAGCTAAGTGGGATGAAACGCTAACTAATATTGTACCCTGGCTTACCGGAACACTCCGCAGTGTAGCGCTGTCAGGCTTGCAGTTAGCTTTAGCAGTTAACCGCTAATGCTAATGCTGCTGCACCCAACCTTAGTGGAAGCTTACAGTAAACAAACGGAAGCACTTTACTCACCCAAATAAACAGTGTTTAGTAGAGAAATCTGTGTAGATTAACATCCAGAGCTCGTTTTGCTTTAAAAGAAAATGTTTTTTAAGAATTATAGTTTTGTTTACTTACTTTAGCTTAGCTTTACTTAGCTTAGTTAGCCCTCCACCACCAACCCGCAGCGAGACCTGCTGAACATGGCGACACCCCTGTTCCTTACTGGTGTAGCACAATGTGCCTTAAAATTTGGTGTGCCTTATAGTGCTAAAAATACGATACAATAAAGGTACTTACTCTGACACATCACAGGTTTATTTTGCTGCTTCACTGACTGTTATAGAGAGGATGGAGGCTCCATAATTCTCACTCTGGGCTGGAATGCTGCTACTGCATGTATCTTGGTGGAGCTGTACAAGACCTCTCTCCAGAGTTGTGTATCGCTGCATAACCATATTAGTGTAAAATCCTTTAATATTTCAGCTTGTCAACAAATCCATGTGTACAGCTGTCCATGAGGGGGTGCTTAAAGTGAGATTTGTATTCAATACAGTAAAAGCAAAGGTGAATTATATTATATTATATTATATTATATTCCCCATCCGGAGGGGACGCCAGGAGCAAAAACCCAAGTCTTACATAATGCTGCTTTAATGTTTCATTTCTTTTACTGTTACTTTGCTGGAGTGTGTGGTCTTAACTTAAACTTGCAGGTAAAACTGAGTTTTGATTGTATAAAATACTGTTTAATATCTGACTCAACATGTATATATCTTTGTGTGTATGTGTGTGTTATATTCTGTTGTATTTGTATGTGTGTTTAGTAGTGTGTATTTGTAACTGGTGTGTGTGTCCTGTCTTACAGATGCACCATCCCATTCAGATGAAGCCTGCAGATAGCGAGAAATCTAATGGTAAGTGTTTGGTGGTTTGTGTGTGTATTAAATATGATAATTACATCTGAACTTTAATACCATGGATTGCTTCATGCTGCCACCCATCAACATGTGTGTGTGTGTGTGTGTGTGTGTGTGTGTGTGTGTGCTCACCTCACTCTGACGTTTCTCATATTTTCATATTTTCTGTGAGTAAATTAATTACACTGCTGAGAGCAGCTAATCTTCTTCCAAAGTGGTGTGTTAGTGTGCGTGTGTGTGTGTGTGTGTAAGAGGAGGAAAAGCTCGGAAACAGCTCTTATGCTGAGCTCATCCCATTGCTGTTAAATGCACAAACAATTCAAACAGCAGAATAAACAAGTGAGCTATTGATTTCCCAGAGTGCAGCAGTGTGTTTATCTACAGCCGCAACAGAGACACACACTCTGCTCATTAAACACCAATCACACACACACACACACAGTTTTTTTTTATTTAATGCTTTCTCACACAATAATCTTTTATCCATCCATCTATCCATCCATCCACCTGTAACCCACCCTTGTTGTTTCTGTTAGCCTCTTTAACAACCAGTCTCACTGTACGTTTCCTCTCTCTCTCTCTTTATCAGCGGTGGAGGACAGGAAGTTGTTTATTGGGATGGTGTCGAAGAAGTGTAACGAGAACGATATCCGGGTTATGTTTTCCGCTTTCGGCCAGATTGAGGAGTGTCGCATCCTGAGAGGACCAGACGGACTCAGCCGAGGTAACAGGCACACCCAACACACACATACACATACAAACAAACACACACACGGACTGACAACCATATAGTCTGTCTATTCATAAACCCATGACTGAGAAATGTGCTCAAGAAGTGTGGACGTCTTGGGCACTGTTCTAGTTTCTTCTGGACTGTATTTGAACTTTCGGTTGCCTCCAGCTAAACCATCCCCCCATTTATCAGGAGGTATGAGTTCTGACTAAAGCAGTTCGTTGCTGGACTGGCGCCAGCCTGGATCTGTGGTGCGAAAGTGAGGGGAAAGTTGTGAGATTCACGAGTCTTTGTGTTTCTCGTCTGTTAAGCAGGCTGGAGCTGGAGATGTAGATCGATATTGAGAACATGGCTTCAGGCTGGGTTTACAGGGTGAACTAGTTGCATGGAGCCCAGTTTCTGTGCAGCCTCCCACTTACACAATACAGCGTAAATCATACAACACACACTGGAATACCGCATTAGTCCTCAGATTTATTAGCTTTTTCAAAATTTTCATATATACATTGTTCAGACAAATTAATGGGTGGATAGATGGGTAGACAGACAGACAGACCGAGCGATCAGTAGATAGACAGATTGGTCAATAGATAGGTAGACAGATCTAAAGTTGCAGGTACAGACAAGTGGTTGCTCATTGTTTCTTTCATATTCCATAATATACCGCCCCCCCCTCTCCTCATACCCCCCCCTCCCTTCTCTCTCTGGGTCTCATGAATATTTTAATTCGGTGTGAGATGAGCTGGCTCTGTGAGCTCATGCTGAGAGATATATTTGAGCGGTCCTCACGGAGGGGATGTTCGCTCTGCAGAACCCCACCCCTCCCCAGAACCCAGGAACAGGAAGGACTGAATAAACAGATGAGTAAACAAGTGTAGAGGGGAGCAGACCCACCAAGGCGGTCCCTCACAGCCTGGGGAGCAAACTCAGCTCTGTGAGAGTAAAAGTACCTTGTCATTCCTTTCTTTCTTTTTTTACCTCATTTTCTTTGTCTCCCTTTCTTACTCTCCCATAATTTTTGTCTCTATCTCTCCTTTTCTAACTCTTTTGCTCTCTTTCCCATTCTCTCCTTGCTCTCTTTCTCCTAATTTCCCCATTCCCATCATGTTCTATCTCATTCTATTTCTGTCTGTCTCTCACCTCTTCTTATGTCTCACTTTCCCAACCCCATTCTCTGTCTTTCACCCTCCCATTTTCTCTGGCTTCTTTTCTCTCTAATTCTATTCATATCTTTGTCTTCCTCTCTTGCCCATTCTATCTTTCTCTCTACTTCTCTACCCTCACTCTCTCTGTCTCCCTGTCCCTTCTTTTCTTGTGTCTCTCAATCTTCCCCTAGCTTCATCATTATCCATCTCTCTGTTTGCTCATTCTCATTTTCCTCTCGCTCTTCCACGTTCTCATTCTCTCTCTCTCCCTTTTTAATTCTGACTCTTTCAGAGGTCTATCAATCACCATAGAGTTTATTAATAAAATATAGATCACGCCACATGTGAGTTCTACGCCTGGGGACCTACCCCACTTACTTCAAACTCTCCCTCTCTCTCTCTTTCTCTCTCCATCTATATCTCTTCTTTCTCTCTTAACCTATTTATCTGTATCGTCTCTCTCTCTCTCTCTCTCTCTCTCTCGCTCTCTCTCTCTCTTTCCCTCAGTCTTTCTCTCTCTTTCTTTTTCTGATGACACCATGTGGCCCATCATATATTTATACCTGCTGTCTGCTGCAAACAGTCAGAGCAGATAATGAAAAGGTAGCTCTGCAGGAACGCGCTTCTCTCCCGTTCCACTCTCTCGTATCCCCCCATCCTCATGTCTGGTCTGTTTGGAGCAGAGCTTGGTGCAGGACAGCAGGAAAAATGAGGACTCTGAGTCTTAAAGTTTGGAGTAAAAATAAAAGAAAAGTTTTTTTTTCAGTGTTTACTCCCAGGAGAACATGTCTCAGGAGGGTTCTCAGCTTTTGCCAAAACACACAGATCGCTTCTTTAGAGTCTAAACCCACTTTAATGATGGCACTAATTAAACAGGCCCAAAATAAACACCCTTTCATTGGTCCACAACGGAGTGGCCGCACTCTCTCAGGAAAACACAAAAACGGGTCGCAGAGGAGGAGAGAGGGCAGAGAGAGAGAGAGAGACTGAAAGTGTAGAGCAGTGTAGAGAGCTGATGAAGTGGACAGACAGCGCCTCCTGCTGAACACAGAGCAGAATGACAGGAATAATCTTTTTAGCAGACACTTTTTCTCGCAGTCGTTCTTTTTAATTAATTTTTGCCGTTTTCTATATGCTTTTCAATATTTCTTTCTTTCTTCCTTTGCTTGCTATTTTCTATTTTTGCTTACTATTTTTCTATCATTTGTGATTACCCGATATCATTTTTTTTTTATTTCTTTGCTCCCAATCTTGCTTTTATTCTACATTCCATTAATCCTTTCCTGTAGGCTTGCTTGCTAAGATTTCAGAAATATACACTTTATGGACAAAAGTATTGGCACTCTAAAATTAAGGATATTAAAAATAGTTTATCATGCCTTTTTTGGAGCAACTTTTTTTAATGGTTTTGGAGCATTGATGAGGATTTGATTGCATTTGACTGCAGGTTGTTGAGAACATTGGATGATCACCACCCCTCCTCATCAATAACTCAACCCAAAAATATTGAATAGAGCTCAACTTTTCCTGAGAACACAGTTTCACTGCTCCACAGCTCAATGCCGGGGACTTTATACCCCTCTATTCCATTCCTCTGCTGTATTTATCTGCTCCAGAGCACCGTATTCTATTGTCTGTGAGCCTATTGGAAAAGAGGCAAACCCTTGACAATTCTATAGATTGTGAACTTCATGGCTTATTTTTTTGTTATTAAATATTGAATTGAATCTCAACCTCCAGCCATGTATCAAAATTATCTGTAATTTCTGTAACTGTGTTTCATGCTATTTAAAAATGTTTTTGGCATTTCCATCCACTCCATCCCATTCTATCCTATTACATTTTTTCTTTCAGTTCGTTTTTGTTCTTGCTATTTGCTGCTTCCATTCTACCTTCCTTCAGTGTTCTCCTGGAGTCTTTTCTTTCTAAGACTGCAGAAATATCTTACTTATTGACCTAGACTTGCTACTTCTGTCTGTGTGTGTGTGTGTGTGTACAGTAGAGCAGACTGCTCAGACAGTGCCAGGTTTCCAGCATGCCTCCATATGGCCTGTTCCTTTCCCTGCCACCTGCGTTTCAGCTTAAAGACTAAAGACTCCATTTCCCAGCAGCCCCTGCAGGCTAGGCTCCAGCACCATTCGGCCTCATGGGATCATTTGTCATGATTAGGGCAGGAACAGGCAGGAGATTGCATTTCACTGCCGTCGTTTTTAGAGTGTTTGGAGGGGGGCTCTCTATCAGACACATAAAAATGCAAATGGAGACTCTACTGTGTGAATAGTGTGTGTGTGTGTGGAGGGGATCTGTTTAAATAGTGTAATGGTGTGTGTGCGTGTGTACATGCTTACTACACATTTTAAGTATATTCTTATTGCATGTACATGAGGGTGGGCTTTAGTACATGTCATTAAATCAGTTAAATTAGGCCACAAATTAAAAGGCATGCAAAGTAAAAAGAGTAGTGGAACAGAAAAAAAGATCTTTATATTAATTAAGTTTATTCTTTTAATTAATACTCATCCTGTTTTCTTTATAATTATATGTATTATTTTATTATTTTAGAATTACATTTTGTTAAGTTTTAAGGCACAAAATTGGTCACAAAAGCATTGTAGAATGCCCTCTGGGATGACTGAACAGCACTTTTGCCATAATGCCAAAAAAAGTGGTTGCTATGGTGTCTCTGGTAGAATAATTCTGTAGCAATATTTGTTTCATTGTTACATTTATAGGGTGCCTATAAGGATTAGATACACCATGAACATAATTATAGTTGTACGTAGGGAGGGAGAGAGAGATAGGGGGAGAGAGAGGGAGAGAGAGGTGAGAGAGAGCATAATTACAAAAGTGGGTGGAGACAAGACAAACCCTCATCAGTTCTATAGGTTGTAAAATGAATGGCTTATTTTCCTTAATGTCTAATCAAATCTGAACCTCACACTATTTATCATTAGGCTCCTACTATGAGAACATGAGTTCAGGCTCATTATGCCCTTCATGGAGTTTTTTTATACTATATGTAATATTACTTTGCACTGCACACCCATAGTAATGCTACTAGACTTTTGGAGATGTTTTAATGAACACAGGTATGCAAAAAAACACTACATTTTGTATGACTGATATCTTTATTTATCTTATTTAAGTAATTAAATGAGTAAATAATTAATTACTGCCCAGATAATGAGCTTTGATCATTTTTTGCACAGGACTGTACATTTGTTTGTGTGTGAGTTTAAAATTTGGCGTTCTACCCAAACTTCATGGTCCAATTCTCACCACAATCTGACAACACGGCTCTGAACTCATACTCATACATGGGGGATATTGATGTATACTTGCTGATTGTGTTTGTTGACTGTGTTCAGTGTTCACTGTTACAGTGTTTAAAGGTACAGTTGAATGTTGACTGTTCTGTTGAATGTTGACTGTTTACTCTGCCTTCTTCTTTGTACAATCTCTGTTTTATGGCTTTATAACGACCTGTCCAACCCTTTTGTCTTGTTTTGTTTTTTCTCTTGTCTCTCCTCCTCTTCCTTCTCCTCCTCCACCTCTCTCCTCCCTCGTTCCCTCCCTCCCTACACCCTCCCTTCCCTCCCTTCTTCGTCCCTTCCTGCAGGGTGTGCGTTTGTCACGTTTTCTACCAGGGCAATGGCACAGAATGCAATCAAAGCCATGCATCAGTCTCAGACCATGGAGGTACTGTACTCTCGTCTCTCTCTCTCTCTCTCTCTCTACCTTTTATCTCTCTCTATCTCTCTCTTATGTCTCTCACTCTCTCTTATACTGAATTCCCTCTCTGCTATCCTCACCATCATCTCTCTTTTCTGTCTCCCACTGCCTCCTTTCTCTTCGCCAATATCACAGCCGGTATGTACCAGCCAAAAGTCTGTCACTTTAAACTAAGGCCAAAGTAGGGTAGAACTTTATGGAGAGCGATAGAGAGACATTGCAAGAGACAGATCAAAAGAAAAAGAGAGACAGAAAGAAAACTACTTCTACAGCAGTCACTCCAATTGTACCAAGAGGGAACTTTAATGACCCTCCTCCTCGCCATTAGTGTCAGGACCTGAAGTGGGCCGTTACACGGTCACCGCCTGGTAAGTCAGGAAAGACCCCCTCGAGTCGGGGGGTGGTCCTTCTTGACTGACCAGAGGGTGGCCGCCTGACACTAATGGCATGACGCTAAAGGCTGCCTTTAGCTTTTAATAACTTTACGACACTTTAATAACACACTTGTGTCCGGCAAGCTGTCAGAGGGTCCATAGTGTTTAGCTGTCAGTCTCGACAGCCGTCAAAATGTCACATCACTTTCAGCGCTGACAGCCGTCTAATGCAGGGTCTCTGGGTGTGCGAGAGAGCGAGAGCAAGAGAGAGCATGAGAATGGTAAGGTTATACCTATTAAAATATAATATCATCATCTCAAAGAAACCTTCCCAATGAACATTTGTATAATGTAAAGCTGTTTGCCACCTTAAACAGTAATGTAGCCTATTAGAGCCTATTGGAGAAAAGGCAAACCATTGACATATCTAAGGATTGTGAACTTCGTGGCTTATTTTTTGTTACTAAATATCGAATCGAATCTCAACCTTCAGCCATGTATCATTACGTTTATATTGCTACACTATGTTCAAAAGTATTCAAATGCCTCCACAAATCAGTGAATTCAGCTTGAATGATCCACCATAGAAAAGCACTGACCAATACAATACAAGGTTTTAATGCAGAAGCCTTCATGCCCAATGCCAAGATTGGTTGAGCAGTTTAGTTCTCTAAATTGGTTATCCAATACCTTTGGGACGAATTGGAGTGAGTGATACAGCATCCACGTCTCGTCAGAGATGCTCTCCTCAGGATGAATGCGATCTAATCCAGCTTCACTGTAAAGCCTCATAGAAAAAACGAAGACTGCTGACCATTACTGAGGTCAACAGGGTACACAATTCTAAGTATCTTCATGCCCGATGCCAAGCGTAGACTAAAGGGGTAGAAATTTCTCTAGCATTGGGTCATTGGGTTCTCTGGAGTGATGATGGAGCTTCATTCAACACTATTGGCCATATTGGCAATATTGGCCCTATCAGCTGTCAATCGCACACTGTGCAGCTTGATTTAGGACATGTCAATTAGGATGTCGGTGTGTCTTTAGTATTGTGAGGACGCAACAAATATGCCTTTTAGAGTTCAAACCATGCAAAAGGAATGTACTAATTCTCCTAATTAATAATGGGTTTGTTTTGGGCGTAACGTAAAATAAACCAATCATGTGTCCCGTGTCATTACATTTAAGAGCTAGGTGCACTCTGACTTTAGCTCGTTGGGATCTTAACAGCGCAGCTCTTTTGCGCTTCTCAGGAGAGGAAATTGACCACGCTGTGAATGTGCACGGGTAGGCCATTCAGTAGAACAGAATTGTTTTTTATCCTGTATTCTTTTTATTGTCATTTAAAAGATGGATTAGCGCAAGGATTTTGTGTGACTGTAACGGAGAGGAGGCAGGATACAGATGCAAGTCATTATTATTTTCCATTTTTAACAAAATAAACAAAGAACAAAACCCTAGGAACGAACTATAAAGAATAAGGTTACTGAAACAAACAGTATAAAAGTATAAACTATATAAAAGACTAAAACAAACAAGCAAACAGAGAAGCAAACTAAAGAAAACAAACCAGAACACTACACAACAACACGGCAGGTCACTAGCTCAACAAACACCGATACGGAACATTCAGACAGGCTCAAACAAAAAGCACGACAGAGAACAAAGGAGCACATGGGGTATTTATACAAAGCCACACACAAGAGGCAACTGTGGAAGTAACAAGGGGGTGTGGTTACAAATGAGACAGGAGGGATTACAGATGACAGGGCGGGGCTAAGGCGGAGACAGGACAATATCACAAACAGCACATGGGAGAAGAAAACTAAACAGAATTAAACACAGGTCAGAAACAGAAGAAACAGAAAATTAAACACACTAGACATATAAAGGCTAAAGGTGTGACAGTAAGTGTACTGAGTGGGGGGTCTTCAAGTGATAAGCATGCAGATTTATCCTAAACACTATTTTTTAGTGGTGCAGGCGCAAGGCGTGAAATAGACTGTGTGTGGTGTGTAAGATAGCAATGAGCTTAATAACATTGATGATCTTATCAGAATGAATGTAAGCAAATGCACAAGCAGCAACGTTTTAATATCTACTGTAAAGTCTTATAGTTGAGGCAGTGTATTTTGTGCCCACTGACAAGCATGGGCAAGAGGGGCATAAAGTGAGGCAACCTTCTTATGTATACCCTTAATATGAGATTAAATGCTTTTGGACATATAGCGTATTTTAATGCAGAATTATGCATATACTCATTATTTGCTGTAGCCTTAAGGCTTTAGTCTATATTTGCTACTGCCTTTTGAGATGAGATGTGTGTGTGTGTGTGTGTATGTGTGTGTGTGTGTGTATGTGTGTGTGTGTGTGTGTGTGTGTGTGTGTGTGTGTGTCTTAGTGTGTTCCATCATTGTGCTGCACGATTTCTGATGTCCATTAACCCTAATAACCCATCATTATGACTTCAGACAACCAAAATGTATCCTTTAAAAACCTTCAATTAGCCAATCAGAGATCAGCGATTGTGACAAATTCTGCTGAAGAGACGAGAAACTGGCTAAAGGAAAGAAATTATGGCAATTAGGAGTAATTACGTACAGCAGATTACATTCACAAATATATTGAAGTCTTTGTCCAGTATAATAACGTATAAATATCTATAGCAGTGAGAACAGCCAAGGTGTGCTTGCTTTTATATCTTTATAGGGACTGACCTCACAATTAGTCCGATCACACTATCCATTTAGTTAGTGTTTGTGAGGACTTTGTGGAGAGTAACATTTTGTATCTCACAAAATTGCTGCTTTTATTGATAATATAATAAAACACACACAGGGTACTAAGTAATTTCTTTCAGAAGTGAGGGAGTGTTGCAGAACAGTTGCAGGTAAACAAAAAAAAAGTTAAAAATAGATTGTGTTCAATTATATCAATTATATTATAAAGCAGCTCAGCTGATTTACCATTATTGGGCTCTTTTCTACAAAACCAGTTACTGATATGGTGAGAACTATAAATGTATATACTAGACTCTATAATGATTCATTTACATGAACACAATGATATAAAATCACCACTTTTTGGAACTGTGTTCTCTGAAATGATGGATCTCCAGTTAATACATTTGGGATGAGCTTGGGAATTTGGGATGAGGTGAAGTTTAATATAAGATCTTGACCTTACCATTTGAATGCAATCAAACTCTCACAGCAGTGCCCCAAAAACTAGCAGAAACTCCTGCTTGGTCTGAAGTTCTACCACCAAAATAATAATTTCTTAACCTGTTCATAAAGGAAAACATTATCATTCAAGTGTATATGTGTGTATGTGTGAATCAGGCTGTATAAATGAGTGCAGCTAGATTTATTCTGGGTCGCTGTATATTTTCAGTGCTGCATTTCATACAGAGGAATTTGTGGCCTCTCTGAATGTCAGGACTTAATGAAAACGGATGTGACAGGGAAACATGCGCGCACACACTCTTTAGGATGTGTGTTTTTTTTTTTTAGTGTACTCTCTCAGGCCTATTTTTACGGCTGTCGTCTTTGCAGACACGTCTGTCTGTTTAATCTCTTCTGTTTCTCTCTCATTTTCTCTCCCTTCTTTGTGTGTATTCAGCTGTACGCGTGTGTTATTGTATTGTTTCTGGGTTTTGTGTGTGTGTCCTATTAAATCAGCAATCCATCCTCATCCACATTTTCTACTCTAATTCACAAAAAAAGCACACACAGTTTCTATCCTAAAAGTATTCTATCTGAAAGTGTGTGCTTGTGCGTGTGTGTGTTTGTGCGTGTGTGTGTTTGTGTGTGTGTTTGTGTTAGTGTGTAAAGAGGGGCCAAACTGTTGCATTAAATAATTGCCAAAAATGTAGTGTTTATTTGAGCTTCTGGACAATTATTAAAAATAAATGAGATAACATTTTGAATTAAGAATGTTTATTTTGCATCATATTTGATACAGACGTAATTTAAATAAACAATTAACAATTATTGATGTACTTTTCCATTCTATTACTATAAATTCATAATGATGCAAAGTAGTTAATTATGTAATTATTACACTGCAGGAATCTCAAATATACTACAGGTCCAATTTTTGTGGACACTCCCTCTAATAAAGCCATCCAGCTACTGCTGACACAGATGTGCAAATGCACACACACACACACACACAGTTTGCATAGCTACTGTGGAAAGTATGGGCAGCAGATTCAATCCAATCCTGGACATTAGAGACAGTTACTCCAACAAAAGCATAATATTTTTTAAAACCCTTGATTTAAAAAAACAAAAAAAACTATAAACTATTACATGTTCCAGTGCTTTTGTCCATATAATGTATATTAGATTAGATTAGATTAGAAATACTTTATTGATCCCAGGGGGAAATTACAGTTATTACAGTAACAACCATTTACGTTGAATAATCAGATATGAATTATATCAGATATGATAAAGGAAATCATAGGTCAATTTTTTTGGTACCACTTAAAATAAGACTACCTTTATAAAGAGTTTATGAATGGTTTACAATAGAGATTATTAATGGTTATTAATTCGGCTGCAAATACTTTAAAACTCATTAATAAGCAGATAATAAATAGATAAACAACATAGATAGAAATGGCAAGTAGTGATTCCACACTCATTTCTAGTGTCAAACCTCAGATCTTTCTAGATCCTGATCTTACTTTGTGTTTTCCATCAATCAGCATTAAACCTGTCATATTAATATGTTTGTAAGAATGTTTAACTTTTTAATTTACTATTAATTAAATGACTGTTCACTGCTGCCTTTTCAATTAATGTGTTGTAACTGCTTATCAAGGCATTTACAACCTAATCAATAATACTTAATAATCTAATTTATAAACCATTTACAAATCCTTCATAAGGGTAGTCTTATTTTAAAGTGGTACCATTTTTTTTTACATTTGTATATCATACCTGTTACACAAAGTCCTTATATGTCCAAAATGGGACCTTTACAAGAGAAGGTAAAAACTTAAACTTAAATTTCAATAGACATCAATGTAAAAAGATTTTATTTTCCAATCATTTTGAAGAATTTCTATTGGTCCATTCATCAAATAATTCCGGTGCCATCAAAACAGGATTACATTGTCAGAAAGTGAAAAACGACAAAAATGCAGATACAAGGTTTTTGTGGGACAGTGACGACATGTTTGTTAGAGAGAAGGTAGACTGAGTGAGCAGATTGTGTGTGTGTGTGTGTGTGTGTGCGTGCGTGCGCGCACAAGTGAGGGAGAGAGAGTGAGAGTAATGAGATTTTGTAGGTCTCTTGAGATGCATGCCCTGAGATGGCATCACTTGACTGACACCTCCAGCACATCTCATTTCTGTATTTTTATCTCTCCTCTAAAAGAGAGAAAATCACTTTCCCAGATGGAACGAGTAGCGTGACGTTGACTCTGTGAATGTGTCACACGCACACATTTTAACCACCCTGTCATATGCACACACCTCTGTCTGTGACACTCAGGCCTTAGTGTGGCGGCAGTGTAAGGCATGTTTAAAAATGTTTTAAATTTTGCTATTTGATTATAGATGTTTAGAAAAGTACACACTGCATCATAACATTTCCTGTTATGCAATTGATTTTATGGGTATAATTATATGTTGAAATTTAAAATTAGTCTTATTAGATGTGTAGAGTATCATACAGGATTAGTTATGTAAAACTAATTACAAAATATTAGTTAAATGTTATTGGACAGTATTTATCAGTCATGTATTTTATGAGTTATACAATACTGTACAGCACTCATAATACAATAATATAGTGTCATGCGCTATTAGTTACATAGTAGTACACATACAGTAGTTGCTATACCTAATAGACGGTATTCTACAGTATTATTTGTATAATATTAGCTATACAATGTTGATAATAATATACAGTATTGTGCAGACTTCGTTATACAAGATTGATCAAAGAAGTATCGAATATACATTATTGCACAATAATATGTAAACTGTGTTCATTTGTATTACAGTCAGCTGTACAATAGAATTGTTTATATTTCTGCATAAATGTGACCTAACATATCATCAGATATCAGCTTCAGGTCCTTCCACAGCATCTCAATTGGATTAACATCAGGACTTTGACCAAGCCAATTAGAGGCCGACCGATCGATTGGCCAGCCGATTTAATCGGCCGATTTTTGTTATTTTTTTATCAATCGGCATCGGCCGATTTTCTTATTTGGCCACGCCGATTTTAATCCGGCACATCTGCGGGCAGCTACTTGGAACGCAGCGCAAGGTTTCAAGAGTGAGCAAGACTTTCAACGGGTAAGGCATCCATTTTTACAATCCAGTGTCCCAAAGTCTATATTTTCTCTCATGATTAGTAATCTGTGATGTTGCTTCATTTACTGAAAAAGAATAGAATTTCAACTGCATCGGTGTTGTAGCATTTCTCTCCAAACGAAACTATGCTTAGCGTTGATGGCAGGAGTGCATTTGGAATGCGCCCTGACTATGCAAGGCAAGCCCTATCTATAAGCTCTAGTATAAAATAACTGACGTCTCTTCTTCAGAAACGAAAATCTAAGTAAATAAAATCAAATTAACACTTGATATTTTCAGTATTTAAATTATTTTTAGACTAAATGAAAAAGGGCAGGACTAAAACTGTTTAAGGATATTCGCAGCATCAGCTGCGCTGAAATAATAATTACTGGTTAGTCAGGATTATTAGAGGACTGTACTTCTCCTTATATATAAATAATCTTTATTGTAAACGAATTAATAAAACAAATAGTTTCTAAAATAATGGAGTTAAAATAAAACATCTCTTTTCCCTTCACTACAAACAGACATTAAATCATGCCGCCTCCTGCTGTTCTGCTGTAAAACTCACCCGTTTAAAGCGGTTTGCGCTGTTAGATATTAAATGAAACGATGAGCAGAATTTTCTGTTTTGTCGGGTTCTACTTTAGAACCCCCTCCAGACTTTTCTGATAAAAGCTCATTTTATCCTGAACCTATAAAGTCCGCGCTCTTCAGCTTTCTCAACTCATTTTCCGCTCACGCACCGAACCTCCAGTACAGCTGATGAGACGCGTTTCTCTGGCTAAGGAGCTCATTTGAAGAAGAAAAAAAAACAGATAAAGCTATATTTAAATTACAGAACCTGTCTGTTTTTGCATTATTTATAATTTTATTCTTAATTTAAACGTCACCCATTTTTGTAAAATAATAGCTGCAGCCCTAATGTGAACATTTTATAACATTGTCCTCCCATGTCCATTCGTTTTCAACTGCATGGAGTTGAAGAAGAAATGAGCTTTGCCGTTTTGGAGTAACTATCTAAAGTTGTCACATTATGGAAGTCTTCTTGCACTCTGTTAAACATATTAAAATGAATAATTAATAGACTAACAGACTGCAACAAGTCATACATTTGTTAATTAGTAGGCCCCTACAGTACATTTTATATAATAGCCAACATAATATTTCTACTATAAACATGAATATATAGTGTATATAGAACATATGTTATATAATGAATAAAATAAAATGTTATGGATAATACAATCTAAATAAAATTAATATTTTTTTTATTAACATATAGTGATATAGTAACATTAAAGTCACTATAAAATGCTAACCTTATTTTCAATAAATTGTGTGAAGTTTACAACTGTTGTTCCTCCTCTTACTAGTATGATTTTAAGCATGCCAAATAAATATAATACGATAGCATATCGGCCCTAAAAATCGGCAGGTCACATCGGCCATCGGCTGACTCTGACCACTAATGATCGGTATCGGAATCGGCCTTAGAAAAACCCATATCGGTCGGTCTCTAAAGCCAATACAAAACATTGACTTTATTCTTCTTGAACTTTTCTTTGGTAGAATGACTTGCGTACTTAGGGTCATTGTCTTGCTGCATGACCCACCTTCCCCTCGGATTAAGTATATAGACAGTTCTCTTGACATTTTTCTTTACAATTGTCAGATATAATTCAGAATTCTTTGTTCCATCAATAAACGCAAGCCATCCTAGTTCAGAAGCAGCAAAACAGGCCCAAACTATGATACTACCACCACCATGTTTTACAGATGTGATAACGCTCTTATGATGAAAGGCAGTGTTTAACTCTTTTTATTTAAATCATTTTTTTTTATTTTTGGTCTCATCTGTCAACAAAACCTTTTCCCAATAGCAATGTACTTTTTGGGGAGCAGTGGCTTTCAGCTTGCAACCCTGCCATGCACACCATTGTTCATCTCTCTCTCTCTATGTGTGCACTCAGTGCTGGTTGGTGTAGCCTGCGGAAGGGCTTTGATATCAATATGTGTGGTTCTGTTACACTAGCTGCTTCTCTGTTCTCAGATCATGTCTTTAACACACCTTCCTCACTGTATGTGTGTGTAATAGGGGGGTAAGACAGAGATACCATGTTCTTACACAGAATTCATACAAATCCCACACAGACACACACACACACACACGGTTATACTCATTATGTGCTCTCTGTGCAGAGCCTCAGGGCTTTAGGCTATATTGGCTGCCCTCTGAGGTGTGTGTGTGTGTGTGTATGTGTGTGTGTGTAAGAGACGGAGAAAGAGAGAGAGAGATTAGCAGAGATTCAGTGGGTCTTTGGAGTGCAGTGTAGGCTGTGTGTGTGTGTGTCTCACTCAAACACATGATGAAATAGCTTTATAAAGCAGGAAATCGCTTTCTAGGGAAATAATATCACCATCTCAACCCAAACCACACAATACACACACACTCTCCATTCACCATGCACCCCTGTGTGTGTGTGTGTGTGTGTGTGAGTATGTGTGTGCAGCAGTGTGTATTTCAACAGCTGTAATAGTATTATGACTTTTGGTAAATGCTGGATTGTACTTAGTTCTCTCTCTGGACCTCTCATCCCCCCTTCTCTTTCTCTCTCTTTTCTCCCTTCACATTCACTTTCCTATCCCTCTCTTTTTTCTCATTTATCCCTATTTCCTCCTTTCATTCTTTATCTTTTTATTGTCTCTCACTCTTCCCTTCTTTCATTCTTTTTTTGTGTTTCTTCTGTCTTTCCCCTCTTCTTTTTCCTTCAATTACTGATTAATCCCTCATCTTTTTATCTCTTCTTTCCTCATTTCTATTTCTCCTCTTTCCTCCATTCTCTCTTTCATTTTGTCTTTAATCTCATTATCTCCTCTCCTTCTTTTTTCCCTATCTGTCCTCCTTTCACCCTCACTTTTTCTCCCCCTTCTTTTCCTTGTTGTTATTTTTCGTTTGTTCTGTTGTTTTGTTCACTCTTATTCTCTGTCCACCACACTTCCTTTCCTATATATATTAACCCCCTGTCTCCATTCCTTTTTTTATCTCATTTTCTCTATCTCTCTCTCTCTTTCTCTCTGCAGGGCTGTTCCTCCCCCATGGTGGTGAAGTTTGCTGACACTCAGAAGGATAAAGAGCAGCGAAGGCTGCAGCAGCAGTTGGCTCAGCAGATGCAGCAGCTCAACAGCGCCTCCGCTTGGGGGAGCCTGACCGGCCTGACCGGCTTAACCCCGCAGTATCTGGCAGTAAGAGGCCACACCCACGCAACCACGGCCACCAGCAGCGCAGCCAACGCCGCCGCCGCAGTCAGTCACTGTCTCCGCCCCCAAACTCCTCCTAAACCCCGCCCCTACACCGTCTCTTTTGGCTTAGAACCCCGTCCACTGCCCACAATCTCTTAGCGAAAAAGCTCAGTCGTTTCACACATTTCCCTTTTGCTCTTTCTTTGTGTCTTCTTTTTGTTAGAACAAACAATCTTTCCCCAAGTAATTTTTATATCTCAGTGTGTGTTGCTCGGGGTGTCTTCACAGTGTGTTTTTGAGGATTTTTCCCCTTAGAGTTGTTGCTTCCAAAGAGCTAGAGTATAGCATTGTAAACTAAAATAGTTTCATGTTTGTTAAAATAATATTTTCGGGAAAAAAATTAGAACATAATTACTACAACCCTCAAGGGTAATATCAAGAAATCTCTCAAAAGCATACATGGTTGAAATCTTAGTGAAGGCATCACCTCAGCAACACCAGATTAAAGACGGTTTCCACTGCAGGGCCAAATAGTTCTAAGCATGGAGGGTAACTGTTTTGATGGATTTTCTACATGAACATGGTGTCCAACAGAGATGTTGGACGACACCAGTAGTAATGTGGGACAAGGCTGGCATGTACAATAAAAAAGCACAGATTTACATTTTGCTGTGTTCTGTGCACTTCCTTGTCCTGATTAAGCAGTTGTGTAAATGGGAAACAAAAAACAAGAAAACCATTTGGCCCTGCAGTGTTAAAGAGGTCATAGTCAGTAGAGACTGTCCTGTCTGATAATTTCACTTTAGATCACATCATACTATTTCATCTTTTTCAAAGCTTTCCCCTTGCAAACTGAACCAGCTTCCTTCTCCGCCTCCTTTAGCTTAGGCCCCGCCCACACCACAGTCTGTTAACAAAACAGATTAGGCCGTCTGTTTCCCCTTTTGCTCTTTACAATATTGCTGTTAAATTCTCATTTGAGAGAACAAGAGAAGCAAAAGCAAGAGTATTGGAACGTACTGAGACAGGCCTACAGCAACCACCTCCACATCTATTTGGCTCCTCTCTCCTTCCTTCCCCTCCTCCCTCCGTCTTAGCACTAGTGAGCCTGTTAGAAATCTGTGGGCATTTCTTATTTTCATCTTAAACCTTCAGTGTAGCGTCCCTAGTGACCACTTTGCTCTGCTAGAGCCCCATAAAAACCACTCTGCTATACCCAGCACTTTTCACACTCTGTAAAGTGCAGAAACACACAGTGAAGGGAAATAATGGGCATGATAGTTTTTAGCAGCCAATCTGAGAGACAATTGCCAATACAATATATACACTATATGGACAAAGTATTGGGGCACTCATTGTAATCACTAAATTCAGGTATTTTACATAGATTTTAATTATGCTAATGACAAATATTAGTGAAATAATTGGTGGTTGTAAAGAGCTCACTGAACTCCAGTGTGGTACTATAATAGGATGGCACCACTGCAACAAGTCTGGTGAGATTTGTGGACTCCCAGATATTCCACCATCAGCTGCAAGTGGCTCTGCTGACTCAATAATTACAAAGTTCCAAACCTCCTGTGGCATTACCATCAGCACAAAATCTATGTGCCTGAAGCTTCATGACATGGAGTTTCTCAGCCGAACAGCAGCATGCAAGTTTTACATCAACAATAACAATTCCAGTCATCAGATGGAGTAGTATAAAGCACATTGACACTGGAAAAAAAATATATATGGAGTGATGAATCATGCTTTTTTTTGGGGGGATGGATGAACCTGCATTAGGTGAATGCCAGGAGAATGCATAATTTAAGCTCCATAAACACATGGTTGGGAGTGTGTGGTGTGAAAGAACTTAACTGGCCTGCAACCTCATCCAACATCACTGTCTGGCCTCACAAAATTTCTCCTGGATGAATGGACAAAATGTCTAATAAACACACTTCAACTCTTCTTAAAAGCCTTCCCAAAAGAGTTGAAGCTGTAAAACAGGACCAAGTCCATACTAATTCCAATGGATTCTGAATGGGATGGTGTGTAATGTATCCCTACACTACCACAATACTTCTGTCCATATCTAAAGAGAAGAAAAAAGTAAATCTAGCTCCTGACAAGTGCTGTGTGTCTCTGTGGTTGACAGACTGTCCTACAGTGTTCCTATAGAAGATTTCACATTAGAGCACATCATAGTACCTCATCCTCATTTATTAGATTCCTTCAAACCTTCTCCTTATACACCAACTCTGCATTTCTTTAAACCAGGGCTCTCAAACCTGAACTGTGATGGACTGCAGCACTGCATAGCATTGTGTTAGGTGCTCTTACACACCAGATCTGTTGGTGATTTATCAATTAGAGCCTAAAGAACTTGTTTGATGAAGAAAACAATTTAGTGAACCCATGAAATGTGCAAATCGCGTGCCAAAGCACAGTGATGTGAAAAATTAGGACATCCCATGACAATGTGGACATGTGATCTTCATTTAAACAATTTTAAATAGATTGTAAGTAACTGTCTCATGAATATATTTACTTATCTTTGCTCGTGGGTGAACTTATCATTTTTTTTATGTTCTTCATTTGCTCTCAGTAATTGTAATACACAATATTATTGTCATTTTAGAAATAAATATTATGCCACTGATAATAGCACAATTGTATAATTTTAAAGATCAATGAATGTTTAAGACATCAACAACAACTAGAATATGAAAATGTTTAAATATCCTGAACAAATAAAAATAGGTCACAATGCTAAGTAAACACAATAGGTAAAATCTTGATTAGCAAAATGGAATAAGGTCATATCAGTATAAAGCACAATGTCAATTTTAATTTTCAATAACAATTTTAATGAGGAGCCAGACACAGCTGATTTCTAATAGTCCTTCGATCTGTTTAAACCCCTTCCAAGACTTTAAAGAATCAGAGAGTTGTCTGGATCTGGTGTTGGATCTAATGTTGAATAAAATCTACATTTTATAATTTATGTTTCTTCAGTTGTCTGTGTTTAGTTACGTATCTCTATCTCTCAATATTGTTCACATGAAGATCAAATGGCCATATCTAAAAAAAATAATCTTGTAAATATGCAGGGCTGTAGTTCTGCATGTTCTTAGTTGGAGAACCCCAGTACTGTACATACTGTTTGGACCATAGCGCTGTTTCTTTACACTCTCTCTCTACCACTCTTTCTCCTCTCTCTCTCCTCTAGTTGCTACAGCAGGCGACCTCCTCCAGTAACCTGGGAGCATTCAGTGGCATCCAGCAGATGGCAGGTAAGCTGACCTCAGTTTGACCCCTTTACCCAGCCGCCCCAGTTTTACCCTAATGAAGCCATTTTAACCTTTCTACTAAACTCCCATTACTAAACCATTCCGGTTCTGGCCCATTTTAACCTCTAGTGTGAACTTCTTCTCCTGTACTTGGAATAGTGGGAGTCAGAGAGCCCAGCTTATTTAATCTACAGAATCTTTGTGGTTGGTGTGTGTGTGTGTGTTTGTGTGCGTAGATATTTGTGCACCCACATTTGTGTGAGTGAAAGGAAGAATTTAGAATCAAATATCTGAATATGAGGATGGATTTATTTTATTCTCAATGTTTTTTGATACATGCTTTGTAAACATGCTCAAGGACACTTGAACTACTTCTGGCATTCAACAGTCTTCAGATTTTCTTTCACTCAGCTTGCAAATGCTCTAAAACTAACCATCACACCTAGAGGATGTGATCTGTGCTATGTTCGCCGTGCCCTGGATTCTGTCTGACAGAACAGGCGGCCTCTAGTCTCAACAAGCCTCAATCAGCCAGATCTATGCTTTCACTTTTAGCCTTAGTATCAAGAGTTTTAAAACACAACTGTGTAGAACATTAGTGTAGCACTATATACATACATTATATAGGCTTACATATTTCAAAAATCATCAACACACAAGAAAAAACTGTCAATAGAAGTTGTTGTAATTTTTATTAATTCTAAACCATTCTGGAACTTTTTTATCGGTTCATTTATTATAATTTTTATTCATAGAAATGGCAAAGATGCACAATTGTCAAAATGTTTTTGGACACCCCTTCTAATAAATGCATTCAAGTACTTTATGAAAAGTACTGCCAACAGAATAGTACCCTGATGCAGAGGATAAATATGAACCTTTTGGCATCGTGCCTAATGCCAGCCTAAAAGGACTAGAACAGAGTAAACCACCCCCCACCCCCCAGCATTGATCTGTGAAGCAGTGAAACTGTGTTATTTGGTATAATGGAGCTCCATCTAATACTTGATTACTAGATGGGATGAGTTGAGATTAGTTAGGGATGAGGCGGAGTGGTGATTATCCAACATCCCAACCTCACTTACAATGCTGTTGTCACAGAATGCAATCAGATCCTCACAGAAATGTTCAGAAAAGTCTAGTAAAAAAGTCTTCTTTGGACACTGGAGACAGATGCTCCAACAAAAGCAGGAACCAATACATGAACCAATATTTTTATACTCTTAAACTATGAATGAGCAGTGTAAAGGGTTCTGGTGTGACTGTGATTATATGGTGCCTTAACTACTTAAAAGCTTTTCTGCTTTTAAATTAGGCAAATTGGAACCTTGGAACTGGTGCCATTTCAGTATTTGCTTAAGCGAACTGAGCAAGGACTAAAAAATGGCAGGTTCAAGCTTGCTGACTGGCCAGAGCCACAATTCAAGAATCTAGAACACAACGCCTTTAGCAGCAGTGAAGATTATATAAAATAATATTTTGTGAATGTTTAAGATATATTTCAGGGAGGAGCTAGGGTAGAGGAGAACAAACCAGATGCCAAAACATTTGTACAACTGAGTAGAGTAGAGTTGAGTAGTAAAGGTAGCACGCCATGAAAAAGCACCAATGTACGCAGATATACACCTAAAACCCACCCCTGAGGAGACTTTGTGGGAATTTTCTCAGTATATTGTGTGCTTGATATGAATGTGTCCAACCTTTGCAGACCACAGCCAATCCCACCTAGACACGCCTCTACAATTATTAGTTTTACTTGATGAAATCAAGTGTTTTTGTGCTTCTAACACACTTCCCCCATGCGCCATCTGTCCAGGGGATATTTAAAAGGATGCGCGATAGCTGTGGATGTGCCAATGCCCCCGTGGAGACTTTACAGTTAGCGCTGCTACCCTGTTAGCGCTGTTATCTTCTCCCAAAGCTCTTGGTGGCGGTTTGGTGGTCCAGCCAAGGCTTTTTCTGAAGCGTGTGTGAAGTCTCACCAGTCAGTGAAGGACAGAGAGAATGGAGGAGGAACAAAGTGCTGCATGTGTCGCTGATGTTCAGACAGTGTTGATCTTTCTGTTATACAAGCAGACTGACAGGTGTGAGAGATTGCACGTGTGTGTGTGTGTGTGTGTCAGACGTTTGAGAGTGTATTCCTTCATGTTGTGTTTCCACAGAAAGTTTGGTTGCCTTACTTTCCTTTTCTCCTTCAACAACCTTTACCTCTCTCTCTCCTCTCTCACTCCCTCCCTCTCAATCACTGTGTTTCTATGTTTATATTTCTACGTCTCTCTCATTTCTCTCACACTCTCTCCTTTTCTCACACTCTTTCTTGTGTGTGTGTGAGTGTGTGTGTGTGTGTGATGTTTGGCAGGACTTAATTGTGGTCTGTTTATCGAGCTGTCTGGGCTTTACACAGCGAATATTCGGAGCAGCTGCTCAATTATCATTGTCACTGCTGCGGATGAAAGGAAGAAAAAGGGGGATAATAACGGAAAACCGCGCTTATAGCGTGGGATGATTTTTTTTTCACCTCCAAGATGCTTTCCCCCCTCGAACGGAGGAGAAGATTCCGTCTCTCCTCTTTAATTAGCAACTGTGCTGGGTACGAGGAGCGTGCCGCTGGTTTTGTTTACCATTAAGGAGTTCTCAAAGCTCCTGCCTAAGTTCACCAGTGTGTTTCTGAAACACACACACACACACTCTCATGACAGAGGTACACAGTAAGCCAACAGCAGCACCAGCTGCCACATTGCAGGATGAAAGAGATTCGCCTCTAATTTGGTGAGATTACCATAACTGTCAAATCCAGTTTGTGCTTTTTTTGCTGTTTTTTTTTTTCTTCTAAAACAACAGCCTCGTGTGAAACCACTTTAAATGGAGGAATTTGTCCTGAAAATGGAGCTGTAGCCCAAAAACAACGTCTGAAACCCAGAAGTGATGTATTGAAGACTTACACTATCCAAATCTGACATTCAGTCACCTATTTAAGTGCTTAACTTTTTTAATTTCTACAATTTTAATCATTCTAGAAAAGCCGTTTACTATTATTGTGTTTCGTCATGTTGCTTCTCTGTATATAATCGTTGTACTCGGACTGTAGCTTCAGCTGGCAACTTCTTAATGCCGCGTTTTAAATGTCGGGGTTCTCCGGATTCTGCCAAGGAGTTGTGAAGCTATTTTGAGCCTGGATAACGATATAATGCTATTTATCTGCAGGGGCAAAATGTGCCCCGTTAAAACCCATTCTAGCCTGTTTGGAGAAACTTCACAAAATTGCTGGATCTCAGAATGCTGTGGTAGAATGAAAGTGGGCTACTTAACAAAGATTATAATACTCTTTATCATGTTTTAAAACATCCAACAAGTCAATTTCACATCGCAGTTCTCCTTTAATGTAGCTTAATGCATTTATTGCAAGGAATGTCCAGAACATTCAAGCATACAATGTATCTACAATGTTTGCCTGCATTATAAATGAAAAAAGTTTCACTAGTTCATTTTTGCCAGTGCTTTGTTACTTTTTTTTTTTAACTTCATGGTTTTATTTGACTATTATTATAAACATACACACACACAAACTCCAGTCAGACACCTCATGAAAACCAGTCTTGTTCCTATAAACATAATAATTAGGCATAATCATCATTTTTAGTGGATGTTCTTTTCAGCCCAAATGGGTATGATTATAAAAACAGTGTGAGTGTGTATCTGCGTGTACCTATGTGTGTGTGTGTATATGTGTGGGAGTGTGTGTGTGTGTGTGTGTGTATCTTCCCTCATGATGAATTGTAAACCGGCGGGAGTCTGCGAGCTCACTGAGATTTCAGCTCTTTCTCTCAGTCGAATTGTGAAAATCTTTGGGCCCTTCCATCTGTCGCCTGGCAACGAGCCTTGATTGGCAGGTGCTGTGTGCAGCTGACATCTGTTGTGGGCGGAGCTACGAGCCATAAGGAGCTTCAGTAACACACACTGAACGTTATAAGCCATAAGGAGTTTCAATAACACACACTGAGCACTGCGTTAAGAGCCAGTCACTTTCTCCATTGACCCCCTCTGACAAACACTCTCGTTTTCTCACTTTCTCGCTCTTCTTCTCTCTCGCCCACTCTCGCTCTCCTTCTCACATTCACTCTCTCTTTTTCTCCAGCTCTTTTTTTTATTTTTCACACTCGCTCACTCTTACTGTCTGCTCCCTTTTCCTTGCTCTCTCTCTCTCATACTCGCACATATCCTCACTCGTCCACCTTCTTTTTCTTTGCTTTTCTCTTTTTCTTTCTGTAACAAACACACAATCCAGTCCAGCACTTGCGCAAGTGCACTCCTTGACCAGAGATCTAGCTGTGTGCCAGCTAATCAGCAGGCATTTTTAAACACACACACACACACACACACACACACACACACACAGCAAACACCCTCTTCTGGCTTAGATTCCTCTTCTGCTCAGAAGCACAAAAGCATTTAGACAGTGCTCCATAGTCCCCTGTTTTCCTGCTGCTTCTCTCTCTTTTTGGAAACTCTTATTCCTTCAGTTTCTGAAAGAGCACCATCTCACACCACGTGTTCTTCACTCCGTTTGGCTCAGTTAACTTTAAATAAATGTGTTGTTTGCCTATAGTTCACTTAATTCTGAAGAATAAATATTTTATAAATATCCTATGATTAAATGTTTAGTCCACTTTGAACAGTGGGTGTACAGTAGGTGCAGTTACAGATTGTTGCCCAGCCACTGCAGCAGTATGCCACCCTCTACCCCATTCATCACTGTACTGTGTCTATCCACAGGGACAATGTTTTTCAGATGTTACTTACAAAACTTTTGAGACACTGGCTTATCCATTGTCTATTCTTCTGAAATCAAGGGTATGAAAAATAGTTTGTCCTGCTTTGGTTGGAGTAACTGGCTCTGATGTAAAGGGAAGACGTTCTTCTAGATTTTGAAGTATTTTTGTGAGAATTAGATTGCACTTAGTAACAAGAGTGCATTAGTGGGGTCAAGCTTTGGGACAGTGCCCACTTCTTCCTCATCCCTAACTCCCCACATCCTTCCCTAGATAGAGTTCCATTGTTCCAGAGAACACAGTTCCACTGCTCCACAGCTCAACGTGGCTTTAACCCATCTAGCCTACACATGGCATACATTTATGTTTATTCACAGGGACTAGACAAGCACATTTGCACATCTGCCTGAATCAGAAGCACAGTTTATGCAGGCAACTCTTCCTCATTATAACTGGTCAGTTTTTATCCACATCCCCAATGTTTTCTAGATATCACTGGGTCCATTTTCCATACTGCAGTGAAACAGACATAGTGTGTGAGTAAAGCAGTATTGGTGTAGTTTATACACATATCCTCACTGCTATAGTGGATAACCACACACAGTGACGACTATCAGCAGCTCTATTTGGCATAAATTATTTGAATAAGATAAATAAAACCTTATGCATAATGATGTGTTACAATCCTTGGATGTTTGTTACAGCAAAGTCAGTCTATCCTTTCCTATGTTGGCATGAATGTTTGAGCTGTTAGAAAAAGGAAAAAGCTCTCCCGCTGTCAAGGACGAATGCAGGTCATTTTTGTGTCCCTGTCTTTGGTATTAGTCCAGATTCTTTTTGGCAGGCCCTGAGCTTTGAAATGTGCGGTCACCCTCAACAAGTCCCAACCACAAACAGTTCGAAAACAGGCGCCTGAATGCATCTGCATTTCACTGTCAAACTGAGGCAAGCCTGATTGACAGCATCGGTGACTGTAGAAAACATGGACAAAACAACATGGACAGCTTTTAAGTGATGAAACCAAGGGGTTAAGTGCCTCTTCTGACTGGTTGGAGTACGCAGTTCTTTTTTTTTGCTAATATTATCAAAGATTTTAATCTCTTTATTTGCTATATCGAAGGCGGGGCTACAGAAACGAATTAAGTGATTCAATTCATGGAGAAGCTGAGTTAATAACTGTATTTTTACTGTTAGGATATTACATCTACTGGACAAATTGGGCATCCCAGTGAAATCCCTGTGGCATCCCAGTGGCCCTCTAGGCTGTGCTCAATGTAAACTCAATGAAGGCAGTCTGAGACATGTTTGGTATGGAGAAGTGGGGCAGTCTACCATTAATAGGAGAGTCTGTTTATGCCTCTGATTTTTACAGTGCAGACTGTGGTTGTAAATTTGCCAACATGGTGGACAATTCTGTCTTCCTTTCTGTAAAATGAAAAGAAATAAAACCATGGCGTCCATCTTTTCTACAGCCACTGCGCTGCATAAATACAGCACCTTTGATTACTGCCTCAAGGAAAACCACCAGCTCTAATTTAAAGCCTATCCCATTGCTTTTGACTGGAGGTGATGCTATCATTTGGAAATTGCAGCGGTTATGTGACTAACAACTCAGAAATTGCACATCTAGTACAGTTTTGTGTGTGTCTACTGTGTGCTTGTGTGTGTGTGTGTGTGTGTGTGTGTGTTAATCGTGTGTTAACTCATAGTTGAAAGTATATACATTGAGAGTGTATATACGACACATTCTGTGCATTCTCCTGTTTGATCCCTCACACTTTCTCTTCCCTTTGAGAGTGCAGTAGAGCAGGGTGTGCGTGGAACTCACACACAATCAAACACACAAACAATCAGACACATTAATAAAAAAAAACATATAAACACTTGCAGTTGTACACACTTCTTGTACACTCCCTACACCTACGGCTATGTTTTTTTAGTGTTCATTTGCATTCATGGCCGAATTTCTCACACACACACACACACACACACACACTGACCCTCTCTCTTTCTTCAGGTATGAATGCTCTGCAGTTACAGAATCTGGCCACTCTAGCAGCAGCTGCAGCTGCAGCGCAAAGCTCTGCCAGCCCTTCCACCGCTAGCGCCCTGACCTCCAGCACAGGGTCCCTGGGAGCCCTGGCCAGCCCAGGTAACCAGCGGCCGCCCAGCCAGAGCCTTCATTGCCATTAACATCAACCTCACCTCCACCACCTCCATCACCATACCCTTTAGTGCTCACATAAAAATGTACTACTAGAATACTCATAGAACACTAGAATTAGAATGCTAATCAACACCAAAATCATCATCATGGCAGCCACCGAGACATTGTGTTTTCCCTCCATTCAGTGGTCATTCTCCTTGTCCGTGTCTAGTCTTCTATCAAAGCTTTATTTATAAGCTTATATCATAGAGTCTTGGCTATCTATGTATGTGTGTGTGTGTGTATATGTGTGTGTGTGTGTGTTTGTTCTGGGGTCCATTGTAGCACCTCCGAGTTGATGGCCATCCTCATGCTATGGACTGTGTGCTATTAGGTGTTTGATGGTTTAGATTTTGCAGCTATTGCGATGTTCCAATGGCAGTCGTCATCCATTGAAAAAGAGTGGAACTTTTTGTTAAGGAATTCTGTTTCCAGGTTGGAAGGTCATACACTGGGTGCAGCACCGTATCGCTAATACTCTCACACCTCTCTCTGTCCATCTGTATCATTTTATCACTCATTCTTTGCTTTACTCTCCCTCCCCCCTGTCAGTAAGTAAGAAATGGGATGAAGCATGACTTCTACAGGTTAAAAGTTGGAAGCAGCACTACCAGCATAATGGATTACTGATCATAGGTTTGTGGGTACAATAACTGGGTCCAGTAGGCTGCCACTATTGGGCACTTTAAGAAGGAATTTACCTCTTTCTTGCATTGCTGACCTTGTGCACTCTAAACCTAAATCCCTAAGCTAGGGACATTCTATACTTAAAAAAAAAACATATTATATATTGTAAAAATATATGACTATTTATAGGGCTGTAAGAAAAATCAACATAAGTACAGTTAGTACAGTTATATTTTGAAAATAAAACTAAAAAAAAAATCCCCAAAACACATAGTCCCTCCTACCTTAATGATACATAATCAGAAACAGGGTTTCCTTTGGTGTTTTTAATCCAGGAAATCCCACTCTCAAGATCACTGCAGGATCAGTGTTAGAGGCGAGTAGATGTTTACAGCAGATGTAGCCCACAAAACATAGAAGAAACAGATTAGTTGCAGTAACAGCATGTGCCGTAAGTGATTGTTAATGAGTTTAGCTCCTGCAGAGCTTTTATTGCAGCTCTAACTGAATCCACATGATTCCCTATTCAGAGGGTCCAGAAGGCTTGATTAACTGATATCAAAACAGAGCAGGAGAATGGCTTCTTTCATAGAATTTGCTAGAGGAGGAGAACAGTACTGCAAAGCCTTGGAACATTCTGCAACAGTTTGCATTTAGCAAAAGTGTGCATTGGTGAGCTCCAGATGTTGGATGATCACCACCCACCTTGTCCTTAACTTCCCAACTTATCCCAGAAGTACTGGATGGAGCACCATTTTTCCAGAGAACACAGTTCCACTGCTCCTCATCTCAATGTGGGGGGCTTTATATCCCTCTAGCCCACACCAGCATCAGGCACTGTGCTAATGGTTTCACATTTATCTGTTACAGAAGGTTCTACTTTATTAACAGTACTTCTCTACAGGGACTAGACAAGCTGTTTGTGTGTGTGCGTGTTTTGCATTTGCACAACTGTGTCAGCAATGAATGCAACCTAAAGTAGGTGAATGCAATCATTAGAATAGATTCGGACATATAAATGTAATTTTAATTGGTTAACATATAAATAAATACAAATAAACAAAAGTTCTGTCTGCTTCCACACTTTTGGCCTTTAAGTTTGTACTGTAAACACTTGCCAGGTGCTGACTGTCTTTTATCATCTTTTCCCTCCTCACCCTGCACTGTAGCCCTGCATTTGTGTGTTTGTACAAGAGTGTGTGTGTGTGTGTGAAAGAGAGAAAGAGAGCGAAAGAGAGAGAGAGAGAGAGAGAGAGAGAGCACTACATGTATTTGAGATATTAAAGATGTGAACCGTTTATTTTTTCTGTGCATTATAATACACTATTCCCATCTCTCATGTTTTTTTCTCTGTCCCCTATTCCCTTCTATCACACTCTCTCTGTCCCTTTTACTCTGCATCTCTTTCTCTCTCTCTCTCTCTTTTCTTCCCTCTTTCTCCCAGCAGCAGGTTCCACTGCAAACTCCAGTGCAGGAGCTATGAGTTCTCTGGGTTCTTTGGGAACTCTGCAGGGGCTGGCTGGGGCCACTGTCGGGCTCAACAACATTAATGCACTAGCAGGTAGCGTCAACAGTGAGTATAGCCCTGCATCCGCCTCACCCATTCCACTCCAGTACGCCTGCCTACATATGCCCACTGTGTGACACCCAGAGAGACACTCACTCATGCTGCCTTTAGCTGCACATCAGATATTTCCCACTTGCGAAATCGTAACTGACCTATTTTTAACATATTTTTTTTTTTCAATATACACAAAGCAAATAACCTGACCTAGATGACCTAGTTTGATGTTAGATATTTAATTATCTTACTTAGTAATGAATTCAGTTTAGTGCATAGTGTCAAACTTTAGAATTGTAAAATATGATACATATCTTTTACAGCATTTATCTGATGTTTTTATCCAGGAGGAGGAAGTTAGACATCTTGCTCATCCTTCTAGAGAATTGTGTGCTTGTCACAGAGATTACACACTATACTACACCAACCTTAACGTATGTCTTCACAAACCTTAACAGATGTCTACAGATGTGTCCAAATTGTATTTATACAACATTTTAAAGTGATGTTTATTTGTAACTTGTAGATCAAAGGTCATGCTTACAATTCTGAGAGCACCTAAAGGCAGCAAAAAAAAAATAATAATAATAATAATAATAGCTAAGCTTAACAAATTATTAGAGTTAAAAAGGGCATCTCTCTGGGTCTGATGGGAGTTTGCTGTGTGTGTGTGTGTGTGTGTGTGTGTGTGTGTGTGTGTGTGTGTGTGTGTGTGTGCGTGTTTTGTGTGTGTGTGTGTCTGCAGGAGTCTTGAACCCTGGACTAATTTTTAAGTTTAAAGACCTTCAGTAACAGCTACTAAAATTGTGTAAAAGTGCTGTGAAATATTTAGTAGCTGCTATTCATTATGTATTAATTTGTATGAACTATTCACTACTATGAATAATTCCGTAGTGTCTTATTATTCAGTTACTACTATTAATTATACATTAATTGCTATAAATAATTCAGTAACTGCTTAAATTATTTCATACTATACATTTTCACTAGGTACGATCGTAATCTTACCTTGCCCCACACATTAGATATTCTAGCTAACAAATTGGCATCACAGTAGATTGTTAATATTCTAAATTATAAACACAACCTTTCACTCTTGTGAAAAAAAAAAGATATATATATATATATATATATATATATATATATATATATATATATACATACAGGGGTCGGACAATGAAACTGAAACACCTGTCATTTTAGTGTGGGAGGTTGCAAGGCTAAATTGGAGCAGCCTGGTGGCCACTCTTCATTAATTGCACATTGTACCAGTAAGAGCAGAGTGTAAAGGTTCTATTAGCAGGGTAAGAGCACAGTTTTGCTCCAAATTCTACAATCCACACAACATTATGTGTGACATACCAGAGTTCAAAAGAGGACAAATTGTTGGTGCACGTCTTGCTGACGCATCTGTGACCAAGACAGCAAGTCTTTGTGATGTATCAAGAGCCACGGTATCCAGGATATTGTTAGCATACCACTAAGAAGAACGAACCACATCCAAGAGGAAGCTGTCTGAAAGGGATGTTCGGGTGCTACCCCGGATTGTATCCAAAAAACACAAAATCACGGCAGAATTCAATGTGCACCTTAACTCTCCTGTTTCCACCACAACTGCCCATCGGAACAATACATTTAAAAAGTGGTCTAAAACCAGGTGTTTCAGTTTCATTGTCCAAGATGTGTGTGCGTGTGTGCTTTGTATTTTCTGGTTTACACTGGTTTGTCAATTTCAGGAAATGAATCAATTCTCAATTCATGAATCCGTCTGCTGAATGGGTCTCATGAAGTGGATTTGCATTTGTTCCTTGATCTGAGATTTTTGTGTGAACGTGCAGCAAACTCCTCCTCGCCTCGTCTCCACACACACATTCACGCACCTGGTGCTAATCCATCGCTCTGTCTTTCTGTACACTTGTGTGTAGCGCTGATTGTATCGCTGTTGTGAGACAGTTTTTATATATTTGTGTGTGAGGGAACTAATTTAAAATATTTTGCTGCAGTGCTTGCATGTCCTACAGGTCCTATTAGGTTCTAGGTCTGGTTCTTGATTTGCTTCCTATACTGAACTGCACTGTGGAGCTCAAAGCGAAAACACAACTGAAAACTGTTGCTTATCTAGCACTAAAAATATAATGAATGTGAATCTTTTAGCTTTCTGACTTCTGCTGCTGCTGTAGTTTCGGTGGAGGTTAAATGTGATATGCTGTGTTTGCTAGTTTGTATGGTTAGTGGTGTTTGTTAGCTCTGCTATTCACTGTATGAGCTGAAAGATGCACTCTGGTATTATCTAGTTAGTAAGGATAAATCTTAATTATTTTTCCACCACGTGGCTGTTAATCCTACACATACAGTGGCTTGCAAAAGTACGTATACCCCTTGAATTTTACCCCTTGGTTTCCTCCAGGATTGCCCTATATTTAGCTCTGTCTACCTTCTCAACTAAACAGCCTCCCTGCGCTTGCTGAAGAAAAGCATCCCCACAGTGGGGATGGTGTGTTTATGGTGATGAGTCGCGTTACTTTTACGCCACACTTCGCATTTAGGCCAAAAAGTAAAACATTCCATATATTTGCTGTGTCCCCTACATGGCTTGGCAAATTGCAAAAGGCACTTCTTGTGGTATTTTTTTAAGATGGTTTTCTTCTTGTCACTCTTCCATAAAGGCAGGGTTTGTAGAGTGCAGGACTTATAGTTGTTCTGCATAACTCAACTGATTGAACTCGATTTTATTTAGAGGTTTCAGAGTCAATGCATGAATACTTTTGCATGTTACACTTTTCAGTTTTGTATTTGATTAAAATGTTGAAAACCATGTATAATTTTTCCTACTCTTTTCAATTATGTGCTACTTTGTGTTACTTACTCAAAAAAATCCATTTAAGTTTGTGGTTGTAAGGTGACAAAATGTGAAAAAGTGGGTATGAATCTTTTGAAAGCCACTGTATGACACTGTAGAAAACTCCAGAGTGAGCGAGCAGATATCTGTAGCCCTGACTGAGTGTCTGCAGCTGTCCTTCAGATAAATAGATTATGCTGCTGATGAGAGAAAGGCCTTTGGCTCTGTTGGTCGACTAAGGTGTGTGTGTGTGTAATCTGGCATTCAATTAACCATTGCCATATATGGGAAAGAGTGTAGCTAGTGTGACACTCATTTACATTGCTTATGTGCATATGTGTGTGAGTGTGTGTGCGCATACATTTGTATGTGAATGACCTGATCCTGATGTCTCCATCGTTCCGAAATGACCTTTTGGCCAGGTATCTGGTTTTATAAATCAAGCTCCCTCAAACAGAACATCATCCATTTTACATTCATTCAAATGACTTTCTCACACACACTCACACACACACTGCTCATTTAAGAGGCTGTATAGTTTAATTGAATACTAAAGGTCAGTATCGTAATTATTGCAGAATAAATGAGGAAGCCGCAGTCAAAGCGTCCCGCTCATCATTTATTGTTTGTAGGCCGTCTAGGCAAAAGGCCAGCCAGTAAATATGTATGAATCAGTCACACACTCAAACACACACACACACACACACACACAATTAGAGCATGCTTAGATCTTGTACTTAGTAAAAAGAACAAATAGCTTTACATACTGGATCTAAATAGACTTGGGTTAAAATATAAATTATTTGTTTTTAGTTGTTTGGGTTTCACTAGTGCTCCTACAATGCTCATCTGCTGCTTTTCTGAACGCAGGTGCTTTAGTTTGCACACAGACTAGTATGAGTATGAGAGCATGCATAGAACCTCCCTAACCAATATATGTATATATATATATATATTTTTTTTTTTTATTACAGTTCATTCAAGTACAAGAATATATTTTATTATAATTGTCATTTGATGAGAATGCCTTTGCATTGTTTCAAATCATTAGATAAACATATTAACATATTTGTAAATTTCCTGCTATTACGGCAATAATAAAAGACTGGTTTTATAAAGTGCAGAGAATATTTGGCAAGTTATTTAACAATGTTCAGTGCAAAGCAAAACAAAAAATAATTTTGGCTATTTGTTTTATTCATTGTTAAAAGTATAAAAATGTATGAAAACAGAGAAATTAGTTGTATCTGGATAAACTTTGTTTTTCCTTACTATGTGTCTCTAGTTCGGCCTATCGTCTTTGACCTATTTTTAAAGCATATTTTTGTACTTAACCGGTGTGAAATTCTGTAACATTAACTGTTATTTCACTACTGATAAATTCAGTATAAAAATGTAAGGCTCTGTTAACATTTCAGAGAGACCTTTAGCATCTTTACAGATAATACAGATTTATTAGCTGGGACTGAGGATTACGTCCAACAGATCCCACTCTATTCCTGCAACTGTGCAGATGCTGTCTGTGTTTTGCTTCTTTATTACTGGACCATTATTAAATGGAAGATTGCTTTCAATTATATGTTGATTTGTGCATCAGAATAGTTGTTTCCTTTGTGTTTTTACAGAGATTTTGAGACTTTGCATTCTCAGTAAAATAGCTTCCTTAAAGGATCATTTGTAATAAATGGGTGTGGTTTGGATTGGATTTTATATTTTAATCAGGAAGATCCATTTTTACTTGTAATTTACTGACAGTTTGTTCACGTGTTAAAGTTTTCAGCCCACAGAGTTAGTATAAAAGAACTGGTCCGGGAACTGTCAGTTGCATTAGGGCACTTGCATTGCGTATGTTTATGGTTGTACAGCGAGAACTGTGACACTTTGGACAGCTTGTTTAAGGATGATTATTCAGAGTTCCTAATAGAAAAGTAGGGTGTGTTGTTTGGGCTTGTCATTGGTGTGAGCGTGATGTCCTGCTGCTGCTGCTACTGTGATATAGTTTTTGCATGTGTTGGCCACGCTTTCCACTCGCTTACACTGTTATGTGCAATAAGTGGTATTTATCTTCTGTCCGTGTGTGTGTGCGTGTGTGTTTGACGTAAGAACATTGTGTTTATGTGGTCTTTACGTTTTGTTGCGTGCTGTATCTGTTTCTGTTTGTGGATCTGTTATGTTTCGTGCGTGTATATTGTGTCAGTCTGTATTTTCATGTTTCTGAGTGTCGTGCTGTGAAAAAACACACTCCCCCAGTCCCAAGCGCTAACGAGTAAGTGCACTTCTTTTTTCTTTATTGTTGGGTTTTATGTAAAGTTGCTCACATGCTCTCAGGTATGGCTGCCCTGAACGGAGGTTTGGGCAGCACTGCGCTCAGTAACGGCTCGGCTGGGCCCATGGACGCTCTCACCCAGGCTTACTCAGGGATCCAGCAGTATGCAGCAGCAGCCCTGCCAACCCTATACAGCCAGTCTCTACTGCAGCAGCAGAGTGCCGCCGGCAGCCAGAAAGAGGGTAAGGCTGCAAAATGCAGGCACAGATGTACACCAGACTAGAGGTCTTCAATACTAGATCTTTAATTGAGTTTCTATTTGAGGTTTAGTAACCACTTAATGGTCTTACACCTGGTGGCCACTAGTATTGTAAAAGAATATTGATATATCAAAGTACCTGTATCAAGAATGTTTTGCAATTCTGTATTCCGATTTTTCTAAAACACAGCATTGATTTTTAATAAAGAGTGTAACGTATTTTTCAAACTATAAGGCACACAAAAATGTATTTACCCAAAAATTGTTAGTGCGTCTTATAATCCAGTGCACCTTATGTATGATATACATACTCTGAAGTACACCATTATACAGGAGTATCAGTTTAGTTCTCCAGCAGTATTAGCATTACTCGCTAACCACACAAAGCGCTAGCTCTTTTGCCGTTCATTGGTGAGTATATTAGCCTGTAGACTGCTGCTACCCCAGCTAGGATTGCTGGAGCAGCATAAGCATTACCCGGTAACTCTTTTGCCGTTCAGAGGTAAGTATTATCGAACTGTAGCCATTGTGTTTACCGTGTTAAAACAAGCTACATGAGAGAAACCGCAAGCTAATATTGTCCTGGGTTACCAGAAAACTCAGGGTTCCTTAGTGTGGTGCTGTCAGGCTAGCACTAGCAGTTAGACACTAATGCTAATGTTGCTGCACCCAGCCTTAGTGGAAATCTAAGCTTACTGTAAATAAACTAAATAAACGCTTTACTCACCCAAATAAACAGTTTTCAAGAAAGACATCTGTGTAGATTAACATCCAGATCTTGTTTGACTTTAAAAGTTAATGTTTTTCTTTTTTTAAGAATTACATTTTTGTTTGCTTAACTTAGCTTAGCTTTACAGGTCTAGCCACCCATCAGCAAGACCTGCTGAATTAGAAGAAAAACTTGCCGACATCCTTGTGCCTTACTAGTGTTGCATAATGTGCCTTATAATCTGGTGGGCCTTATGTATCAAAATAGACCAGAAAATAGACATTTATTGATAGAGTGCCTTATAATCTGGTCCACCTTATAGTGCGAAAAATACAGTCCATGTAAAGTTTGGTTGCACACAGTGGTTCATTTAGTGTTGTGTTTAAACTCAGCCCAATAGATAGGACTTTTATAACCTGTCTGTTATTTTTATTTTCTTTAATTGACAGTTTTTCTAACATTTTATTTTAACAATCACAATATTATCACCTTGCTTAAAGTATCGCAATATTGTGTGAAATACTGAATAGTAACCATTGTATTGTACATTAAATATTTCAGCTTTTTGGTCTGTACGTTCTCAAAACATTAAGTTGGAGAACCTAGTTTGTTTTGTCACATAGCGACAAAGGTGTAAATTATATCCAAATGTGTGTGGACATATAATAAATAGTAAATGCTCTTATCTCTTTTTAATACTCTACATTTCAGAGAAACAAAGAATGAACAGGTGTCCCAATACTCCAAAATCCCCCTAATATACTTGTCCATAAAGTGTAATTGTCCATAATCACAAAGGTACAATGGAATAAGTATTTCCAAAGGTTTAAAATTAATGTGTGTGTGTGTCTGCACAGGACCAGAAGGGGCCAACCTATTCATCTACCACCTGCCGCAGGAGTTCGGGGACCAGGACATTCTGCAGATGTTCATGCCTTTTGGAAACGTAGTGTCCGCCAAAGTCTTTATCGACAAACAGACCAATCTGAGCAAGTGCTTCGGTATGGAGGACCCATGTGCACACACACACTCATTAGCATTGCAATTCCATTTATATTAGGCCTTTACTGCAAACGCATATCTTTTAAACACACAAACACACACAGAACATACCAGTAAGAACAAATATTAAAGCTCTTAGCAGTTTAGAGTAAAGTGACAAGCCCTGCAAGAGCACAATAATAATAAAAGCTCTGCTTCTTTTAATTGTTTTTTTTTTTTTTTTTTTTCGACTCAGCCCTGTTTTTTTCTTTCTTCTTGTACGTTTATAATTTGTTTTCTCCCTCTTAATAGTAGTTAATTTATAGCTGGTTTATATGGTAGCTGGTTATATCATGAGTAAAGCCTATATTGGAAATAGTGCTGTCACGATATGACTTTCAATACAATACCTGCCTAAATATCTCAATACCGATACTAAAACTACATAATAGCAAAAAACAAAAATAAAAAAATTAAGTAAGAATATAATACGTTTATGTAATTTCTTTGATGGTTAAGTTTGCATTTGCAACCAGATCTCACTGGTTTTAATAACACTCAGTACACATCTATAGCAATCAATGCCAGTACTAGCTATAAATGGGGTAATGTACCACTTTAATAAAGAAGTACTGAGATTCTTTTCTAGTATCAGTATACCATGCAACACTGATTGAAAAACATTTTTATAGTGTGCTATGGCTCCATGATGAGAATATTTGTATACATTAAAACACCAGCACACATATACAGTAATAATTTATAACACAAAAAAAAAATTATACTTATTTTTCTAAGTTTGAAATGGACACTGGAATTTTAATAGGATATTCTTCTTTCTGGGACATATGGCAGTATCTTATCACACTCATGCTAATGTTTTTACCACAATACACAATATGCTTTTATAAGCATGCAGTGGATATTACTGTTTAATTAGTCCTGTTTAATTTGATGGAATGTAACTCCCTGTCGTAAGTGTGAAAATAGTATACACGTAGTAATCACAACCATATTTTCCCTCTGCCTCTCAGGTTTCGTCAGTTATGACAATCCTGTGTCCGCGCAGGCCGCCATCCAGGCGATGAACGGTTTTCAGATTGGAATGAAGCGCCTGAAGGTGCAATTGAAGCGCTCCAAGAACGACAGCAAGCCCTACTGATCTTAGCTCTAGGGCCAGTCCTCTCTCTCTTTACACTGCTAGGGTAAGTCCCCACCGCTGCCACGGTACCACACTGGGACCCCGGGAGGGAAGGGGGGATCACGAGGGGAGTTTCACCCTTATACCACTAGAGGGAGCTGCTTTCCCTAAACGTTCTTTTTAAAGCTTTTTTGATGACAGTATTATTATTATTATTATTATTATTATTATTATTATTATTATTATTTCGTTTCTATTTTTCACATGAACGCTTCCATTTTTGCCATTATTTTGTATGACTTGCGATGAATGAATTGCTACTATTGCTAGTTTTTGTTTTATTATTATTATTATTACTATTATTATTCTTTTGAGTTGTGTAAATTATTTAATTTGTTTTGTTTTGTTTTTTTAAAGTAAATATTTATATGATGCCTATTTCGTTTCATGATGACGACAACAACAGCAGAAAGGAAAGATCTCTAAACTACGATTAGTTTCTCTTTGTGAACTTGAGGCTTGTGAGAACGCGTAGGAATGGGTCAGACCTGAGCAAAAGCACCAATATGCACGTTAAACCTTTTTTTTTTGCCCTTTGACCTCTGGTGTCGGCTGCGGGCTCCGCTGCTTCTTTGACCCCTCGGCCCACCGGCACCAGAGACAAAAGGGTTAAACCCGCTGTGGCCTCTCTGTAGTCGAACGGCAACAAACTGCCAAAACAGACTCTCCACCAACACCTGCCATTAAACATTATAACTCCTTTCTTTTAGGTTTTTTTTTTATTATTATTATTTTTGTCAGACGGGACTTTTAATTTAGCAAAAATTAGTACCTTAGTTTAAACTTTTATGGGTCCGAGCGTTGCGGTTTTTGTCACACAGAGCATTTTTTGTGTAGAGCATTTAAAAAAAGATTTTGATCTGTTGAAGGCTTAAAAAAAAAGAAACTAACAAAGCGTTCTAAGTTTCGGGGTGGGTGGGGTTAAAACTGAAAATACTTGATGTTTATTGAAAGAAAAAAAAAATTAAAGTACAGAAAGCCACAGGCCTGTAAATTTTATTTGTAAAAAAAGCAGTTCTATTTTTATACAGAATTTCTACTGCCTCTGAAGTAAAAGACTTTATTTATTATGGTTAAGTTATTGGGTTCCTAAAGACGTGCTCTCACTATTTGGAGCCTTGTTCAGTCTTCTGAACCCACACAACCTGTTGTGTGAAGAGAACACAGAATCACCCCCTCTTCCCCTTTTTCCTCATCTCTCTTACCATTTCCTTACCTTTTCTTTATCTATCTATCTCTCTCTCACTCTTTATCTCTCTCTCCCCCTCACAACTCCTTTCTTCCATCTGTCACGTTACATTTCTGTCTTATAGGGCTGCATGACAGTAAAAAAGTGACAGTGTTTTTTCTGGTTATTAATCACAGAATTAAAAATGACTTGTTTGTAAACGTGTAGTCTCATCACAGCCTACAGAAATGCCTTACTGTCCGTTAGGTGGGCTGAACTTCTGTCGTTAGTCCTTAATAAGAACAGCTGGAACCTGGTGTGATGGTAAAGTGCACAGTGGTTAAACATGGTGGTGGTAGTGCACTAAAGAATACTGACTAATCTAACTGAAAATACAGCATAAACACCACTGCCTTTTTATATTCAACCAATTGCAGAGTCCAAAATTGAGAATTGTGGAGCCCTACATCTTACCTTTCTTCTTTTATCTCTCTTTCTTTTTCTCTCTTATTCCTTCCTTTACTCCTTCACTCTGTCCCTCCTCATGAGTAGTGGCACTTCATATGTGCGATCTCTTTCTTGCTCCGTCTCCTTATGTTTCATTTAGCTTCGTCTGGTGTTTTGTTTTGTTTCGTTTCGTTTTTTGTGCGTTCCAAAAAATTCGGATATTTATTCCCCACCCCCCAAAGTCACAATCCATCTAGCTGTCTCAAACAAGGGACGAGAAACTGATGGATACTTTTGGGTGCTATGTGCGTGTGTGTGTGTGTGTGTGTGTGTGTGTGTGTATGTGTGTGTGTGTGTGTGTGTGAGTGAGAGACTGTTTCATTTCTGTATATGTTTACTCATTTGAAATATGTGTTAAAACATTTATTTAAAAAGTGAAAAATAATAATAAAAAAAAATCCTCTATTTAGAATGGTTCTGTTGGTGCACAGCTGGTCAGTAGCGCTGTTGTTGTTGTCGTCGTTTTTGTTGTTGTCATTGACGTTATTGTTGTTTGTTCGTTTGTTGTTCTCATGGGTTTAATGCTGTAGTTGTGTGCCAGAGCTGTGTGTGTAACTCTCCTCTCCCGTTTTCTTCCCTAGAACTCATCTCCATGACTCTTTGCTCATCGTTTGCCTAGCATGTCTACGTGGCGTTCAAAAAAAAAAAAAAAAAGTCTCATCGTCTCGTCATTGTTTCCGATGTCTTTCTGAGTTCTCCTGATCATAACCTGGTCTCCTCCTACTGATCTCTCAACTTTTGATCTTAGCTTGATCTCTTTTTTTGGGATTTTTTGTTTGTTTGTTTCTGCATGTGACCTCATTTTGAGCTTATATTTGGTTTGTTTTTGTTGTTTTATTTTTTCTTTTTTTTTTCCTTTTTTTGTTCTTGGAATAACGGGTGGGGGAGGGATGGGGGAAAAAGAAGGAAAAATGTGAAAAAGCTGCATTCACTCACACAAATAGGTAGAGTATATTTAATACCATAACCAGAAGCATTGTTTTAAGAAATAAAAAAATAATAATAAATAAATACATTTAAAAAACCTGTGGCAAAATGAAAATTATTTTCGTTTCTGTTTGTTAGCTCAATATTTTTGTCCTCTTATTTTTAGACTTTATTTTTTTCTTTCTTTCTTTTATTCATTTAAAATAAACTTGAAAGTACAATACAGGGATTGGCTTTGGGACTTACTGTTGGCGCATCTCGCAAAAATATGAGGCCAACAGTAAGAGCATCATGCCGGTTTCTATGAGAAATAGACTACTTCCACGCAGTTTTAATAAAAAACTGTCCGATTGATATTAGAGTCTCTCAGAGCTCGCTTGTGGTTTTTACATTTTTCAGGCAGTGTAAAGTTTTTTGATAAGGCCATTTTAAGTGGCTTGGTTTCTCATTAAAGTCTATATAAAACCACTTTTTTCTAGAGTAGTAAAGGTATAAAAAAAACAATAAAAAAGAGTGCCCTGTTTGGGGGAAATGCTACCTACATGTCACACCTTTTGCTGAACTGACCTACAGTTAGACAATCCGTGGTATAAATGCACATGAAATGACCTATATTTTATACTGTTTAAATGTATAGAGGAAAAAAAAGAGTTTGTGTGACCCGCGTTTCCGTCGGTGCTTTTCGTGGATTAAGTCGTGGTTTCATCACAAGTCTAATAGTCTTATTTGTCTCATGTTTTTAAAGAGAAGACTAAAATCAGTTTACTTGAACATAGACAAAGCCTATCATAGTACTATTGCTATTACAGTATAATTGTTTTTCTTTTTTCTTTTCTTTTCTTTTATGTTTTTTGTTTCTTTTTTAAGAGTCCCTATTCGCTAAAATTTCTTGTTGGGTAATTAGCTATATAAACATTTAACGAGTTAAAATGTCAGCTTGTGAAGCATCAATGTCATTATTATTATTATTATTTTTATTTCTATTGTGGGAAACAATATTTAGATGTGTTATGTTGTTCGGCAAAATGTGATTTTTTTTTTCTTATAAAGAAAAAAAACAAGATGAGTGGAATTTAGTGCCAAATTCTGACGGTACATCCTGCCTACAGCTTCAGTGTATTACTTGTGAAATTATTTGATAACATGGGTATTTTATTACGTAAGTGTTTTGTATGGATCCCTCATATTTAAAGATATAGATTTAAAAAAGGTTGTTAACTTGCTCTTCTGTGGTCTTGTTGCCTGAACTGTTCATGTTTTTTGCTTTTTTTGTAATGATGTAAAAAGTGCCCATGTGTCATGCTCTCTCTCTCTCTCTCTCTAACTTTCTATATCTATCTCTCTCTTAGACAAGCACACACACACAACATTCTCTTTCACACATACACTCGCACACAAACACACACATACAAAACGACCACATGCACGAGCACATCCACACCCACATGCACGCATACACACACCTGTGCTAAAGGTTGACCTCGCAGCCCTCTTTTCTTTGACGGTGTGTGTATGTGAGCCCCTGGGTACGAGTCTCAGCAGTGCACGTTCTTCACTCACATACACTCACTCACACACACACAAACACAAACACACACTCAGATTAATGTCAAAGCACAATTACATAAAAAAGCTGCAGTGCCCCAATATTATCTGCACACATCTGAACTGCCATCATACTGAATATCACCCACAGGCAACTCAAGCTGAGTAACAGATTTATAGATTAAATGAAGATGATTGGTTAAAGACTTGAGGATTAGTTGGCTGATTGATTGACTGACAGATTCAGTTTGGCTGACTGAAATATTGTACATGTAAAAAAATCATTACACTCACTAAACATACTATTTTGATATCATCCGCAATATTAGCTTTCTTTATATCATACACACATAAACATACACACACACTGAGCTCAAGGTATGTGGTAAAACGTGTTTGTCGTTGGTCTTAAAATGAAAAAAAAATCGCCTCAGTTCCTTTTCTCTGCTTTTCGCTGCCTCTCTGCTTCTTCAGGACAAACTATTCCAAGGTCTTAGGAAAAAGAAAAACACCCTGACGCCAAAGGAGAACAGGACTGTCCATAGTAATATTTCCAACAGCACTTTGTCGAAACGTTTACACGTGTTGTAAATGACCCGTATGAAGCTTGTTTACAAGTGTAGTTTACAGCCAGCCCCCCTAAAAACCCTGTTTACTTCACTCTGAAGCACTATTTTCTACCCAAAATCTGCCGTTGCCTTAACACAGACGCTCAGTATTAGTGGGGTGGAATAGGCTGCTGCCTGTATACAAAGAGTGCCAAGGTTATGTGTGTGTGAGTGTATGTGTGTGTGTTGTGAATGCATGTTTTGACCCAATACTTGTTCAAATAAATGGTTATTACCTTGACACCAAACCTAAATGCTCTGAAATGTTAGGAACGCAATAAGAGGACAGCCCGAGTTCAAGTAGTGAGGTTCAGATTGTATGGCTTTATCTTCATCTGCCAAATTCTCCCCAATAAACATGAAATATACTGTATATAACCGAACAGCCGTAACATTAATATCTTTTGTGCTGTCGAAACAGCTCTGACAGATTAAAGAAAAAAATTGTATACTTTTACAAGACCTCTGAAGGTGTTCTGTGGTGTCTGGTACCAAGGCTTATTTTAAAGCTGATTCTTTGTTGAACAGCTCTAAGCTCAGCCTGGCATGGAACACGGATTTCGTAGCACAGATAGCTAACCATCCTATGCTCACCTACTAGCTATTAGTATGAGATGCATCCAACATATTTATTAGGATTTACTATAACCTTTCTGGTCCGGATTTGGCATGACAGAAAGTGATAAAAATACACCATAACAGCCCAATGGAGAGATATACTTGCTGTTAATTATGTGTTTGGTTACATGTGTTTGGTTACATTAAATGTGTGCATCTTCAGAAATTAACATGTTGCAAGTTAATCAGTTTTCATCAAACTGATGGAAAGTTTTAAGGAGCAGCTGTATGATGTGTCTTTTCTGCTGCTCAGCAATTCAGAACAGCTGGTGAGAGATCAGCATCATTTAAAAAGTCGATGTGGAAACGTGTAAATTAAAATGGAAACTAATCCAACAGTTATCAGACACATCAGCTGCCCTCTAGTGAAAGCCTCCAGTAACACGCTTTTCACTGAGACAAGTATGAGAAAAAATACGTGCAGCCGGACATCTATGTCAGCGCATAGCCAAACAACAAGTAAACATCTCTATCCTTTGTAATCATTTGGTCTTACAATTAAGGGATCAATTGAAAATAAACTCTGACTGTACTGTCTGTCATTTTAAAGCATACCCGGAACACCCACAAGATGTGCCTGCTGTTCTAACCCAGCCATCTAGACAGCAAAATGAATTTGGTTCTTGTTTCGTATTCTTGCACTTCTACAACACATCAACTTCAAGGACTGTTTACTTGCTGTCTAATATACCCCAGATCTTGACAGGGCACCACAGGAACCAGATCATCAGCGTTATTCACTTAACCTGTCTGTGATTTTAATGTTATGGCTGATCAGTGTATTACCTGTATTACATGTATGGGTTAAATCAGAGTGTGTTGGGGACCGCTGGGTTAGATTACTTGCACAAGTATGAAAGCACATACAGACAAACACACACACACAAACGCACACACAGACACATGCATACACATGGTATTAGCACAATTATAGTATGCAGTATTACACCAAACTCAGACTATTGACAGCTCTTCCAACCCATAAGATAAGATGTCAACGAAATGATCATTTTGATAACAGATAGATGTTCATGAACAGACAGTATTAGGAATATTGCGCTGTTGGAGCAAACACATGGGTTTAACCCCCAAATGTGCTCACTGCCTCAGTGTTCAAATGGGCTACTGTTTGCGTAAGTGTTGCAGTGTGTGTGTAGGAGTGTGTTTGTGTGTGTGCATGCATGTTGTTTTTAATGATACTTTGTCTACTAGTCTGCTTCGCCAGTATCAAAACAAACAGGGTAAGATTCCATTACCACACTCTTAAACACACACACACAACCACACACACACACACATTCATACACACATCTGTCAGATGTTTAGTAAAGCACAAATTCACAGGGGTCTTTGCAGAAGTGCTTGCTGAGGCTCTTTACTCAGGGGTTTTCTTCACCACACACATCTTCTCTTAAATCTGTTTGTTCTTTCTGTTTTATAATTTTTTTTCTTTCTTTCTCTTAAGTGCTATTTAACAACAGTGTATTTTAACTGAAAAAAGTGTAGTTTCTTTGCATTTTGGCTTATTATGTCAAGTTTTTTGGAGAAAAAAACAAATGTATGTGTGTTGATCTGATGTGCCGTATAAAAAAGCTTGTTGTCTGTAGATTAATATCATTTTGTTTGATTCTAAAAGGATTTAAATAGTTTTAAGTATTGTCTTGAGAAAAGCCAAAGTCAATGCATTTCAGTGGATTCTGTAAGCGTGGTACATGTTTGTTTGACAACACTTTGGAATCTGTCATTGGATGGGATTTAAAAAGTACAAAAAAGCAGGCTTTCCTATTTCTAAAACTGATTGTACTTATGCCTTTTGTACCAGTGCAACTTTTTATACTGGCAATTAAAGAAAAAAAGAAAAAAAAAACTTATTTGAGAGTCTGTCTGGCCCAAACCAGGGGTCAGCCAGCGGCTGGTTCCCGAGTTTGATTTCTAGTTGGCATCTGGAACGGTTAAGTTTTAATATAAAGATTTTCTAGGAGAACTTTGGCTTGGTATCTTTGACCTTGGACCTCTTCTTCTTCTTGTTCTTCTTCTTCTTCACTGCAGCGTTTTTTAATTTCCTTTCTCTTGTTTTGTTCTGCTTTTTTGGAAAGAGGGTCGGGAGTTTTCCTTTTGGCTTATAAATATACTTAAAAGCAGTTTGTCTTTTCAAACAGTCTTTACGACAGCGGTAAGTTTCATTTCGTTCAGTATTGTGCAGTCTCCATGATAAGACGATTAGAAGATTTAGAAGTATTTAGTCACCTTCAGTGGATAAATGTATTAGTTTGACAAAGAGATAAAACAGTAATTTGAGGACTTTTTGCTTTTAGCTGTTTAGATTTTTCTGGTTTCTCTGTCCTTCGCTGTTAACCTAACTGTGTAGCTGAAGCAGTCGGACTTATTTTTGTAAATGTACGTTCTTGTGTGATGCAGTTTTTTGCTTCTGTCTCCGATATTAAATCATTTTTCCTAATACTCGTCTCTCTCTCTGTGCTGTGGTGTTCCAGTATCTGTCCAATGTTGTAACAACGTTCACACAACCCTCCAGTGTTCCACCTCTCTTTCTTTCTCTCTTTTTCTCTCCCTCTCCTCTGTCTTTTCTCTCTTCGTTTTTTTATCGTTTGACGTTGTTTTCTGTTTGTTTGACGCATTAGTGCAGTCTATTTCATCTAGTCGTCACCAAAGTCCCATCACCAACATGGTAAATATACATAAAGATGTTTTATATGTATATTTCTGTGCAGCCCAATTTGCTGTGACAGTAGATGGACAGCCAGTGTCAATTCTAGTGTTACTCCTCAAACTCAAAATCACTCAAAGCCCTAGCCTCCTATTATAAATAACAAAATCAGACTAGATGCCAGAGATTAAATACATTTTTCACCATCTATTTATCTATGTAATCTAATATGGCTAGTAAGTCTCAAAATTCACCTGCTAAATCATACATTAGAAAGGAAGAAGGTTTTAACTTTTTCTTTTGCTTTAATGGTGTTATGTTAACTTCCTGTGTTCTAACCTACCTTGCACCAATCGTTGAGCTGAAAGTCATCAGTGTGAGTGGACTGAGATTTCTGGCCGTGGCCCCACGCTGTTCTGTACTGTCGGCTCCTCTGGGCGTGGCTCCCCTTGTCTTTCTGTCCTTGTCCTTCTCCACTCTGTTCTGTGCTTGTCTCTACTGCATCCCTACAGAGATACCAGAGTCCAAATTCACTTCAGCATTAAAAAAAAGACCAAATTAATTCCAATATATTTTACAGTGTAAAAAAAAATAAATAAAGATGTACAGTATTGTTCATAAGTTTTAGACACCTGTGAAAATTTAAATTAGAACACTAAAATATTAGAATAAATAAAACACATACATACAAAAATCAGTGGTGTTTTTACAACACAGAATTTATTAAAACATTCAGATCTCTCCTAATAAAGTTTAGTATCATTTATAGCTCTCATCATATCACAATTTGTTAGGGCAAATCAGAGCTATATGATGGCAGATCTGGTGAGCTGCTAATGGAATTGAATACATCCACTGGGGAGCTGGATGCAGGGGTCCAGGAGAAATCTGGAAGTGGGTTTTTGTTATTCATACTAGCTCACAAGGTATTTCTAACTTTCAAATTACTTTGTTCAGAATAAAATGAATGTTTCGTTTTACTGATCGCATGTTTAACTGTATCTATTCTAATGGCATCTGGAGATTTACACAAAAAACTCTTCTTGCTGAAAGAAATTATATAGCATATATAAAAATATATAATAATGGGGTTAGGGGGCTAAAACCTCTGCACACCACTGTACATCTTGATTTAATTCACTTTATTCATTCAGAAAATGTAAGTTCAAATCCGCCCAAGACTTCTACAGAAGAGTCCTACAAAGTATACCAGAGAGTTCAGATTTCTTTCAGTACTGAACAAAGGGTTTACATAAGTGTTTTACAAAGGATTCTGGGATTTAATTCACTCAAGGGTTTTACAAAGTGATTCACTTAAAAGTTTCACACTGGATAGTCGAAATTCACTCAAGCATTTTACAAAGGATACAAAGTTTATAGAGTTCAAACGTGTGTTATATTTTATGAAGGATACCAGAAATTAATTCCACTGCAATACTTCAGAAAGGATAGCAGAGTTCATATTCATTCTGGCATATTAAAAAGACACAAGAGAGTTGGAATTCAGTTCAGGATTTCAAGCATTTCATAAAGGGCATCTCTGTGAGACCTCTGCTCAACACTCTAGTCTTAATAAAATTACAGGAAAAGAGAGTCCAACTGTGTTATTAAATATAACACATTATGATGGTTAAACCCAAAAGAGCGAATTATGCATAGGGGGCTGTATCATTATCTAAAAATCGGGAAATAACGGTTCATCGATAATGGCTTTTCCACTTCTGAACTTTGAAACTCACTTAACTGCAAGTATATTATTTTGTTATTCATCTTAAATTTAGCAGCTGCTATAAAATATTTAATAACTCAATATACTTACCCTAAAATATATGTATCTACTATGACTTTTATAGAGTCTACAATGAATAACAAAAAAACAAGACCAAAAAATATATATATATATTATTAATATTTACAGCTTACTATGAATAATTCAATGTCTGATGAGAAATATTCAATATACACTTTACATTATTTAGTCTATTAACTAGACTACTACGAACTACTTAGAGTCTACTATTAATACATATGTTTTAACTTTATTTTGTATTGAGTTTTAAAACACAAAACAAACAAACAAACCAAACAACAGAACGGCAGATTGGGCGGTTGACAGGACTCTTCAAAGGAACATTTAAATGCTGTAAATGTATATATATATAAGAATAAGTAAAAAGGAAGAAAGAAAAATCATGTGAAGACACAAACACATGAAGGTTTAAAATACAAATCGTAATAAATGAGTAAGTAAATCAGCTCAGAGCCAAGTAAGATATCCAGTTTCTCCAGTATTTTTCTAATCTTTTAGCCGCATGTCTCAATAAAAAAGTAATATTCTCCATGATAAAAAATCTCCTGAACTATTTTAACCCATTCAGAGAGAGTTGGGGTTCTTTACTCAACCACTTCTTTATCTGCTTATAGTATTTGTAGGAAATATGTATTCTGCTTCCTCAATTTAGCTGGCAAATTTCCCAGGTAAATGACACTAAAATTGAAATCAAGTTATTGATCTGATCTCCTTTACCACATCAACACAGTAAGTAAAACATGTTTGGGCAGTCCCAAAATTTATATAAAGAACCAGCAGACATTATAAAACACATTCTCCAGCGCTCCAGCTGCAGGGCTGTTACTTGAATCATTCCAAGTAACTTTCCTCCAAAGACTTGAGCTAGAAGTAGTAGGCAGTGTCCTGGATATGTTTATGCAGTCATCCTCAGTTACTATAAATAATTCTATATTTGATAAGAATTATGTAGTATTTACTATTGATTGTTTAGAATCTGCTATGAATTATTTAGTATCTGCTATACGTGATCAAATAAGTACCATTAATCTAAGGTTCAGTAATTAAATTAAGAATTAAAAATGTAAGGCAAACAAAAATGCACACAGAGTTAAGGTTTTACTCTGACACTACTTTACATCTGTAGGAAATTCAGAAGCTGCTGTCACACTACTGGGGAAACTATAGTCAGTCTGAATGAAGTAACAGCACAGTTGTCTTAAAGATATCATAAAGAATCAAACTCCCTTCCTAGCAAGCATTGTATTGCAAGATAAGAATCAAATAAAGCAGCAAAAGATTTTTAACTTTAAGTGTATGTATTTGTGAGAAAAGGTTCTGGTACTGTACATAGTGCAGCAGTTCTCAATCCCATCCCTGGGGAGTGCATGTAGCACTTAATGTTAAAATAACTTCCCAGTACCACTTATCTCAGTCACAAATCTGAGTAAAATTCAATATTCAACTTGTATTACATTATTCAATTATTATGCAGTTTCTGCATGACTAGGTTGGCTTACTTCTGACAAAGTGAAGTGAACAGATACTATATAAGACATTACTGGGTGTTATTATGTTATTGAGATGTTTACAATCTTAAGTATTGCATATTTATATTTCTACAGACATGTTTGCCTTTTCTAACTCTAAACACACATAATGAGCATAAACAGACACTTTGGGTGAAATAAAAAAATAAAAAAGGAAAATACAATACATATGCATGGTGTTTCTGTGGCAGGCAATGAAAATCAGTGAGGATGTTGCAATTTATAAAGCATATAATAAAAAACACAAAAGAAAACCTACCCAAACATTTGTGCAACTGGATTCTTCAACAAAGCTGCCAGCAGAGGGAGATGAGGGAAGCAGGACCACAGACCGGGTATATACATCATTTACACTTGGATATCACACCTGTGGAGGAAAACAAAGGTGAGTTCAAACCCAGAATAAATCATGTATCACACAGAATTTCATTGTTAATCATATGGTACATGATCATAGTAATTAATTATAAAGTATTTAGCAATTCAGCACATTAGTATGTATTAGTAATGCATCACATTATACAGTACAACACTAATTAGTTGAATAATATTAATCAGCCTTTTGTCTAGTACTAAATATTTACAATTAACCTTTAGTTAAACTTAAAGTAAGTTAAACTTAAACTAAGTTAAACTTAAAGTAAATTATCTGTTATGAAATATAAATTGATTGTTAATTTGATTAATTTTTAACATTTAGGTATTTAAAATAATTTCTTCAGAAATGAACTTTACAACTTCCAGCATCACATTTAACATTTTGTTGCACATAAGCACATCTGTACACTTCTGCTTTAAGTTTAAAAGACAAAGCACGCTGTAACAAATGCATAATTTATATCACAAATAAAAACGACCTTTTTACATTCTGTTTGAAACAGTACAACAGAACAGACATAAAGCTGTGTGCCTTTCCAATTTGTCACAATAACTTTATTGTTTGGACGATATTTTGTCCCAGAAATGATTGTGATAAACATTAGCACAGCAATGCTGTTACATGATTTTAAAAAGCAACAAACATTTAATAACAATAGGTTATAATTTTAAAGTTTTATGAACAAATGTTTACAGCAAAAGTCCTTAACACATTTTTTCTTATTGAAACCAGTAATATAACTGAGAAGGTAGGAGACAAATTATTATAATAAACGACAATGTGCTTCTGCTTTTACTCCTGAAAGCCACATATATTCATTCAAAAACAAGATGCCTGGAGATTTCTGGGACCTTTTCTCTGGCTATAACAGATTTTTCTAATTACCTGAGCAACCCCAGCACTAACCCCAGTGCTAAAGGCACTGTATGTAATGTGAACATGGATATATCAGAAATGTAAATTCAGTCTTCATCTACTCATTCACACCGTGTTAAACCAAAAAAAGGCAGAAACAGAACTGAAGAGAGCTGGCACCAGAGTCCTCGCTAAAATCAACAGATTCAGCTGCTCTGAAAAGAGGTTGGCACCTCAGTGCACATTTTAAAAGTATTTTTTTAGCATGCCCAGTGCAGTTACACATTCTACCCAAAAACTTAACTTTAAATGTCTGAAATAAACAGAACATGCAATTTTGAGGTCAGAAAAATATTAAGGTAATGTTTATACGTTGTACAATAATTTGATAATGTAGTGATTGTGAAAGGCCTAACAGAGACAAAATATTTTTGTCTGCTGCCATCTAGTGGCCATGAAGCAAAATATTTTAGATTTGAGTGAAAAGTTAAATGAAAATTTGCGAATTTGCTAAATGCCATTAGCAATATAATGATTTAAATGAGACTGAATAGAGGGGTTAAGTATTTCTTCTGCTTGTGGTAGTAAGCCAGTCCCACCTTCACGATATGTGAAGAGATTTATTGTCATTTCATAAAACTACATGTAACAAAGCATCATTTATAAGAGTGAATCCTCAATTTATTAACAGGACCAAGAAAATGGGGTTAAACAGGCAAGGTAAACAGCCACACTACTGTACACACACTATAATGACTAGACGTATTGCACATGACGGTACCATGCTGGATTTCACATTTCATTTTGTGTGTGACCATGGAAGTGATTGGAACCTGAGGACTTTCTGGATCAATGCAAGACATGGGCAAAAAATACCTTGCAGAATGTGTTCCCTGGACAGTACACACAATTACTCAAAGAAAGGCAGAATATATATATATATTTTTTTCAATAACTCTGACTTCAGAAGCAACAAATAATAGGCCTGTCGTGACAAGATTTTTAAAAAGGAAGATATAATGTCCCAGAAATTATTGCGATACACAATATTTTGGGAATTTTAAGATTATTAAATGCCACTGACAAAACGATAACAGAATATCATAAAGCAATTATACACTTTTTAAAGACAGAATTTTTTTTAATTAATCATTTATTATAATTATTTGGGAATTACATACTTATTTCTTCACCTACTTTAGTCCACACTGTGTGTATGGAGCCACAGTTAATGAAGCATAACTTGCTAAAATACTGTTCATTGTTATATATTTTAACAAACAAACACAATAGACGAAATCACAATTATCCAAATTTTTTAGGTCATGTTCATTTATTGTAAGATAAATCGATATTGCAATAAGACAGGCCTAAAAATAATAAACATTTTTCCCAATAATGTTCTTTTTTTCCACTGATAGGAAACTAAAGTCTATGACTACACTTAATTCATGTCAGGGAAACTGACGCATCATGTATTATATGGCATATTCCACTGAATTGGTGTCATTTGTGTCCCCAGGAAATTTTATGTATAAATGTGCTCCAAAAAATAACTGTAAAATACATTTTATTATTAAGCATAGCATATTCTGCAATGACCTAATTGCAAAAGTAAGTTATATAATTAAATTATTAATAAAAACTACTAGTGAAAAAATAGCATTTGTTACCTGCCCCTACTCTCTAACAACCTTACCATGAAATATATATTTTACTATATATATATTATATATGTTATACTGAATGATAACCCAGGGACACACCTAAAACATGTATTTTAACTTAAATATTATGGATTTATTATACAAAAATATATATTTTTTAAAGCATAGGTGGGATTTGGAGTCACAAAACAATGCAAAAAAATACATCTCTGAAGGATTTTGATAATTATATTATATATTTTAGTTAAAATACACATTTGAGTTGTGTCCCTGGGTCACCATTCAGTTCTGTTACCATAACACATTACTCCATCTAAACAATCTGGAACATTCTAAAAGTCGCATCTACAACAGGAGTTTGTTCTTCTGAAGATCATGGAAAAACCAAAATTAGGTTCCCGCATTTGTTTTCTGTATATTTGATCTTATTGCAACTATGACTGAGGAGCTTAATCTCAACACTTAATTCTTAGATCTTATTTGTTTATTTTAAAAACAAATTTTGAGGAAATCACTAGAATATCCTGTGTCCTCATGCTATATTCATATCTGCCATTTAACCATTTTTAATGTTTTTGCTAATTCTAGGCTAAAAACTCCTGTCCTGTTACTTTTAGTCCTGTTACTCATATGAAACAGGACAGAGTGCCATTACTGAGTAGAGTCCTCTGGTTTAATTATTTATTATTGTTTTTTTTTTTTTTGTCAATGTAATACAATTCGCCTTTAAGTTTACGTTAAAATGAGTAAAGTTATTTTTTAAAAAGCCAGAGAAACACAAGCGCATACATATCTCTTACCGAGTGTTCATTCCTGTCACCCAGTTTTTTCTAGAAAAAAAACAAAAATAGGTTAATTCACTTTTTCCTATTTTTTATCCATTTGTTTAATAAATAACTAATAGATTTAATCAATTTGATAAATTTTTGAAAATTTTTGGTCATTTTTAAAAGATAAAATATAAAGTGCATGCATTTATAGTGATTATTTTATAATAAATATAAATTATTTAAACATAACGTCAAGTAAAGTTTAACCAGTAACGTTACATGTTTTGAGTAGTTAAATACATATGTTGTTGGATTCAGACTAGAAAAATATACAAACTTAAGTTTAATTGGGAAGAGTTACAACAAGCAAATGGCACCCATAAGGTGGAATAGTCCATATACAGCTTTGTTAGCGAGTAATTTTGATTGCTAATCAAGATAGCTAACGTTACCTAGTTAAACAAGCCTACCTGAGCCTACCTTAACCTGCCTAGGTTAACGCCGTCAAACACATCATCTACCAAACGTTTTGTTAAACATTTTTTTTTCCTCAAAAGCGTCAAAATACCTTAGTTATTAACCTTTTTCACAGTTAATACGAGTTTAATTGCGGTTTTGTAAATTATTTTGACCTTTTCTTTTCAGCTCCTGAGGTAAATTTACTAAGCTTCACTGACAGAGTTAAGACCGTTAAAATTCAAAAAGCGTCTCGTGCTGCAGAAACAGAGAAAGCAGCTTCTGATTGGCTAAAGCCGCGGTAGCCACATTTTTTATTATTATTATTTATTTTAATTTTATTTTACACATCTCTACTATAAATTCTACACAGTACAATTACTAGTCTTAAATCAACATTGATAGTGTTAAATTTACTGTGTGATTTTAGGTATTAACTAAATTTCCCCCTAGATCAGTCTGATGTCTGTCTGTCTGTCTGTCTGTATGTAACGTTATAAAGTTTACTGTACTAAATGTACAAAGCCTAACCAAGTCATTCTGACCACCATGAGTTTTATATCATTAAATTAAAATCTCATTCTCTCTTGCAACGTAATGCACCTAATGAGTGCATTCATTAAAAATTTAATTAGTGCATTATTAATTAAAATACGTAAATTACTTTAAATAATCAGAATTACAATATAGATTATAATGATTATATCACGTATTTTAAAGTAGTAAAAAAAATATTGAAATACATGCATCACTGCGCTACTGATTTTTGGACACAAGGTGGAGCTTGAGCATTAATATTTAACTGGACAGAGCTGGCTCAAATCGCTCAACCACGTCATTAGTTTAATTGGTTGTTAGCAGGGATGCATGGATCCAATAGTAGGAACTAATATCTGTCTGTCTCTCTCTCTCTCTCTCTCTCTCTCTATATATATATATATATATATATATATATATATATATACGTATATATATATATATATATATATATATATATATATATATATATATATATATATATATATATACGTATATATATATATATATAAAAGAAAAACCCACAATGGGCCTATATTTATAGGGTTACAGGTAGTCACTGTGCTGTTTGGTGAAATGGTTTGTACCACACCTCAACATGGACCAGAGGAAGTGAAGCAAATAGTTGTCTCAGGAGATTAGAAATAAAGTTTTAGCCAAGCATGTTAAAGGTAGAGGTTATAACACCATCTCCAAGCAGCTTGATGTTTCTGTGACTACAGTTGCACAAATTCTTCAGAAATTTAAGATCCATGGGACTGTAGTCAATCTCACTGGACGTGGCCGCAGGAGGAAAATTGATGACAAATCAAAGAGACGGATAATACAAATGGTTACAAAAGAGTTCAGAAAAACTTCTAAAGAGATTGAAGGTGAACTTCATGCTCAAGGACCATCAGTGCAAGATTGCACCATCCATCGCTGTTTTGGCCGAAGTGGACTTAATGGAAGACGACCAAGGAGTACACCACAGATTAAAACAAAACATAAAAAAGCCAGACTGTAATTTGCCAAACTACATTTTCACAAGCCACAAGGCTTCAGGGGAAATGTCCTATGAACAGATGAGAGAAAAACTGATTTTTTTTACCAAGACAAGACGGAATAATGAAGCATATCAAGACAACGCTGTCTCTACTGTAAACCTTGGAAGAGGCTCTGTTATGTTCTTGGGCTGCTTTGCTACGTCTAGCACAGGGTGTCTGGCCTTTGTGCAGGACACAATGAAATCTCAAGACTATCATGGGATTCTAAAGACAAATGTGCTGCCCAGTATCAGAAAGCTTGGTCTTAATCGCAGGTCATGTGTCTTGCAACAGTGTACTGACCCAAAACTCAGCTAAAAACACCAAAGAATTAAAAAAAACACAGTACTGATTTTGTAATTATACATTTACATATAAAGATTGGTGTCAGAAGTGGTTCATTTAGTGTTGTGTTTAAACCACGCCACTGTTTTGGTTAGATAAATGCTGATATTCTGCTTTAAACAATCATGATACATCACCTTGCTTACAGTGTCTCTATCTCTATCTATCTATCTCTATATTTATATTGCAATATTTAAATGGTAATCCCTGTATTGTGATACATATTGTATCACGTCTTGCCAATACACAGCCCTATAGTGACAAATCCAAATTATAACACTCACAATAACCCATACTTTAACCTTTAGACCCTGGTAAAGTATTTCACAGCCAGGGTGAGATTTGTTACGACCTACTTCCCTCAGATTCAGAAAACAATTCAAATACAGTGTACCGCATGCACTTCATTAGCAAACATACGTCATCATACACAAGCTTTCCTCCTTTTACAGCCGAGGTCTGTAGTTTGACGGTTTGACAAACACATGAGGTGATACCAATACAACTAGAGCAAATAAGAACTGTACATGTAAAGCTTTTAGATTAGTGTTTCAATATCTATCTTTATTTTCTTACATAGAGCAAAACAATAATTTGCACAATATTATAATTTAAATTCAAAATGTAAATCCTTACAAAATAAGTTTGTTCAATGCTTCTTCAGTAAAGTGTAGTTTTAATAAAGATTTCTGAACACCTTTTCACAGGAACCTTACTGAAATTATTGGGATGAATAGTTTTGGGCACCCTTCTCATGTCACAATAATGGAAATATACTTAATACATAATACCCCAACAAACCACATGGGTATTACAACAGCCACTTTACAACAACCTGAGACACCATGGCAACCATCCAGGTTACAAAGGCATGTTATATTAAAATTTTTAAAAACATACAATTATACATACTTTAATATATACATACTTCAGCTGTATTTCACAGTTGAAGTGTACCTACAATAAAATTACAGACTTTGTAGGTAGTGTAACAAATACTTATTTCCCCTACAGTATATGCTTATAATATTTAGATATAACAGTGCTAGTCACAGGTCACTTTAGGCCCACTGTCCTTTTTACAGTTCCTGAGGTTGTTTTGTCTCTCAGCTTCAGTGACTTCTCTGTCCTTCAGTCTGAGTGACTGTCCCGCTTTGACAAACATGACACAGTCATATGACATTCCTGAGCATGCAGAGCAGTTACAGTATTTCATTAAGTGTTCATAAGGAATAAACTAGTAACCATATTTTTGAGAAATATCAATATCATGATCAATACTGGGGGACTGAGGTTAAACACTGCCTTTCCAAAACAGAAGTCCCCAAGTGAATTTAAGGAGGCAAATGATCTGGGGTTGCTGCAGTTGGTCAGGTCTAGGTTCAGCAACAGTATGTGCCTGAAAGAATGAGGTCAGCTGACTACCTGAATATACTGAATATAGACCAGGTTATTTAGGCCAGGATTCATGGGGCTGGAATTGTGAAAGGGTGGTTCAGGGAGCACGAAATCATCATTTTCACGCATTAATTATTATTACACAGAATGCAGCCCTTAAACCCATTGATAATTTTTGGGATGTGCTGGAGAAGACTTTGCGCAGTGGTCAGACTCTACCATCATCAATGCAATATATTGGTGAAATATTAATGCAATACTGGATTGAAATAAATCTTGTGACATTGCAGAAGCTCATCTAAACAATGCCACAGCGAATGCATGCCACGGTCAAAGCTAAAGGTGGTCCAACAAAATAATAGTGTGATCTTTTTTTTGTGGCGACTTTTTTTTTTGGCCAGGTGGTGTATATCTAAACACATATAACTATAATGTGTATATACACATCATTTATAAAATTAAAATTCAGAGAAATTTCAAATGTACAAAGCCATTGGGACATATGCATACCCCACATATGTTACTACCTAAGAAGGATACAATGAGAATGAGATGCAGTACATCATCTGCAGATGATTAGAATATGGTTAGGAAGAATGTGAGAGGAGTCTGTCTCATTTAAACCTCAGATAATTCTATAATTTTATTTTGAATGTTCATGGATCACTATGGCCTGACCCTATAAGCGCTCCGAGTAAGAACACTGGTGTTTAAAAAAAATGCAGAACAAGTATAAAGCATACGTTTATTAGGAAAACAGTACAACTAAAACCTATAGGATATGTTGTAATCTGCTGGAGACATTATTGGAATGAACACCTTGCTGTGTGTGGACGAGCATTATCCTGCTGAAAGAATAACAGCAAAGGTAGGTATTAAAACATCACCATAATGTCTCCATGTGTGTGTGTACCTGTCTGCTTCTCCACTCTTTGTAAATATGTGTGTATTTGTCTACTCATACACAATGAGTGTATGTTAGAACCTACCTATCCCTCTGTATATTGTGTGTACTTGCCTCCTTTCCCACTCTGTTAGTTTGTGTACTGGTCAACTCTTTGTCTCTGTGAGTGTGTACCAGTTTACTTCTTCACTCTTTGTGTGTGTACCTGTCTGTTAGTACTCTCCCAATCTGTTAGTGTGTACCTGTCTGCCCCTCCACTGTTTTCCAGTCTACACACCAACTTTGATTGTGTTAGTATCTAGCTGTCCACTATGTACCTGTATACTGTCTGTACTTGCCATTATGTTAGTGTGTATCTGTCTATTAGTACCTACATGTCCACTTGTATACTGTGTTTAACAGCCTGCTCCTTTACTCTGTGTGTGTGTGTACCTGTGTACTTCTTTTTTGTGAGTGTGTATGTTGTGTACTTAAATATAAAAGCTAGTCAGAATGTTCTGTGTATAAAGAGCTTCTTTCATTTCTAAATAATAAAACTGTGTGTTCTTGTGTCACATGTTTCTATGAGCAAAAACCTGCTTAAAATATTACAGTTTTCCTTTTGGGAAGATCCTACACATCTGATTTCTCACATGTCCAATATTTATGTGTGTGTGTGTGTGTGTGTGTGTGTGTGTGTGTGTGTGTCTGTCTGTCTGTCTGCCCTTATATTTCGTGGGGCAGTTTCCAGGACAGGGAAAGGAAACCGCTTCTGTGTGTGTGGGTTAGTTAGTAACTGTCTGCTTCACTACTTCTTGTGTGTATGGGTTAGTTAGTACCTGTCTGCTTCACTACTTCTTGTGTGTGTGTTTGTGTACCTGTCTGCTCCTCTACAATATGCTTATGTTTATATCTACCTGTCCACTTGTACACTCTATCTGTGTACCTGTCCGCTCCTTTACTGTGTTTTGTGTGTGTGAGCAAGAGTGTGTATGTATGTATGTTTGTGTTAGCCAGTGTGTGTTGTGTGTGTAGTGAGTGTATATGTTTGTGTAAGTCAGTGTGTAGTGTGTGTATTGTGTGTAAGTCAGTGTGAAGTGTGTATATAACTGTGTTAGTCACTGTGTGTGTGTGTATGTATGTGTGTGTTTTAGTCAATGTGTATATTTTTTGTGTTTAGTGTGTGTCTGTATGTTTGTGTTAGTCAGTGTGTGTACATATGTTTGTGTGTTAGTCAGAGTGTTGTGTGTTAGTGTGTCTATGTTTGTGTTAATCAGTGTGTGTGTATATGTTTGTGTGCTAGTCAGTGGGTGTGTGTAGTGTGTCTCTATGTTTGTGTTAAATCAGTGTGTGTGTATATGTTTGTGTGTTAGTCAGTGTGTATATATGTTTGTGTTAGTGTGTGTATTTGTTTGTTTGTTAGTCCATGTGTGTGTGTAGTGTGTAAGTGTACATTTGTTTGTGTTAGTCAGAGTGTAGTGTGTGTTAGTCAGTGTGTGTGTGTTTGTGTGTATGAGAGAGTGTGTATGTATGGGTGTTTGTGTGAGTGTGTGTGTGTGAGAGTACCTGTCCGCTCCTCCACTCTCTCTCTCTCTCCGGCTCAGAGCACTTCCTGCCTGCCCGCTGCAGCGCGATGGCGGTTCCCGAGCGGCGGGCTGACGGAGAGCAGAGAGCCGGACAGGGTGAGCTGTGAGCGGTGGAGCAGAAGCAGGTAAAGCCGGCCCTTACCGCCTCACCTGCTCTGGATACACAGCATTTATTAACTTACAGAACACACACTTTCTGCTGCACTCTCCGCTCTGTAAACAGTCAGGCTAGCAGCGGCGCCGCTCCGCTGGCCTGAGCTGTGTGTTAGCTCTGAAACAGCGGGGCTGTGGGCGCCTGTTTACTGATTTACTTGTTTGTGTGTTTGTTTGTTTGTCGGCGCGGCGGGGAAACACTTTGAATTGTCTGTGAAACTTTCTGCTTCTTTCTGTTCTTCGAGGCCTTAGCTTAGCACAGTCGGCAGTCGCTGCTAACGGGGCGGGAAGTAAACACCCACAGCGCGCTCCTATTGGCCGGCCGGGTTAGCGGCGGGCGTCCATTGGTCAGGCCTGTTTTCAATCGTGGGCTGTGAGTTTTTGCCCGTTTACTTAAAGTGAATGGTTTTCTGTTGCAGTGGGAAAGTAATGGATCGATACGCTGGATGAAGAAATTTTATCCAGTTTAATTGATTATTTGTCGTTATCAGTATTGCCTGCACAGAGTGCAGTGTTGTAATTCTAAAAGAATAATATAACGAGCTACTATGTTATAATAAGATGTGCTATATATGACAGAGCATTTCATAATTATTTGAAAGTATTTTTTAAAAGTATTGACTAAATCAATATGTAATTTCTATGACATATTTGGTAATTCAAGAAAGTGTCTTGACCATATGAGTGTGATATTGTGAGTAAAAACATATTGTAAAAGCAACATATATATGTTAATTAGGGGTGGATGATATTGCCCTAAACTAATATCACGATATTTCATGTTAATTTTGCGGTAACAATACTCTTAGCGATATGACAACCACTGATTTAAAAAAACATTGATTAAAAATAAAAAAATACACCGTTGCAACTAATTGAAAATTTAATTGTATTATTGCATACGATAAGATATTGCATGTGATGATACTAAATATGCACTCGAAATATCTGCATATATTACATACCTTGGTATTACAAGAAAGTATGTCGCTATTGAAAAATGACATACTTTATAATATAAGCATTGTGACAGATCATCTTAATCCATCATAGTCCATAATTATGATATAGAACATCTGGTAGTAAAGGGAAAGGGTCTTGTTGTAAAAACACAGTAGCAGGACATTTTGAGCCATATGCAGTAGAGTTTTTTCCCTATACCGTAACCAGGTAAAGCGCCATTTCAACACCCAATTTTCACGTCTCTAAATGTTAAACCATTGCTATTACTAAAGAACATTTGAGGAACCCCTTTTAGACCAGGTGTCTGTGCTTATTTATACTAATATTGCAGCTGTTAAACAAAACCTTATATTAACAAAACTTTATACTAGATGGAAAAACCTCTTAACTGTCAATGGTAGTCATTTCTATTGGTCCATTCATTGTAACCTTTTGGCAAATATAAATAAGAAGTAGTTGTGAAAACACAACTGCTTTTTCCCAATAAGGATTTTGCATGAGTCATTAGTTTTTCATAGGTTAATCTTCCGTACTTCCGTTTTGCTCTTTTATATTTCTTTATTCATTATTGTTTATTCATTAGTCATTTCCTCACTTGTTGTTCTCATAACAATTGCTCTCATTTCCTATTTAGAAAAAATAGATCCTTTTTGAGTCTTGGTTTCTCCCAGTGGTTCTTACTCATGTTCTTAGTCTTCCCTCACTATTGGCTGCCTTACTATGGAGAGTTTTGTGAAACAATCCAGTAAATGAATCCCATGTATCATTTCTGATTTCTAAACCATGTGAAATGGTAACTTACAAGAGCAGAAAGTGTACTATAGTAAAAGTATGAGTACCGTATTACAGTTTACTCAAACAAGTGGAAAGTGCATTACAGCAAATGTATGGGTACTGTTTCATAACCAAACTCGAATTAAAAGACCAGGCATATAGGTACCGTATCACCACCAAACTCAACTACAAGAGAATGAAGTGTACTATTGAGAAAGTATGTGTATGTACCAAAATTGAAAGAGCAGAAACTGTATGAATACTATTTCACCGTTTAAGTCAATAAAAGGGCAGGAAAACCAGTACAGTGAAATTGTGGTACTTTTAACACCGTCTACATTGAAATTAAAGGGGACAGGAACTACCATAATAAGGGTATGGATACACTATTAAAATCTAACTAAATTATAAGTGTAGAAACTGTACTATATACGTGAATATACGGAGACTGTACTACAATGTAGCTCATTTAAAAAGGAAGAAACTGCTCTATATTGAAAGTATGAGTATTGTATCACAATGTAACTCAATTAAAATGTAAGAGAATCTGTAGTGAACTGTAGTGAACATATGGCTACTGTATCACAATCTAATTTATTTAAAAACAAACAGTGGAAAGTAACAATAAGTTATTGAATAAGTTGTCTACTCCTGAATGTGTACACATAATGTATCAGTTTGACTCTTCAGCTAAGCGGCCTTGGAGATTTGGCATGTTTACAGTAGGACCACTTTTTTGATAACATCTGGCAGGGAAGTGATTCTGGGAAGTGTGTGTGTGTGTGTGTGTGTTTTGGTAGGGTGTGTGTGTCTGGTGGTCTCCTGGGTGTTTTCCTACCTGAGCAAAACAGCTTTCTAACGTGTGGGAAAGTGAATAGTAATCTACTGACCCTCGAGTAAAATACAGGCCTGAGTGAATCAGGGCTGACACACACACACACACACACACACACACACACACACACACACACACACACACACACACACACACACACACGTCGTAAGTGGCGCTGGTGGTTTGTTGTTGTGAGAGGGTGTGTGTGTGAGTGTGTGTATGAGTGTAAACAGGCTTGCGTAGCCTTTCCACACAAACATGATGGACTGATTCAATGTATGGTTGGTGTCAGCAGTGTAGTGGAATGAGGAAAGAGGGAGGCAGGGGGGAAGGATGTGTGTGTGTGTGTGAGAGCGAGTGTGTGTGTGTGTGTGTGTGTGTGTGTCTTTGTACCATAGCAACAGAGCAGGAAGAGCAGCTGGCACGTTAATGATTCTGTAGTGGGCACTGGTGTAGAATGCTGTTAGCTATACCTGACCCAGTAACACACACACACACACACAAACCAGTTTTTTTTGTGTGTGTGTGTGTGTGTGTGTTTGTGGGGGTAGCTGTGTTTGTGTGTAGTTTAAATGAGTAGTTTGGTAAATATATTTAGATCAACATGATTGATTACTGACCCCAGATTACAGTCAAATTAATTAAGACATGTTTAGGGTCTGATGTCAATTGGTAGATGCTAGGCTAACAATGCTACGATGCTAACCAGCTTTGGACTAGGCTGTCACTTATTTAACTTATAGCCTATGTAAATTCATGCCTACAAAACATAAGTAAACCCGTAATTTAGGTCTCTAGAATGGTCTGTTTGAATCAAGTTGAATTAAGACACTACATGGACAAAAGTATTGGGACATCTGCTCATTTATTGTTTCTCCTGAAATTAATAGTATTAAAAGTTTATCCTGCTTTTTTTTTTTTAAGTAACCCTCTCTACTGTCCAGACAAACTTTCTACTAGATTATTTGAAACATTATTGTGAGGATTTTGATTGCATTTAGCGACAAAATGAGCGTAGTGAGGTCAGGGTAAGATAATCACCCCAGCTTAGCCGTAACTCAACACAACTTATTCCAAAAAAATTGGTTGGAGGTCTTATTCCAGAGAACACAGTTCCACTGCTTCACAGCTAAATACTGGGTGCTTTGTACTGAGTGCTATTAGTTATATATTTATCTGATCCTGAGATTTCTATTTTATTGGAAATACTTCTCTATAGGGACTAGACAAGCTTTGTGTGTGCATTTGCACAAAGAAACATATTGGGTGTTTGTGTTTTTCAATATTATAAATAATGATTAAATGGTTATATAAATATAGCAAAATTGAACAAAATAATGAATAAGATATTTATATTTATTAAGAAAGTTACAAAATCCAAATATCACATTCCAAATATTACATTTCAAACATGAATGCATACACACACACAGCTGAGGTTTTAACTCTCTTTTTTTAAATATATTTAAAGGAATGCCCAGATGCCTTGGTTTTAAAGCCCATTGGTAGAACATAAAGACCACACACACACACACACACACACACACACACACAGTTCCACAGAATGGAATGTGCAGTTTAGACCAGTTTGTGTTGACTCCAGCAGTCCACACACACACACACACACACACTCTACTTTCCCTATTGTGGTTTGGTAGGTAAAGGTGACCCCATCAGCAAAGGTTACCACATGGTGTTATTGTCCCCACCTTAAGTCTCTCTCTCTCTCTCTCTCTCTCTCTCTCTCTCTCTCTTTTCCTCTTTGTGTCTCTTTCGCTCACTTTCTTTTTTCTTCCCCTTTACTTCAATCATCCCAACCTGTTTCATTTTGCTACTTTAACTGACATGATGTACAAAAGCATACCCACACAGCTTGTCTAGTCCTGTAGATAAGTACTGCCAATAGAATAGGACTCCCTGGAGCAGATTAATAAACATGGCAGGTAGGTGAGGGCTAGAAGGGAATAAAGCCCCCAGTATTAAGATGTTGAGCAGTGGAACTATGTTCTCTGGAAAGATTATTCTTTTTTTAATACTGATTTCATAAGAAACATCTTCAAACGTTTAAACATAATATTGTTGCTGTTAGTTCTGGTAGACTCACAGAAAGTACGAGTGGAGGAAGGGAAAGAAATAAAGGAAAAAGAATAACCGAGAGACTGGGGAGAGAGATGAGCTGAGTGTATGTTTATCATTTCCTGTTAACCCATTCAGTACCAGCTGTGTTACAGTCATTACTGTTATTACCCTCTATACAACCACTGTACCCCACTCTGACACCCTGTTCTGATTACACTTATTCTCACACACACACACACACACACACACACACACACAGTGCTCATCATGATACTGTAATGATAACTGTGCATCTGTGGGTGAGTGTGAAAAAGAGAAAATATGTTAGAATATGTCAATAGTATAAGAGGGATTATCAGACAACAAACAAACAGAAAAAAGATTGCATTTATCCCACATATATGCGTATTATTATACTTCCTTTTTCATGCCTTTATCAACAACAAGCTCTACAATACAGAGTTACTATATTCACTAATACCACTCACAACTTTACTGTACAGAACACAAGCTCTACAATACAGAGTTACTATATTCACTAATACCACTCACAACTTTACTGTACAGAACACAAGCTCTACAATACAGAGTTACTATATTCACTAATACCACTCACAACTTTACTGTACAGAACACAAGCTCTACAATACAGAGTTACTATATTCACTAATACCACTCACAACTTTACTGTACAGAACACAAGCCTAATGTTCACAATGTCTAGAAGCACTGTCCACTGGGATAATGAACCGTCACACAGTAAAAACACAGTGTATTGTGGTCAGATGAATCAGTATTCCAGATCTTTTTTTTAGAACAAATGGGTGCTGTGACATTTTTTCAGTTTACGCTGTGTTCATGATGATCCTTCGTTAGACTCTGTTCTCTATCTGAGCTGATTCACTCATTTGCTATGTGTGGAATTCAACTGTTTCGCTGTTTCAACATTCTTTTTGTGTTATCCTTATTATTATGCTGCTGTGTTGTTTTCTCTCAGTAATAAATCAGTGTTGCTTTGTTGGTTTTCTCGTCAGTAACTCCATACTGTTCATTTTATTAAGTTTATTCAGTTTTACTCATTCTTTACGTCTATCTCAGAGTCACTCTGTTATTTATTACCCATTCAGAACCCTACTATTGGCTCAATGCCATTCTACTGATCCAATACAGTTCATCACAATGACTATTCAATCAGCCATAATAGCAAAACCACCTGCTTAGTATTGTGTAGGTCCTCCGCTCATACTGTCAAAAGTCCTGTGACAACATTCTGACTCTTTAAGTCATTTAAGTTGTGAAGTGGGTGGAGCCTCCATGAGCATCAATAAGTCTAGAGTATCCATGGTTCTGTCTCCAGTTTACTGGTTATCCTTTCTCTTTTGTACTTTTGGCAGGTATTAACCACTACACACCGAAAACACGCCACAAGACCTGTTCCATTGAATCAATTGAATCATTGAATGCTCTGGAGATGTTCTGACCAAATCATTTTTTAGAACATCACAGTTTGTTAAAATGTCTCAGATTCTTGTCAGTTGTGTTTCAACACAACTGACTTTCTGCCAATATGGGCAGTTTACATGGCAGTGATTTTGATTTTATTGCTGATTTTTATTGTTGGTGTGGGTGTATTTGCATCTTTCTGTCTGTCTGTCTGTCTGTCTGTAGGTTGTAGGGGTGTAACAGTACAGAAACGATTTGGTTCCAATAGACTGCATGCATTTACGTGTACTGAACCATGACCCTGTACCGTGAAGGTACATATATATATATATATATATATATATATATATATATATATATATATATATATATATATATATATATATATATATATATATATATATATATGTGTATATGTGGATCAGGTCGCTCTCATCTCAGTATCTTGCTCTGTTCTCTGCAGGTCATGAGTGCCTTGAGGAGAACGCCTGTGGAGAACAGCCTCACCTGGACCTCAGCTGTCTACCAAAAGCTAGCAGCGCAGTATGAGTGAGTACTCACATACACACACATACACACATATACAGGCGTTAAGCGGCTGAAGTCGAGTCTGTGTTAGGCCTCCTGCTGGCTTGGCCATATGGCACAAAAGAAAGTGGTCGGTAATTTTAAATGGATATCCCTGGGCAGTGTGTAAGGCTTTGTGAACGTACACACACACGAGTGTGTGTGTGTGTTTGTAAGTGTGAGAGAGAGACAGAAAGAGAAATTGACAACTATTTGCTATTTGCAACACCTGAAATAGTAGGTTTGACTAGCACATGCTGATGATTTTATATACTAGGACTGCACAATATACTGTTTGCGTATCATTATCACAGTGTGCACATGCTCAACAGTCACATTGCATAACATGCAATGTCCTGCCCTATGATTTTTGCATTGTGGTGAATGGCTTTAAATGTATTTCAGATATATAAGGATTTTTTTTTTTTAAGTGAATAAAGAAATCTAAATTTGGAAAAAATAGAACTGATTTTATAGGGCATAACTAGGTCAAATAAAGAAAACCAAACCATACATATTATGTCACAAATGGCTAAATATAAAAGGTAATTTAGCAACATTTTCGTTTTTCATGACCAATCTACCAAAGGCAGATTATATTTCTTAACTCTAAACCTTCAAACATTAAGTATTTTAAATAATATCTTGATTTTGATGTTGATTCACTGACATCTGGAAAAAATCAATGTCAGGTTTTTTTTTTTTGTTTTGTTTTTTTCATTGTTGTGCAGCTGTAATAAATACACAGACTTATTGACAAAAAAAGAATGCACCCCAATTCTCTGCAAATAGTTTATAGTAAATAGTCTCAGGCAGATATGTAAATGGTTACAGGTGTGGCAAAAAAAATTGCTTCCTCTGCGCTATAAAAAGCCTCTCGAGTGCTCCCTTTGTGTAGTGTACGTCTTTGATTGGTGTGGACTCTTAGATAATGCTTTTGAAGACATGTTGCACTGGCCGAATTTGTAAAGGGGCACATCATTGGACTGAGAGAAGCAGAATGGTTGTTTTGGCGAATTGCCTGCTATATAGGATATCTGATGGTATTATGAACAAGAAACCTGTGTTGCTATGGACAGGAATTGTATCATCTTTAGGAATGAATCCAGGTTGTAGTAACTGCTGGTGTGATTATCTGGTAAGCAATTGCATACAGCAGTCGTTCACTCCTAGTAGTGATACGAGGGACACTAACAGTGTGTCCTCCCATGGCTATCTCTATATTTGCATAGGATGAAGCTAATGCAGCTAAGAAGTATTAAGTATGAATTATTTTTTATGTAATTTTTAAAGTCATTAATTTCTATCATAAATAATTTAAAATACCACATTTATAGTGGACCACATTTATACTAGTATTAGGAGAAAATTATTTTCCAGATCTCTGTACTTCCTCAGTGTTTCTGAATCGCTGCTCAGGCAGGGTTTATGAGGTGTGATTACTGAGGTGTGAGTTCAGGCAGTGGGTATTTTTCGGGCGTGGCAAGACAATGATTAGAAATATAAAAATGGAATGAGTCATCATGGGAAATGCCAGGATGTTCCTGTGTGTAGTGTGAGTGAGTTATTCAGTCAGTCCGGATGTCCGCTGATCAGACACAGTCAGTATGTTTAGTTTAGTTTAGTTTAGTTCAGTTCAGCATTAAGGTGTTATTAAGCTGTTTTAGAAAGATTTGTTACTGTTCTATTAGCTCCACCTCCCAGATATTTTTTCTTATCTGGTAAAGTTTAATTCTACACTCAGAATATTGACTAATTAATCTGGGACCTTGTTTACTCTACTCCATGTCAAAATGTTTGTGGAAACCCCTTTTAATGTACATGTTCAGATGTTTTCCACCATGGAGCAGTGGAACTGTGTTTTCTGAGATAATGCTTGTGGATGGGATGAGTTGGGCATGAGTTGGGCAGTTGAGAATAATGTGGATGGTTATTATCCATTATTATTATTCTGCACCCACTAGCGGTCTTATTGATGCTTAACACAATACGATCCTCACAGCAATGTTCCAAAACCTAGTAGAAAGTCTCACTTAGACAGTAGAGACAGTTACTCCAACAAAAGCAGGATAAAAAAAAAACAAAAAAAAAACAGAGCACCCCTCAGCGACACCATAGCAAGCACCTAGGAAACTATTGCAGTCACCCAGCAACTACCTAGCAACCCCATGGGAACCATGTGTTTCACAACAGCAACCATATAGCCACCCTAGTGACCAAGGAGCAATAGCCTAGCAACTCCTTGGAAGGTGAATCTACATGAGCTACACGGCCATTCTGTGTTTTCTTCGGCTATAAGGCATGTTTGTAGTTTTGTAGTCATTTTGAGCTTTATTTGGCTGAGCCAATTTAATGTTCATAAGTAAAGAGGTTTATTTCTGTAGAAACAATACAAAAAAAAAACGAAAATAAATTGTGACACAATCCAAACACTCCATCCTTACACACCTACTGTACAGTCAACCCACTGAACTGTATTAGTGAACTGTACTGTGGGAGGAAGTGGACTAGTTCCTCTTAGGAGAACAGTCTGTTCCTCATTCACCTTGATCTGTGTGAGTGTATGTGTGTGTGTGGGTCTCTGTGTCTCTGTGTCTGTGCGATTTTGTGTGTGTGTGTGTGTGTGTGTGTGTGTGTGTGTGTGTGCATGCGCACGCACATGCATGGTCTCTACAGCAACTGTGAAGCGTTTAGTATGGGGCAATGGGATTGGTCGGCTGATGTGTTCAGGCTGAGCCGAGAGATTTAAGGGGATTACACTATTTACCTTCAAGCCAAGTCACACACAGTCATACACACACAGGGGCAGGAAAAAAACAGCCAAGTAATGGCAGTGTTGCTGAGTTGTGAATGTAGTGCGTGTGCGTGTGCGTGCGTGTGTGCGTGCGTGCGTGCGTGTGTGTGCGCGCTGCATTTATCCAGTGTCTGTCTTAATAGTACTTAAATAGTAAATTGTTACTGAAGACCACAGTAATGTACAGACATCATGCACATCATATCAAACAGTAGAATTTACTATTATCTAAACAGCATCCACAATCAGCCATTAATTCAAATAGAAAAACAGTTAGAATCCAATCTAACACCCTCCAATCCTTACTGCTGTGTTCAACTGTTAGCTAGCATTGGGCCACTAGCTGCATTCTGGTCAGTTTCTAACAGAACCGGCTTATTAAACCAACACAGTGGCATTCATCTATTATCAAAAGTAAATTCAGTTTGTAAAACAGTTCGAATCACAAGTTATTCATTGTGGCTAATCTGCCATTTTAGGCTACATATTAAAAGTCTCTAGGACTGTTGCATCTGCCCTATTCACTATATAGTGCATTTGTTTTATATGTATACATATGGATAAAAGTGTTGGTACCCCTCGGTTACTGAAAGAAAAAAACACAGTGGTCATAAAAAAAACTTGAATGAAAGTCAGACATTGCTTTTCAACCATGTTTCAACAGAATTAATAAAAAATAAATAAACTCATGAAACAGACCTGGACAGAAATTATGGTAAGCTTAACTTAATATTTTTTTTGCACAACCTTTTGAGGCAGTCACAGTCAATGAAACCTCTCAGCACTCAGCAAACTGCTCCAGTGGTCTCAGGCTTGAAGACAGCATGTTTCAGCACCTTCCAAAGATGCTCAATAGGATTTAGGTCAGGGCTCATTGAAGGCCACTTCAGAATAGTCCAATGTTTTCCCATTAGCCGTTATTGGGTGTTTTTAGTTGTGTGTTTGGGGTCATTATCCTGTTGCAAGACCAATGACCTGCAACTGACATTAAGCTTTCTGACACTGGGCAGCACATTTCTCTCTAGAATCTCTTGATAGTCTTGATATTTCATTATACCCTGCACAGATTCAAGACACCCTGTGCCAGATGCAGCAAAAATCTGCAGAACATTACAGAGCCTCTTCCATGTTTCACACAATAGGGACAGTGTTTTTTTGTTTTTTTTCTTGATAGGCTTCTTTTTTTATCGGTAAACATAGAGCTGATGTGCCTTGGCAAAAAGATCCATTTTTGTCTCATCTGTCCATCAGACATGCTCCCAGAAGCCTTGTGGCTTGTGAACATGTAGTTTGGCAAATTCCAGTCTGGCTTTTTTATGTTTTGTTTTTAACCATGGTGTCCTCCTTGGTCCACTTTGGCTCAAACAATGATGGATGGTGCAATCTGACACTGATGTTCTATGAGCTGGAAGTTTAAGAAGTTAAGAAGAAGTTTTTCTTAAGAAGTTTTTTCTGGACTCTTTTGTTACCATTCGTTCTGCAGCCTCATCCGTGGATCTTAAATTTCTGAATCATATGTGCAGCTGTAGTCACAGGAACATCAAGCTGCTTGGAGATGGTCTTATAACCTTTATCTTTAACATGCTTGTTTTTATTTATATATATATATATATATATATATATATATATATATATATATATATATATATATATATTCTCCTGAGACAACTCTTTCCTTCACTTCCTGTGGTGTGTGGTACACACCCAATGTTACCAAAGCATGGTGTGACTACCTGTAGCCTTATAAATATAGGCCCACTGACTGATTACAAGATTGTAGACACCTGTGATGCTAATTAGTGGACTTGATTCAACATATCTCTTTGTTTACAATATTTTCAGGGGTACCACCAGTTTTGTCCGGGCCTGTTTCATGTGTTTATTTTTTTAAATAATGTTAGATTTTCATTTGATCATTTTCATAGCATTTTTATTTACTATTCCTTTTGTCGGATTCAATTTATTTAATGTGGCCATTTTGTTTTTTTCCTCTTCATTTACCGAGGGGTAGCAACAATTTTGTCCGTGTGTGTGTGTGTATAATGAACAATCAGTACCAACACAAAGGGTGAAGATGAGACGTTTTTGGGTTTGATTTAGAGCAATGTCCGCAGCTCTGTGCTAACCAAATCAGGCTAGCGTTAGTTAGAACCCCTTTAGTGACTGTGGTTGTGTGTGTGTGTGTGTTCCCAGCAGAGTCTCGTGCTCTCTTTTTTAAATAGCAATTCTCAGAAAAGGTCTTGCTTCTTTGATCTTGAACATCAAGTAGCACAGAAATAGCCAAACACACACACCAAAAACAACAGCAGCTCAACCCAAAATACCTCCCCTAACTCAGCTTGTGGCTAACACAGCTTGTGAAGTGTGTGTGTGTGTGTGTGTTTGCTTGAATAGCTCAGTACCTGTGTGTGTTGTTGTTTTGAGGCTGTGTGTATGTGAGTGTGTGTGTGTGTGTAGTTAATTACGGTAATTACCCCCTGCTCTGAGCGGAGGATAACGAGTGTGCACTAATTACCCTGTGATGACTCATCCTGCGCTCCTGATGGACAGATTTCCGGCCTTTTTCACAGAGGTATTAGGGATGAGTGTCTGAAACTGTGCCCTATTCACTACATAGTGCTCTATTTTACACCATGTCTTAAACACTTCTAAGCAGGCATCATGAATTGGTCAATTTCTGGCCGCTCTGGTGATGGCATAGCAACAACTAAGCTAGATGGACAACACTATTTCAGAATGTATCTGATGCTATACCCTATTCATCCTATTCGAAAAGTGCACACTACTTTACAATGTATGAGATTGCCTGTTCACAGAACTGTGCTCTGTTTTTATGTAGTGCACAAAGTTGAATTAGAAAATGAACAAATTTTTGGACTATATATCTTCACCTGTTTGTGCACTACAATACCCTTTTTCACTATGAAATGCAGTATTTTGGATGATGAGAAATTATATATTTTTGTTTTGAAGAGAGTGCTTCTTTGGGCTACATGTCTACACCTATGGTCTTCTTATGACAAGGTTGTTGGTTCAATTCCCATGGTTGGCAAATTGCTATCAGTTTGTCCTTAATCAAAAGACCCCAACCCTCGGTGTTCCTCAAGTCTCACTGAATGCGTGTGTTCATTAGTGTGTATTCTCTGCATGGATGGGTTAAATCGTGTTTTTGTTGTATCAGAATTTCATTATAAATAGACCAATTAAAATGCTTCAAAATAACTTTTAAACAAGCAACTATCTAACTTTCCTGTAAGGTAAGGTTTCCTGTAACTTGTTCCTTTCTGTTCTTGGCAGACAGAAGAGGAACACACACACACACACACACACAATATGTATATAATATCCCCCACACACTGACTGCCCTTTCTATGCCCTATGTTCCTTTCCACTGCTCTCTGTTTTGTCTAGCTGTCATTCACACACACACACACACACACACACACACACACACACACACACACATCCCATTTTATGAAGTTTGTAATGAATTATGTCCAGTTCTGAGCTGAGCTGTCAAACATGCAGTTTCTTTGACTACTGAGATGCACAGCATGAGGATGAGAGAGAGTGAAAGAGAGACAGAAAAAGAAAAAAAAGAGAGAGAGAGACTAGAGAGAGAGATGGATGGATAGATGGATGCATGGAGGAAGGAAGTCACTGTGGAATATGATTGCATTTCACAGTAAACAGTGGAACAAGAGGAAATGGCTCCAGTGCCCTGTCCGTACACACACACACACACACACACACACACAGAGAGAGAGAGAGAGAAAGACACACACACACACAAACACAGAGAGAGAGAGAGAGAGAGAGAAAGACACACACACACAGACTGTCCCAATTCTCACACTTGCTAAAGTTGCGAAGACTGGACATCAGTTGCAGCTTTGTAATGTGATCTCTCTCGCTCTTGCTCTCTCTCTCTCTCTCTCTCTCTCTCTCTCTCTCTCTCTCTCTCTCTCTCTCTCTCTCGCTCTCGCTCTCGCTCTCGCCCTCTCTCTCACTCTCACTCTCTCAGGGTTGGTACAGTGGGTACAGATGGTGTTAATAACTCTGAATAGAGAACTGTTTTATCAGGCTTTCAAATCTGTGCTCTCTTTCCTTGCTCTCTACAAGACCCTGTCCAAACAGATCCGGATATTTTGTCTGGTTTAGCCTCCATCCACACAAAAATCATGTTTTTGGTTAGGGCTGCAACGATTAGTCGATATAAGTGACAGTGTCGATTATTTAAATTTGTCGGCTAATGGTTAATTCGCAACAGTACCACTTTATGCAAAGTGCTGGGGACAAAAACACAATGTGAGATGAGTAAATGGCTCACTCATACAGTTTACACTCAATTTAGTCTGTGTCTCCAAAAGTGCCCAAAAACAACAGATTACGTATTTACTCACTAAATATCAGTACTCTTAACGTTTAAACAACATCTAGGTATTTAATCCCTTTTAAATCTCAAGTTCAGCTGTTTTCATTTTTAGACCTGGAGCACATGGCAGAAATAATTGTTGACTAATTGACTAATCTAAAAATGAATTATCAGATTAGCCGACTACCAAAATAATAATTTGTTGCAACCCTATTGTTGGTCACTGAACGTTGAGCTATTTGAAACTTTCTTTATACTGAACTACAGTACTGCAGTCTATGGCTGGGTGATATATGATAAAAATATTGTATTCCAGTTAGGGGTTTGCCAAAAGATTGGTATTTTTAAGACTTGCCACCCAGTTTGACTTACTAAAGTTACTTTTTTATTACTTCACATGGCGGCTTGAATCAAATGAATAGGGTCAAACTGCAGTCAAGAATATTGGTGTTCAAATTTTGTGAAGCTGACACCAATAAATCCATAATTCCTTGTATTTTCTTATTTATGAGTATTTTATCCTTTTCAGTAACACAGATACTGTGAAGTATCCACCAAAATAATCTTGTGAAAGATAGATTTTCATAGAATCAGTATTATGATATTGTTATAGTGGGCAACTTATTGAGATAATATCATAAAACTTTATTGAAAGGTTTTGTCTCGCAGACAAAATGTATCAGCAGTGCCATTCAAATACTCTCTCTTGCTTTTAATCATTTTTTTGCTGCACATCATCAAATTAATCAGCACTCATTACTCTCTCTTTAATTAAATGTGCAGTTGGGTCAGTGTCCTTTAAGCAGTGATGAGACCCACAATATGTTAAAAAAAAGTGTCAAAGTGTCAAACATACTGTCAAAATGCTAATTAAATCTATCACAGTACGATTAAATATCATTATTGCCCACCTTTGCTACAGTGTCTGCACACAGATAGCAGTAGATTTCTAATTTACACATATGAATTAATGCAAATAGTCTATTAAATATAACATTTATATTTAGATTTAGAATCCATATACTTTCTTGTATATTTCACTGCTTAGTTTTCTTTCTTCTTTGTGGTGTGTTAATGTCTCACACAAGTGTTTTTCATAGAATTATTATCAAAAATTGAGGTAAATTTCCTGTTAAAAAATATCTCCATTCACCCAGAGACCAAAATGCTTTTGTTAGCATGCTAGTTCTGTATGGGGTGATAGTAAATATCCAGATACGTGTTAACAGGCTACGAGTTTGTGTACGTGTGGCAGGTTAGATATCATGCCTATATTAGGTTCCTTCATTACAGCCTTTATCTGCATGATCCAGCTGACTGTGGTGTTCCCTGCTTAACCCCATGGATGGGAATGGATTAATTGAGATGCTTTTTTCTGAGGTTAGAATATTGGATAATCACGAACCCTCCTAATCCCCAATTTCCAAACTCATCCATGGAGCATCATTCAAGAAATTAATACCAGCACAACTTCAGAAATGGAACCCCCCATTCATCTGCACCCACTGTCAAACCTCACTCCAAGTCCCATAATTCACATGCTCTTACCAAGAGCCAGTGGCCAGTGTTCAACCCCACTATTAAGATAACTCCTCACAACTGTGTTTGCTGAGGTAATACTTCATGATCAGTCTTCATAGTGTTGTCCCATGACTTTTGGCACATATGTATGTGTTGACACATCTTTATTTATTAGATCTTTTTCCAGTTCTAACCCTGGGAACATTACATTCCCACACTGGGACCAGTACACACACACACACATACTGTGGGTTTGGGAACCCCGGGACAGGAGTGCAAATGCTTCCATAAATTTCCCCTGTGCCCCCGAGTCTATAAATGTCCCGCAGTTCATTACAGAAAGTGACATGTTTTATGGTCGTACCCAGATGAGGAGTGAACCCAGTGTGTCCAAGGACTTTCATTGGACATATTCATATGTGTCAACCCCCCCCATACCACCCAACATAACCATCACCCTGACTAATAAGTCAGAGTTATTAGGGTTTTACTGTACTTATCTATTTTCATATACTGTATGTCCAAATCTTTGTCGCATTTTTGCACCCACAGCTGAAACGTGTGCAAATGAACACACAGCTTATGTAGTCCTAGTAGAGAAGTATTGACGATAAAAAGTATAAGTATACCAGAGTATCGCAATATTATGTTTCGCAAGACTGTATCAGTTATTAAAACCCCCATATTGGGCCCTATTTTATCAATCTTTAGGGTAGCCGTCAACCTTTTAGCTAGGGCCTCTGTGTATCTTTGCTATCGTAATGACAGGAAAAGTATGCCTTGCGAGGCTCAAAACACTTAAAGCATACAGATAAGGGAAGCAAAGGATCTGCCTGTGACAGTTCCCTACCAAGATTGCAATGAACATCTGACTGGCTGTGTGTGTCAAGGTTGTTTTTAGTCTCAGTGGCACACCTGTGTTTTCCACTGCCAAGATAGCAATATGCCAGAAATTGTATCTGTGTAGATATACTTACATGTTGCCATTTAAACAACGCAGGTGTAAGACATAAAAATAGACAGTAGGAAAGCAATTAGCATTGTGACATGCCTTGCGCAGTGTGTTAGATGGGGCCAATAGGTTGTTTTTATGATTTAACAACTCCCATGACTCAAAATATAAAAAAGATTTTTATTTATATTGATATTTGGAAGTATCGATTGATTTTTTTATTGGTTTACATGTAAAGATTAACGTCACATAGTAGTCCATGTTGTTTCTAATGTTCTGATTTGTATAAGCTCAGATTTCATGTAATGGTTAGTTTTTATATTATGTTTTTATATTAGTGCTAACATTTAAAATGAAAAATGCATACTGTATACTGAGGTTTTTGCCAGTACGCAGCTCTAATTGCCAATAGAATAGAACTCTCTGAAGCAAATATGACCTAAACATATTGGCACCATGCTAAAGTGAATGTCAGGTGTCATCTAGATGGGTAAAAAGTCTCCAGTATTGAGCTGCGTAGCAGTGGAACTGGAACGATGGAGCTTCGTCCGATACTTTTTGGAAGAGTTGAGGAGTTGGGTAAAGAAGGGCTCTTGTGGCTGAATGTAATCAAATCCTCTAATGCTTTAAAATCTGGTAGGACGTTTTCTCTGGACAGTAGAGACATTTACTCCAACAAAAGCAGGAAAAACTCGTTTTAATACCCTTGATTTTGGATAAAACAATAAATGCCCCAATGCTTTTGCCCATAAAGTGTACCCTTTTTTGTATTTCTTGTGGTGTCTCTCTCTCTCTCTCTCTCTCTTTCTATAACTCAGCAGGCCGCGCTGCTCCTGCACTGCTGCTGAATGTGAACACAGCACACACTGCGTCGTGCATTATTAACGAGAGCGAGCGCTATACCCGGATGCCGTGGCCGAGCTGTAATACATTTATCACCCTCACTTCATTAATACTCACACTGCGCTTTATTATAGCCGATCCGCTGCTCAGCTGAATCTGAGATCATCCGTCCACTACACTCCCAGCAAACTGACCTCTAAGCTCCTCCCACAGTGCGATCTTCTGTATCTACTCCTATAAGATTAGACAAGCTTTACCAATTAAACCAGTTAAATGAGCACCCATATGACTTTTCTGGATCACATCAGTGTGCCAAAGGGGATCATTACCCTGTTCATGACCCTCCTTTTTTATTCCTTGGAGCCCTTTTGGTAGGTCCTGACCACTGCATATTGGCAAAACCCCACAGGACTTGCCTGATGTTCTGGACATCTTTTGACACCATCAATGTCTAGAGCATCACAGTTTGATTCTTGTTAAATTTCAGTCTCCAATTCTTGCGCTTGTCCATTTTTTCCTGCTTCAACACATCAATTTAACTTCAAGAACAAGCTGTTGACTTGCTGCCTAATGTATTCACACCCTTGATATGTGATTTTGGAACCAGATCAGTTTTGTTCTTTTCATTCATCAATTTAATGTTAAGCGTGATTGCTGTAACTTTTTAGGACTTTGAAGACTGTGCTACCATTAGGTCAATTCTTCTGTACAGCTGTCCTTGAAAGGACTCTGAATGTGCACTTTGTATTTATGGCAGTAGTGTAAAAGTGAATTAGATAGCTGTAGTATGGGACCAGGAGCAAAAGTATCTATACCTATATTGATCTAGATCATGAATGTTGGAATAGATTACACTGGTGATTCCTGTATCTACTGTAACTGTATATCAACCCCTTTTTATAAATAGAAATAAAAAGGAATCTGAAGAGGAATCTGTTACACTGTTACATTCTGCTGTGGGTCATGCCTGCACTGCAAGGGAGTCAAATAGCCAACTTAATTAAATTTTCCATTCAACGCACACCAACATAGGTGATGATGACCAAAACTAACTGAAATAATTGTACAGAATACAATGTAACAAACACATGAACCTTTATGTGAAAATGGTAAATGGAAAGTGGCTTTTGGGAAAAATAAATTTCTTCTTAAGAATGGTTGGTGAATGAGAACCGCTCTTCTCTTAACTTAAGCCAATTTGGAAACCAGGGTCTGTGCAGAAGGTCAGCCATGCTGCTGCTCCCCTGGAGCAGAGAGGGTTAAAGGCCGAGCTCAAGGACCCGACAGTGGCAGCTTAGTGGACCTGGGTATTGAACCCACAAACCTTTGATCAATAACTTAGAGCTTTAATCATTGAAGCCACCACTGCCCCAAGGTAAATGTCAGGCTTGCACAATGGACAGGCATGGACAGGTCAGTTCACTGCTTATGAATGTACAGAAATTCCCTGCTGTTCTGCAGCTCCAGGTCTCAGAGTGACAGCTGTATAGAAGGAAAGAAGGACAGCAACAAAAGAAGGAAGGAACGGTGAGTGACAGTCAGGAATAGACGGAGAGAGAGTGTCTCGGAGCGAGGGAGAGTGAGTGAGAGACGGTCCTTGCTGAGAAAATGAAGACTCAAAGGCCTGTATTCATGCAGTTTTGGCTAAAATTAGCCTCGGCGCCATGCGCTGCTAAATGGGAGTCTTCTGTACAGCTGGATTGAAGGATCCTGTTATTTCTGCCAATGTGTCCTTCTTCCCATCATCTCTTAAAACAGCATGCAAAAAACAAAATCTAATACACAATTTAAATCCACTCTTACCTTAATTACACAGTGGGTTAGTTTGGTTAGTTTTCCAGACAGGTATTACGTCTAGTCTTGAACTGCACACTATTTTAAATGGGGATTTTCCATTGAAAGGAAAGTATTGTCTATGACTAGGCTTAATCCTTGTCTGGGGAAACCGCCCCTGTGTGTCCAAATATTTGTGGACACACCTTCCATCGAATGCAGTCAGCTACTTAAAGTTCTTCCCACTGCTGACACCGATGTGCAAATGCACACACAGGCACACTATTGGCACCATGCCTAATATATTAGGTCAGGTGTGGGCTAGAAGGGGGTATAAAGGGAGCAGTGGAACTGTGTTCCCTGGGATGAAGTTGCTTGTACTTTGGGATGGGATGAGATGGGATGAGTGGTCCTCATCCAGCATTCTGATGTGACTAACTCACCTCTTGTTGCAGAATGCTACCAAATCCTCATATCAGTGCTGCAGAATCTTTAAAAAAAAACTTATCTCTGGACAGTAGAGACAGTTAGTCCAACAAAAGCAGCATAAACTCATTTTAATAGCCTTGATTTTATAAGAAACCATAACTGAGCAGTTGTCTCAATACTTTTGTCCATAAAGACCTTGCTCTTACTACTCCATACTTTCAACTATGGTTATGTACTAAGATGTTACATAAGAATGGGGCTGCTGTACGTTAATGGATCATAAAACGATGGCACAGCTTGGGAACAACAATGCAAGTTATGAGGTGTTATCTTGTGAGTGAGGTTGAACACTGGCCAGTATGCTAGGCAAGGTAAGTAGGCAAGGTGAATTATGGGAGTTGGAATGAGGTCTGATTGAGTGGGTGCAGACGGATGGGACGTTTCATTTATGAGGTTGTGTGGTGTGTATTTAACGTTCCTCCATCCACATTGTCTCAGGTGTACAGGGAATGCATAATAGAAGGTTAATATTACCACCCGAAGTGGACAGTGTGGGTAAAGTGGGGGCTAATGATGGTGACCAGTGGTGTCTGGCAAGAATTGTCCTTGTGAACAGACTGAAAGCGACTTTGGTAGAAATACATTCATATTAAATTCAGTAGACCCTGCCAACATATCCCACAAGTCAGTGCTGTATTCTGTAGCTTCCAAGGGATATGGCAAAAGTCATGGGACCATGTACTAGTTCCTGTCCCATGACACATGGCATGACAGTATAGTGTAGGAAATAAATAAAAAAAAAAGACTTGCACTAAAGGTTGTTCTGTGGTACCTGGATACCTTTTAGATGTTACAGCAGAACCTTTAAGAACTGTTATGGCAGGTTCACATTACACGATTTTTAGTCGCCAACAGTTTTTCGTTGATCGCCATTAAAAACTCTGCTCGGAGTCAATTTGAAGATTTCTCTGTGCTTGCATCGTAGTGTAAACTACTGAAAGACGCTCGCTGAGTAATCGTGGACAAGTCGCAGACGTCTGGCAAATATTTGGCGTGCTAGATATCTGGCCCAGTTGGCGACTGGGAGTCAGGAGCAGCGGCTACATACTGCCAGTGGAATTACAGAGAAAAAGAGAACCACAGGTCCAAAACACAGCCCCTGCATTACCAGAGCCTTTTATGGAGAGGAACACCCCACAAGACTTGCCTGATGTTTTAAAGATTTTCTGACCTAGTGGTCTAGAACATTGCAATACTGGTGCTACTGCTACCAGTTAAAATGGAAGCCTTGTACATGTATCTGAATCTGTGCTTCCTTATCTTTTTCTTTTCTTTTCATAACCCTCAAGGTAATTTCTATTTCAGTTGTACAGCTTCTTTAAAGATTCTGGATCAACCTGTTGACCCGGTTTAGGGTGATCCAGTCATTCTTGCTGTAACTGTAATGCTGTAATGAGGAGTTTGTAACGTATTCTGATGAGAAAGATCCAGCAGACAGACACTCATTGATCTGTTCCGGTCTTCATTTGACTGGTGTGACCGTAGGGTCGTGGCTCATCATGAGTAGCGGAAATCGTTGCTGCAGTTAAGCTTGTTTACGCCTGCACTTGTTCAAATGAACTATCATTGACTGGGTCGTCTTGATTTTCTCTTCACTTCTACTCCATCAGTTTTTCTTCTATTTTTCACCACACTGATATACAAAGAAATATATAGGTATGTGAGATCAGTGTATTGTTTATCAGTTATATTTTTAGATAAATGTGAAAAATCAAGTTGGGTGTAAAACTTTTTATTGAACAAATGGTTTATTTATGCATCTACAAGTGTCTTCACTTTTATTTTTAAAGTGTTACCAGCTTCTTCAGCTCTTGATTCAACAGTTTAGTGTTTCTCTGCTGCAGGAAATCATTCGCAGTTAATTATGAGGTGCATTGAAGCAGAAAACACTTTCAAGGTTAAGAACCCTGCTCTAAAGAAACTCTCATCATGTCCAAACATTAGTAAACATCTGCTCATGCAGTGTTTCTCCAGACTGAGGGTCCTGATTTATTGAGTTGCTGGGGAATCTGCTCTTTTTGCTGTTTAGCCTTGGCCACTTTCAGAGTAGCTCAGCATGGCCAGAAGTGTAGTGTGGTGACCTAGGACAGTCGAGCACTAATAGCCTTACCAAAGGGCACAACCCAGAGTGCCCAGTCAGTCCTGGAAATTAAACCTTTATTGTTCTGGTTGGTGGCTTACCTCATGATCAGTAATCAGTGTTTTTCTCATTGCTAAAGAAACCTAATCTAGGAAGGCTTGGCTCAGAGTGGTTCATTGGTCTGAAGCACTGCAATTATGATCGGCTGCCACAGATTGCTGGTTTGAATCCTGGTCATACAGCTTGCCATCAGCTGCCGGAGCCCTGAGAAAGCACAATTGGCCTTTCTCTCACTGGGTGGGTAGATGGTGCTCTTTTCCCTCATCACTCCAAAGGGTGATGATGTCAGTCAGTGCAAGGCATCTGTGAGCTGATGTATCAGAACTGAGTCGCCACGCTTTCGTCCGAGTGCTCTGTGATGCTACTCGACAAAGCTACATCAGCAGCGGTTCAAAAAGAGGCGGTAGCTGACTTCACGTGTCGGAGGAGGCATGTGCTAGTCTTCACCCTCATTATGTTGTGGCATCACCTGTGATTGGGGATATACAGCTGAGTAATAGCTGCATGGGTGGGACAATTAAATAACAATTAAAAAACAAGAAAACATCTAAGAAGGCTTTATGTTATGTGTTGCACTTTTTCGTTCATAGAGATCAGTGTATATCACAGCTATATAAATAGGATGAAAAACACAACAAACCTTATATTTCATCAACCCTTTAGTCAGGTCTTCAATAAGAGTCTTAGAGACCTCCTCTGGTCACTGAGGACAGCAGACCAGTTCTTTCCTGCTGGTTCCCAGTCCCCAACCCAGTGTATGTAGTGTAATGTATGCGGTGCTGCAGCCCTCCAGGACGTGTGTGGTTTTATGGTTGCAGTAAAGCAGCCGCAGGAGTGTTGCAGCTCTAAGTTACAGTGAGGAAGACTAAACCGGACTCCAGCAGAGCAGCAGCACTGCAGCAGTGGACACACAGCAGGGCAGGTGGGTGCAGCTGTACTGGGGTTACCCAGCTGTGCTGGGTAAAGTGGTAAATAATCTGAGTGTGCGGATAGATTGATTTTATGCAATTAAATCATAGATTTTTAGTGTAGGAGCTTAGTATCTATGAAATCACAGTTAGCGTTAAATTAGTGCTGGGATGCGATATGATCTCAAATCAATACCATGATTAATTATTAAAATTTTACCTAAATTAAGATGAAAATTAATTTTTTAAAATTGATATAAGCTGCTTAAGTGACAGATTGTATTGGGTGGAGTCACGTGGTTACACACTTAATAGAACAGTGACATGCCAAAAGTCATGGGACAGCAGAATATAAATTGCAAAAAATAATTCATGTGTATAAGCGTGAATACACCATAGAAGGCTTATATTACCACCGACAGTGGACGGTGCAGTGCGGGGGGGGGGGGGGGGGCAATGATGGTGAACGGCAAATTCTGGCTAGAATTGTTCTTGTGAACAGACACTAAAGCGACTCTGGTAGCGACTCTCCACATTCATGGCAGGAGATCCCACCTATGTATCTCAAAGGCCAGTGCAATGGTCAGGTCTATTCCGTGAGCAGAACATGAACACGTGGGGAGAGTACTTGCAAAAAGAAGAAAAAAATAATATTAATATTTTATTGTTTGTGTTGCTGTAAGTTTTCTTTTTTAATTATTAATATAATTTTTCTTACTGTTATTAATACTAATATTATTATTACCGTTATAGCAATAAGTCAGACTGCAATTTTGTCCATGTAGGTGTATGTGTGTCTGCAGGTGGTGCATAGCAGCCTGAGTCAGGCTGAGAATAAAGGCCATTACAGTGAGATTGATTATAGCACATGGATTCCTACACACATACACACACACACACACACACACACACACGCACGCACACACAGGGCAGTGGTGCTGTGCCTTGAGAACACAATGTCCTTGAGATACTGGCTACAGGGAAAGGTAAAGATATTGCACATAAAGCATGCTGTATATGGCTGTGTGTGTGCGTGTGTGTGAGAGAGGGAGGTGAGGTTGTTAGTCAAAGGTTATGGCCGATTAGATTGATTTTAGTGATGTGGCTTAATCAGGTCTTTAATACTAAGTGAAAGAGAGTTTAATAGTAAAATAGTGAAACAGTAAGAGTGATAGATGTTTTAATGTTTTAGAGCTCTTGAAGGAGTAAGATCAATCATATTTTTAGTGTTATGTTATTAAAAAGCATCAAAATTGTTGAGATAACGTTGTGAATAAGTGCAAACCCGAACTGCATTACCTAAGTCAGGGGTGTCCAAACTTTTTTTGTTAGGGGCCAGAAGGAGAAATATATTTGAAGTCACGGGCCACATTCTGTAATAAAACAAATAATGAAATATACCACTTTAAATAATACTTTTTTCCTGATTATTTAATTTACACACACACATTTTACTTGACTTACTATCTTTATCTTTGACAGTGTTGTGTAAACTAAGATTTTTCAAATTGATGTTTAATTTCATGATGTCTCTTAATATTAAACTCCTTAATTACGGCAACTTTTAGACTCTTTGGCCCGTTTCTCTGCGCTAGAAATGCGCACCCTCTCCACTTTCCGACTCTTTGGCCCGTTTTTCTGCGCTAGAAATGTGCACTCTCTCCGCTTTTAGACTCTATTGCCCCGTTTTTCTGCGCTTGAAATGCGCACTTTCTCTGCTTTTAGACTCTATTGCCCCGTTTTTCTGCGCTTGAAATGCGCACTTTCTCTGCTTTTAGACTCTATTGCACCGTTTTTCTGCGCTTGAAATGCGCACCCTTTCCGCTTTTAGACTCTTTGGCCCGTTTCTGACACCTAGCGTTCAAACTTTGACTCTCACATTATAAAAACCTGCTTAACAGCAGGCCAACTTTCATTCTATTTTTAAAATGCCCGCGGGCCGTACTTTGGACACTCCTGACCTAAGTTAAACAACAGAGGTGCTCTTCATGCTGTGAACTGTTCTCACAGGATAGAGCGAGGCTGGAGGTAGAGCGAGGTAGCACAAGGTAGGATAAGGTAAAGGGAGATAAGAGGGTTGTAGAGTGAGGCAAAGTAAGGTAGCGTTAGGTAGAGTGATGTAGATTTACGCACCTCAACGTAGAGTGGTGGCACATGGTAGGGTGAGATACAGTGAGGTAAGAGAGTGGTTGAGTGAGGTCAAGTAACTCGTCAAGTAACTCGAGGTAGAGTGACATACCACAGCCTAGAGTGCGGTAGGGTGAGTTGGAGTGTGGTAGAGGTCCACAGTGAATGCTCAAAGTAACCACACACACACACACACACACACACACACAGTGTTATGCATTCAGTTAGTGCTCTGCAATGCAGGATTGATCTCAGTGGGAAACATCATTAAGACTACGCATCTCTCTCTCTCTCTCTCGCTCTCTCTCTCTCTTTCTCAGGCTGAATATGATGACAAGTGAAGAGATGAGATTAGAAAAGGAAATAAAAGCACAGAAGACAGGAGGGAAGAATATAAGAGGAAAAAAAGGATAGAGAGTGAAAGTCTACCTTGTTTGGCCTTCACCGGGGTCAGAACCAAAATAGCAGGTGTGAAAGTTGCTGTGAACCACCATCTGGACCAAAGCACTATAATTTGGTCTGAGGAAAACAGTGGGCTCGGCTGAGGCAGAAGAAAATGAATCAGTGCTGTGATGTAATGTGACTCCCCTTGGCGTACAGTTGCGTCATGCAGCAGTATGGGTACAGCAGAGTACACTGGTGATTTCTGTATCTACTGTAGCTGTAGATTAACAAAGGTTATAAACAGACATAAAAGAAATTTAAGGAGAATCTGTTACACTGATTCTGCTGCAGGACGCAATTGCTCTCAAAGGAAGTCCGAATCTGGCAGGGGGAAAACCAATATAAACTGTAAGCAGACTCTGCCCATGTACACTACTAATATTTCAATGGACCGCCTTTAGCTTTTATTGTGGCACTCATTCGCTGTGGCCAGAGACTGTAAAAAAAGATGGACGCCGTTCCCATTCATTCAATGAAAATGAAGCCAGAATCTTCCCTGAAACCCGAGTCTGCGCAGTAGAGACCAGAGGAGGGAAAAAGACTGTGGAGAGACAGCCTACTCATTTAAATAACCCCGCCCCTGAGGGTGGAGCAGAGCTGACGGTCTGTTATTGGTCCCGCCCATAACCAGCCCTTTTACAATAACCACACCTTTTTTGAATAGAGCTGAATAACGTTTTTAAAAAAGAATTCTGTGAGGATATAAAAATGTGACAATATAAGCAGAGGTTACACTAGCTGTTGCATTTAAATAATGGAGGTAGAATTACAGTATATTGGAAAAAAACGTGATTGAAAGTTGTCTGTTTTGCCACTGAAACCTATGGGGATGGGTGGGGTTACACAGCTCTCTGCAACCGAACAGCAGGGGGCGCCCGACCTGTGGTGGCTTAACTTTAGAGAGACGATGCTCTGTCCAGCTATAAACAGTCTGTGGCATTGTTTCGATGAGCTTCTGCAATGTCACAAGATTTATTTTAATCGAGTATGGCATTTATATTTCACCAAGATCTTGCAGCATTAATGATGGTAGAGTCTGACCACTGCACAAAGCCTCTCCATCCAGCACATCCCAAAGATTCCCAATAAGGTTAAGGTTGGACTCAGTGGTGAACAATCCATGTGTGAAAATGATGATCTCATGCTTCCTGAATCACTCTTTCACATTTCCAGCCTCATAAATACTGGCATTGTCATCTTGGAATCTGCTCGTGTCATCAGGGAAGAAAAAATCCATTGATGGAATAACCTGGTCTATATTCAGTATATTCGGGTAGTCAGCTACCTCATTCTTTCAGCACATACTGTTGCTGAACCTAGACGTGACCAACTGCAGCAACCCCAGATAATTTACTTCTTTTTGGCCAGGCAGTGTAGGTTTCTTAAGTGTGCTAAGAGTGAAACTGTATTAAAACTAACCATAAAGAATACAAAGTAAAGATTAAAGAATACAATGTAACAAATACAACAACCTTGATTTAGTCTTTCAGGTGTGAAAACAGCCTTAGAAGATAGAAAGAAGCTTCCTGCTCTCTATTCTAACTCCTCTTTCACAGCAAATCTACTGCTTGTATGGGTGTGCATGTTTGTGTATGGGTGTGTGATGAGAATAAGAAGCAGAGAGAGACCTTCATGCTCATAAAACCATGTAGCACATCATGGTGTGTGTGTGTGTGTGTGTGTCACTAAAGCAATAAACCTACAGCTGCTTAACACACCTAAATATGAACTGGAGAGAGAGTGCGCAAATAAATGAGCAAACACGAGGGGGAGAGAAAGAGTGTGTGTGAGACATATAGAACTGACAAAGAGAGCGAGTTATAAGGATAGCATGGGTGTGAAAGTGAGAGAGACTTGGGTGAGATGATGTGAGGTAAAGAGAGAAAAAGTGAGAAAGGGTAGGTGATAGTCAGCATGAAAAAAGACAGAAAGAGAGTGAAGAAGATCAAACTGATGAGAGTGTGTGTGTGTGTGAAAGAAAGAAAGAAATAGAAGGAGCATGTGTAGAGGAGCGAGAGAAATGGGGACAGGGAGAGAAGAGAAAAAGAGAGAGGTGAGGGAGATGGAGCATGTGAATGACAGATTAGAGGGAGTGAGAGATTGAGAGAGAGAGAATGGGCTATGATGAAGGGAACGGTAAGACATGTGAGGAGGTGGAGAAAGCCAAAATGAATGAAAGATAGAGAGAGCATGAGGGAGAGATAAGTGAAGACGATAAAATCGACAAAGGGAGGTGAGGGAGAAAGAGAGAAGTGATAGAGAGAGCATGTGTGGGAAAAGATAGAGAGATAGAGCATGTATATGGGAGAGAGGTGAGGACCGGGAGAGAAGTAAGAGAAGGGGAGTAACGAGACAGTAATGAGACAGTGTAAAAGCCGCGAGAGCATGAGGGAGCGATATTGAACCAAGAGATAGAGAGCTGAGGAGAGAGAAGCAAGAGGTCGAGAGAAGTGAGAGTGGTGGAGTATGAATGAGAAGAAGAAGAGAAATCAAGTGTATATACGACAGGGAGAGAGGGATGAAGAGAGATATACAGTAAGAGACAAGAGAGAGAAGTGAGAATAATAGAGTATGTAAATGAAAAGAGAGAGAGCGTGCAAGCAACGGTGTTTGAAAGAGAGAAATAAAGAAGTTATAGATATTGATAGAGGAAGAGAGCATGAGGAGTGAGGGATCCAGAAAATGTATAGGAGAGAGAAAGGGATTGGGGGAGAGCAAGAGAAAGAGAGAGAGGGAGGGCGAGAGAGAGAGAGAGAGAGAGAGAGAGAGAGAAGGATCCGGTCTCTCCTCAGAGCAGCAGTGTGCCGTAAGCAGCGGGTGAGGCAGGAGCAGCAGAGACAGCTGGACGGAGAGGACGAGAGGATGGAGGGATGGAGTGGTAAAGGAGTGAACGAATGGTGGATCAGTCTGTGTGTGAGGGAAAGGGTGAGCTGTGGAGCTTCTCTGTTCTGAATTATTGAGGCTGCAGTGGGATTTAATGGAGGAACTCGTTCATTATTAACGCCAGCTAATTGGAACTGCAGTCGGCAGCGTGTTTCGGAAGTAATTTCTTCGTTATCGTTTGTTGTTTTGCGCTGGAGAGATGATGGCAGCCTTTGGGAACCACCGCTGCTGCTTAGAGTTGCCTCTGGTCCAAGGTTCCACCTGAAGACGGGGTGCACATTTTTGTTTTTCTGGACTTTTCTTGGAAAACGTCTGACCCCGTGACTGGACTGCTGAGACCTCTGAATGTGTCTAGGTGTGGTGTGATGTTTTGCTGTATGTGTGGTAGACATGAGGAAGTACCTGGGGCATTGTGGGGGACCCTTGGCTCCACCCCTAACCCCACCCACAGCCCTGCCTACAGCGCTGCCTTCAGTTGACCATGCAGGTTCTTCAGATCGTGAAAGAGCTGGTGTCTCCCTCACGCCGAAGAGCCAGCTCCAGGTTTGCAGGTGTGTTTGTGTGTATATATGTTTGGATGTTTAGGACAGATTAAGGATTTTTCATTTTTCCATTTCCCTCACTCTCAAACAGTTTGGAAGCTTTTGAGATGGTCTTTGATGATCAAGGAAGATTTTGAAAAGGGTCTAGGAAGTTTAGCATGTAACATGTTACATAATAATGGTTTGCATCACAACATTAGAATGTTTCTCACATAATGTTTCCTGCTAGAAGAATTCTAACTTAAAAGTAACATTTAAAAAAAAAAAAGTGACGTCACAGCAACGTTAAAATAACATTTTAAAGCGTTTAATAAATTTGTTAAGAAAACTTAACAGATTGATTGTTCTACGAATGTTACCTGTAATTTTCAAAAAAGGTTTAACTAAATAAAAATTGTTATCTGAGTGAGAAGCTGGTCATCTAGTAGAAAACACACCATATGTGGCAAGCCATCTGGTTAAACTGGTTGATTAGCTTGGATCACATTGTGTTTTTTTTTTCTCTATACAGTATGAGCAACTTGAGAGTGCTGGTCATAGTAGTTGGCTAGTTTGATAAAGCTGATTCTGGTGGACCAGTGTGGTCAGGCTGGTCATGTTGGCCATGCTGGTCAACCAACTTTTGGCTGGCTATTCTTGTCAGGTTGGCTATTCTGGTCCCCCCCCCCCTTGGTTCTTAAGAGTGAGACAAAATTCTGAAATTGCGATAAATATCAAATGATTGTAACTTGCAGGACATTATCAATGCATGGCATCAAATATGAATATTTTTATAGAAATGTTGGTGCTCTAAGTTGACAGTTTGACTTCATTACTTCCCTACTGCTTCATTACTCCACATGGCGGTGGGAATCAAGTGAATAGGGTAGACCTGCAGTGAAGAATAGTGGTTGTTAAACCAATAAATCAATAATAATTCCTGGAATTTACCGTATTTTCCTACTAAAAGCCTGTGAACAGCGAAAGAGCTAGCGCTTAGCAAGGTTAGCAGGCAATGCTAATGCTGCTCCAGCGGTGATAGCCGGGGTTAGCAGCAGGCTACAGGCTGATAATACTTACAGCTGAATGGGGAAATAGTGGTTAGCGGCTAATGCTAATGCTGCTCCAGCCTCAGTGCTGGAGAACTAACTACTCCTTATAATCTGACTGGTAAAATTCATACACAATGCGCACTGAATTAAAAGGCACACTGGTGTTTTTTGGGGGAAATTAAAGGATTTTAAGTGTGCCATATAGGGCAAGAATATGGTAAATATTTAGGAGTATTTTATTGTCTTTAGTAACACAAATGCTGTGAAGTATTGTAGAAAATGGTATTGAGATATATTTATATTTCGAGTATTGCAGAAGCACAGTGTTGTGATATCATTGCTAATGTGGGCAATATATCATGAGAATACAGTATCATGAGATGCCCTGTGTTTCCCAACACCTATTGGTCATGCTGGTCTATAATCTTGGTGTAATGCTGGTCCATTATGGTCAACCAGCATAGTCATGATCATTATACCCATTGTTGTCATGCTGGTTTAAATGCTTGGTCACGTTGGTCATGTGGGTAGACCAGCTAAATCGTCATTAAAAAAAAAAAAAACTCATATACCCTTTGCTGGTCAATAGCTTTGCTAATTAACCAGCTTGAGCTAACCAGTTGACAACCCCCCCCCCCCCCCCCTTGATCATCCCCCATATATTCCAGTAAACCTGTGCAATCACAGGTCTGGTGTATGTCTTGACCCTGAAGGTATATTGAATCCCACCCAGATGCTAACCTGCTACAGTTACCTAAGCTTAGTTATACAGCTATCACCACTCACATTAACATTGTTAGAGCTGCAAATATTATGGCAATGGATTTAGATTAATTGGATGCACCTTCCTGTTGGTGTAGTTATGTATAGAGGTTCCAATACTTTTGTCCATATAGCATATAACTGATCAATGCTATGTTCTGTCTAATTTCTCATTTATACGAATGAGAATTTTATGCTGTAGAGTTTGTCCAACTAAGCAACAGTTGTTCGCAGTAAATGCATTTGTGAGCTAAATACTTCTTTATTTGAAATACAACAATAACTATTGGTAAAGTGCCTGATTTAGGTAATTATAGCGGTTTTGCGGCGCGGGATGTGGGTGTGTGTAGGTGTGTGAGCGTCTTGTTAGCCTCGTTTATAAGGAAAGCACTGAAGTGAGAGAGTGTGCAGGAGAGATCAAGCTTTAGCTGAACTGTTTTACCTCAGAAGCTCAGTTAGTTTCAGCGCGGCGACAAGCTGTTCAGTTATTCCACTGATTTCACACTTGTTAACACCCTACGGGTACAGGCACTCCAGACTTCATACCTCTCTCTGCGTGTGTGTGTGTGTGTGTTCAAGAAAGAGAGAGCGCGAAACAGCAAATAAAAGAAAGACATTTGGAAATTTTACATGCTAAGCAATACATAGATTTACACAGCTGTACACATGTAATATTAATATTGTGTAGACCCTCCTCTAGTCCTTCTGAGACCCCTGAAGGTGTCCTCCCTGCTGTAAAATCCATCTCAAGACCAGATTAATCTGGTAGCTGGTTTCAGCTGGTATATGCTGGTCTTTGATAGGAGTGTAAAACACATGGAATCTCATATTACGATATTATCATGGTACGTTGCAGACAATAACGATGGTATATTGGGTATCGCAGAATCACAGTCTCATGATATCGCAAGACAATACAATATTTTGTGGCATGTGTGTTACTGAAGAGGATAAAGTACTCCTAAATAATGAAATACCAGGAATTATGGATTATTGTCGTCAGTTTCACAGAATTTAACAACCAATATTCCTTTGATCAGCACCACCTTGGGGTGTACCATATCGTATTTTACGCGATAATATCGCCAACATTTTTGAATATCGTGAACGATATTATACACTATAGTGCCATTTCTTCCACCTCTTATCACATCAGGGTATTACTTTTTTTTTTTTATACTGTTTTTAGCAAAAGAAAAATTCACACTGTTCTCCTTTACCATTATATCTCTACTAGAGATAAATTATATATGTCCAGTGTCATTTATTTTACTTTAATCCTGGATACATGAAGATATTTGGAGAAGTGCATTAAAAGTATCATGACATTCAGGATCATTGACTTCTATTCTAAATCTGATGAAATTCTTGTAGTTTTTAATATCTCTGGTAGAGGTGTGACATAAATCGTATGCAATAACAAAATAAAATTTTCATTGTTGCAGTAGTGTATTCTTGAAAAAAAAATCATTAATTTATATCGCCAAGAGTATCGTTATCGCGAAAATACTGTGAAATATCATGATATTATTTTAGGGCCATATCGCCCACCCCTAGCACCACCATGTAGAGTATTGAAGCAGTAGCTTTAAGGTGTACTCACACTGCATTTAAACAATCCGTGCCCAAGCATGCTTACATCGTCACTCACTGCTCAGTGGGCTTGCTGGTGTTATGCTGAATTTATCCTGCTTGATCAGATTTATATGTGAGGAATTTGGAGGCCAAGTCAGCAACTCTTTGTCATATTATGGCAGTGTGGCAGGGTATGTTGTTCTATAGTCCCTGTAGAGAGTTATTGAAAATAGAATAGGTCTTTACGGAGGAGATATGGAGCAGGGTATAACCCCCCCCCCCCCCCCCCCATATTGAGCTGTGGAGCAGTGGAAAGAACTGCCTTCTATGGAATGATGCAGCTCCATACAATACTTTTGCATGAGATGAGTTAGGATGAAATAAGGTGGTGATCATGAAGTCAACATTCTGACCTCACTAATATCCTCTTGTTGCTGAATCCAATCCGTTTCTCACAGCATTTAAAAAAAATCTACTATAAAGTCTTCTCTGGACAGTAGAGACAGTTACTCCAACAAAAATGTAGGATAAGCTGTTTAAATACCCTTGATTTCAGAAGAAACAATAACTTGGCAGCTGTCCCAATACTTTTGTACATCTGCTGTCCTGAGTTTAAAACGGCTAAAAGAAAGATCAGCTCTATTGGAGCTGATTCCAAATTTAAAGCTGATTTTAATCTGTATTGATCCATCTGCCTTGTCATTTTCGGCTTCCTTAAAAGCTCTCCGCTATTGGAGATCAATACAGTTTGAAAGAGACCCTCAGGATAACACACACACATACACACACAAAGAGAGGCTAATATGTTTGCTGCAGAGCTTTTTATTAACAGAGCGTGGTCTGACATTTCCGTACTGCTCCGAGTCGATGTGAAGTGTGTGTGTGTGTGTGTGTCTTTGCTGTGTCTGGTCATCTGCTGCTCCTTTTCTCATTGAATTTTCTTCCGTTTTTCTTTGGCCGAGATTGCAGACAGTCTCTGGTGAATGAAAAATGAGATTATTAATTTAATTCTATGCAACAAAACACGTACAGCGCTCCACTGTGTGAAGGTCAGTAGCATCAGAATTACAGTATCAAAAGTTTGGAAACACCTTTCTCAATAAATGTTTTTCGGTTAGTTTTGTTATTTTCTACACAGATGAATGATAAAAGTTATGAGGAATGATAAAAAATGTGTTAATATAATTAATATTTATTGAGAAATACTGTGTAATGCATGTATTATGCAACCTGCCAGAGAGTGCCCTGCGAAAACCTATTCCATACAGCTCTATAATTCTTATTTTTATCCACAGTTCCTGTTGTTAGTAACTGTTTTGAGTGCATCCAATAGTATCCCACAAACTTAAAAAAAAGGGAAAGATCTGGCATCTGTGTTTAATGGCAGGCTCTTGAGACAGCAGCAGTATGAGGATGAGCATTGTCCTGTTTAAAAAGTGTGCTTTTATTTACATAGAACCTCATTAATGTAACGTTGGGCTGTCAAAGTACCTGATCTGACATCATATGAAATTGATTCGATCCTCACACCTTGACACCAGGCCTTCTGGGTCGTGTGAACACTGTGCCTCCACACACATATTCGTTGATCATCTCCTTTCAGACAAAAGCAGGATTTGTCACTGAAGATGACCCTCTGGATGTAACTATTTCTTTGTTTATAAATGTATATGTAAAACAACTATTCTGTTGACCCCTATGATTGGTGGCCAGTGAAATTTCTGAGTGAGTGAGTGAGCGAGAGAGAGAGAGAGAGAGAGAGAGGTATTTATTGTGTGTGTGTGTGTGTGTGTGTTCAGCAAGCTGGTATGTAGTGTGTGGGTATGTACGCTGACGTCTCTCTGAAGTCAACAAACAGCAGTATTGTTGGAGAGAGAGAGAAGAAAAGAGATCATACTGTCTCTCTCTCTCTTTCTCTCTCTCTCTCTCTCTCTCTTTCTGTCCCTCTCTCTCTTTGTCTTTATCTCTCTCTCACAATTGTTTAATATATCAACCATTACTCTGGAGAGTTTGTAAATCTGGGTTATTTGGCTGAAAGCTGTGTGTGATGTTTATGAAACCACTGTGTTTACGATGAGCATTATGACACGTTGACTGGCACAAGTGTGTTGAGTGTGTTGGCACTCATGCAGACTGAAGCGCTAAATCTTACTGAAGATGGACCGCAAGTGTGTGACAGCAGAGGTAAGAGATGATGATGTCATCGTTCATTTCAGCTTCTTTACTGAGCAGTGGTGGGCTTTATCCAGTGGTAGACTTTGTCCTTTTGTTCTACTTTGAGAACATTCAATCTCTGTGATTTAATTGTTATTCACAATCTTGGTGTATATTGATCTAGTTATTATAGACCAGATTACTATCTTATAAAAGATCAGATGTCCTGATATATTATATGGACAGTATTAGGACAGTTTCTTACTTGCTGTTTCTTCAGAAATCAATGGTATTAAAACATTTTAACAGTCTGTCCTGCTTTAGATGGAGTAATAGTCTGTACTGTTCTGGAAACAGATTTTATTAGATTTTGGAACATTGCAGTGAGAATTTGATTGCATTTAGTGACAAGATAAGTGTTAGTAAATTCAGAATGTTAGATGTTTACCACCCCACCTTATTCTTAACTTTTCAACTGCTACTGGCAGTAGAGCTAGGTGATATGGTCAGAATATTGCATTACGATATTTACAGAAATGTTCACTTTGCACGATATTTGTAATTGTATTAATCACCATGTTTGTCAAATTCGTAAAAAAAATAAATAAATAAATAAATAAAAAATTAAATACTAGTTCTTCAAATAAAGTGATTTTTCTGACTATAAGGCACACCGGATTATAAGGCACATTATCAGTAAACGTGTATCTTCTGATCTGTTTTCATACACAAGACGCACAAGATTATAATGCACATTATTTTTAAAGTTAAACGAGTGCTGGATGTTAATTTACACAGATTTCTTTCCTGAAAATGGATCATTTGGGTGATTAAAGTGCTTCCGTTTATCTACAGTAAGCTTAGATTTCCAGATTTCCACTAAGGCTAGCCAGGCTCCACACTCACTAATATACCCGCAATATATCCAATAAGTCAGGGCGATATTAGCTATTTGTTCGTCCCACATAGCTTGTTTTAATACAGTAAACACGCAGGCTACAGTCTGATTTACTCACCTCTGAATGGTGAAAGAGCTAACTAGCACTTAGTGCAGTTAGCGGGTAATGATAATGCTCCAGCAGTGCTAGCCGGGGTTAGCAGCAGACTACAGGCCAATAATAAAACCTCTGAACGGCAAAATAGCAAGCACATAGTGGGTTATGAGCTAATGCTAATGCTAATACTGCTCCAGCCTCAGCACTGAAGAACTAAACTGAAACATCCTATATAATGCTGCACTTCAGTTGAGTGTCTTTACTGCTTCTTACAACCTGACTGGTAATATTCATACATAAGGCGCTCAAAAGACTGACAACTGTACATTTAACTACAGAAAGTGAAATTAATACTATTTACCGTATTTTTCACACTTAAAATCCATTTATTTTCCCAAAAATCGTCAGTGTGCTTTATAATACAATCACTAATGAAGTCCACAATGTAGTTTGTATAGCACAATACAATAGGATACTTTGGCATTGCCCAGCTCTAATTGGCAGTACTTTTCTTCAGGGCTGGACCAGCTGTGTGAGCAGTGGGTGCAACACAAAGTAACTGAAATCATTCATTAGAAGGGGTGTCCACAAACATTTGGACATAGTGTAGTATATTATAGTATAGTGTAGCATACCAGTATACCCATAGAAAAATGTATTTGTGGGTGTATGTATAGGGTTTGTTTGTTGTGTGTTCATACTGTGTGTGTGTGTGTTTGTGTGCTGTAGATTTATAGACACATGTTTAATAGAATAGAGGTGTTAGGCCGGCCGTTTGGCCTTGAGCTGTCTGCCACTCTTTTTTTTATATCACTCCATCGCTCTTCTCTTTCAACATGTGTGAAATGAAAGAGGGAACGTGAGCGGAAAACAAACGAGGGTGTCCAATCGTCCAATCAGGTTTAATGTTAATGCCATTCAGACTCGCAGACTGGAGTGTAGAGCTGTGTGTATTGCTACATACAAGGACATTCAAAAATGATGGGACAGGAACTAGTCTCTAGTTTCATATCCCATGTTTTTCACCATGTCCCATTTAAGCTAAAGGATGGTCTACTGAACTGTGGGACATGTTAGTGGGGTCTCCTGCATTGGAGTGGATGTTCTTTCTGCTAGAGCCACTTTTAGTCAGTTCACATGGACAACTCTAGCCAGACGCCGCTGGTCACCATCATTTCCAACCACTGCACTGCACCTTCCACATTGTGTTGTAATATAAGCCTTCTACACTGATATGTATAGTAATAATGAAGTGGTACTTCACCTGTATAGCTTGTGAGGTGTAATCTTGTGAGTAAGGCTGAACACTGGCCAGAGTGTTCATGGTAAGGTGATGTGAATTATGGAGTTAGAGTGAGGTCTGACGTTCTGTTTCCGAAGTTGTGCCGGTATATAAAGTTCATTGAACCATTTCTTGGACTCATGCAAGGTATTGCCATCCACAGTGGATGGATAGAAACCGAAATTACATGTACATTGACATGTGCCCACATATCTTACAGGTCAGTGCAGCGTTCTTTAGCTTCCAATAGATGTGACAAAAGTCATGGGACACCTTTTCTCCAAGAGGATGCTGAGAATAGTTAGTGTAACACAATAAAATGCAAGCCAACAAATACAGTGGATAGTTTATGTTTATAGTTATTAGTTTTTCCATACAGGTTAAAGGTAACTGTCCAGATAAACATCCTTACAGATGATTTTCTCATATTTCTTAAGACCTCAGTTTGTGTGTGTGTGTGAATGTCTGCATTTATTTGTGAGTGTGCATCTCTGCCGCATCAGTTCTCACACCCCAATCACTATCAAACTCCCTCAGGACTGAATTACAGTCTGTCAACAGCAGAAATGTGCTCGATATTTCTCCCGCTACGTCTCATCAGGCTGCTGGCTGGAAATGATCGTCTGACAGGATCAAGAGAAAAACGCTCTTTCACCATTCCCTCAGAGACCATTACACCGCCGCTTCCACACAGCCTCGGAATTATCCGGATAAATGAATCTCAGACTGTAAAGACTCTCTCCGACGACCCCTGAGCTGCAAATTACAGAACTAGATCACTCTGCTACTCTGCAGTCTGGCATGATTTTCAGTGACTCACCAGAATATTATGTCTTTCAACGTGGCATAGGTCCACGATACGGCGTTGACATTGGAAATTGAAGGGGTGGTAGATGAATTATGGGTGATATTTTGCATTCAGGTCCATGTTTCCTTACATTTTTTTTTTAACATCAGCTTTTACCAGTGCTAGATGACATCCGATTTGATTCAGTGATTTATATTTTAATAGCTTGTGTATCAGCTATTTATTCTCAATCAATTTAGACTCAATCTGAGTTTTTGTTTAACCACTTCATTCAGAGCTCCATTTGATATGATTTCAACAAATGCATGTATAATGCATTTCCTTTAGAGATGCAGAGCAGCAAAAAAACAAATTAATTTTAATGCTGCTTTAATGATTTTCTATAAATACTCTGATTCTTACTCAAGTTGCAGTGACAGTGAACTAGCAAATCCCAACAAAAACACTTAAATATGAATGTCATAATTCTCCTATGTCTCATCAGTTCTCTGATTAAAGAAAAAAATAAAAAGCTCCACTTTAAAACACAAGAACAGCATAAAAAAAAGAATCAAATCGTTTTTGGGACTTGAATACTCCCTTTCAAAAGTATTGGAATAGCAAAGCCGCTCCCTTTATCTCTGCTGTAGACTAAAAAACATTTGGTTTTGACATTAAAAGATATGAGACAAAAGATCAAGAGTTCAGTTTTTATTTCCAGGTATTTACATCTGGATCTGATGCACAGTTTAGATGGTAGCAGATGATTTTTTTTTTTTATGAACCCACCCATTTTCTTTTGAGCAAAAGTATTGTAACGTGTGAATTTCAGTTGTGTTTTGTTGCCCAGGCATGTCCTGTTATATTGATTATTCAAACAACAAATAGTCCTGAATGTCTACGCTCAGTTGCAAATTTGGGTTTTGTCTGTGTAGACGTTTTAGAGAACTTTACCTGCTGAAGAGGTGACTGAAGGGAGTAACCCCCCAAAACTGAAAGAGGCTGCCTGGAAAAGCATCACAAAAAAAAGAATGCAAATGTTTTTTGTTGTCAATAGTCACAAGCAAACGATTTACTACTAAATATGAAGTTTTATTTACTTTATCTATTTTAGTCATATATTAATAAATAAATTAGTTTTATCCTGTTTCAATGTCTTTGCTTACACTGGAAATTGGTGTGTTTAGACAAAGGTGTTATCCTATAAATTGTGTATCAATGCCTTAAAATAAAAGCTCATTTTCATCTTTTGATGTCAAAATATATATTATATCTACAGCAAAATAATGTGTTTGTTCTCACAGTTCCAATACTTTAGGAGGACAGTGCATAAGACTGTGTGCTCATATGAAAAGTTATACATACAAATACTCTTATGCTGACTTTAGAAGGTTACTTGTGTGAAAAGTAGAGTTTTATCATTAAAAGTGTTCCAGACTGCCTGATTTTCCATCAATCAGTCAGAATGAACCACACAGACATGGATAACAGGACAATACTGAGCTTCTTCTGTTCCTCTCCTCAGACTGACACTCCAGAACCTCAAAATCTGTTCTGACACACACACACACACACACACACACACACACACACACACACACACAGGCTGACACTGTCTGACTCCAGCTAACAAAAGACCCATACAGTTTCAAACATCACTCAGACACTCAGCCATTCTCACAATATCTTAATCATTAAATTCAGATGTGACGATACATCTAATTTGAGACACACACATAGGGCTGGGTATCATTTAAAAATCTATTCCGTTCTATTCCGATACCGCTATGGTACCTTGAATTCAGTACTGATACCCAAATGGTATTTTATCTGTATCTTTTTCTAAATTGCTATAAAAAAGGGAAAATTATTATCTTACAATGGATTTATTTAACAGCCAACATGAGTAATCTCATTCTCATTTATATGGAATATCAGCATTAGATTTGCAAAATCAAATTATATCTATATTAGGGGTGTCGATAAACAGTCACAATGAATTGAAATCATGTTTTTTTTTGTTTGTTTTAATGCTGGTATTTCCCTGTATTATTGTGAGAGAGACTAAATAGTGTAGTGTAATAATAGTGTAGTGTGGTATAGGTCTGGCAGACTACTGTATTTTTTTTTACTGTATTAAAATATCTCAGAGTAGAGAGAGTGGGAAGACGGTGTGAGCGGCTGAGAGATTTCAGCACAACGGCTGTGTGTGAACAATTTGAATGATCCGCGTTTCTGTGCAAGCTCTCAGCTTGTGTGCGTCAGGGTGCCGCCGCAGTTGTTTTTACTGCAACCTTTCGGTACTTGGCAGTACAGAGACATTTCCGATAGTGCCTTTTTGATATCGAATTTCGATATTCAGCCCTACACACACACACACACACACACACACACACACACACACAGCTTCAAGGATGTTAGGACACTTTCAAGGCTATTAAAAAGAGCTGGAATACCTTGCTTTTATTGGAAAACCTGTCTCTACTGTCTGAAAAAGACTTTCTAGAAGATTTTGGAGTACTGCTGTGGGGATTTGGTTGCATTTCATCAATGACTAATATTATTGTCACTGAACTTTAATGACCTCACCTCATCCCTAGCTTCCCAGCTCATCCCATCCGAAAGTATTGGATGGAGCTCCATAATTCCAGAGAACACAGTTCCACTGCTCAACAGCTCAGTTCTTGGGGATTTATACCCCTCTAATCCATGCCTGGCATTACGTATGGTGCTCATGTTTTTTTTTTTTTTTTATACCTGCTCCAGGGGGCTCCATCTATTGGCTATAGTTGATTTCTACAGGGGATTTAGGCAAGCTGTGTGTGCTTTTACACATTTGTATCAGCAATGAGTATGATTTAAAGTAGCTGAATGCCTTATTAGAAGGGGTGTCCACAAACATGTGGACATAAAGTGTATTTAGAACTACTGTCCTGAAGAACCTCTTAATGCTCTTGTATTCACATATAGTTTGTGTGTGTGTGTGTGTGCGCTGTGTTATGAACTCGTGGTGCGGGGTGTACAGTCATTAAAGCAGCCGCAGTGTTTAGAGCACCACTGCCCTGGAGACCAGAGCTTTGGCCAAGACACACACATGCAACAACACACACACACACACACAGCTAGAGGTGATCGTCATCTTTAAACCTTTTGCATATACTGTATCTCCCACGCAGTAAGGGTGTGTGTGTGTGTGTGTTTGTGTGTGAGAGAGTTGTGTGTGGGTGGATGTGGATGTGCTGATACCAAAGCTTCATAAACTTCTGTATTAACTTCTGTATAATGAACAGTAAGAGATTTCATCAGATCATTATATGCAGCAGAGGTCTGGTAGTGGTCTACAGGGGGTCTACAGCGAGTCTAAGAAAACCCTTTCTTTTATATCAGTGACTGTAGAACCAAATGGATAGTGCAACAGCTCTCAAAAGTGGAGCCACTACAGGTCTAGCGCATCTGCATAATAAAATAATATTACCACATTTTTTCCCCCAAACAAATCAGACAATAAACCTTATTCTGCTATATTTGTGTAAGAAGGCGGGGCTACTTTTAGGGATGAAGTGATTGACAGACTGGCTGGAAGAGAGCCTTTCTGTTTATTACTTGGAGCAGCTGAGTTGAAGACGAGCTTTTGGGTAAGAAATTAGGTTTAACAATTGCATAAATAGTTACTTTGTACCCTTTGGATAAAGTCCTTTGAGGTTTTGTAGTCTTTGGTAAGTCTGTTAGCATAAAATTACCAATGTGATCTAGTTAATTAGTAGTAGTTATCCATTTGTGAGATAGTGTTAGTTTATTTTCTGGTCTGGACTGAGTCCAAATAGAATTTTAAACATTATTTTGTCTTTTTTTAATCATCACTAGTGCATTCTGATGCTCTCTCAGGTAACATCTGTTATTTCAGATAGATTTGCTTGTATGTTCACACAGACAATTCTACTGTGATGCCGCTGGTCACAGTAATTACCCCCACTGCACTGCACTGTCCACTGTGGGTGGTAATATTAGCCTTCTATAATGTAATCCTAGTACAGGTGACACTGTGGATGAAAGAATGTTAAATACCTTCCTAACTTTGCCTTGCCATGACCACACTGAGGTCTTCAACCTCCGTCACAAGATAGCACCTCACAACTTGTACAGGTGTGTATTTGTGTTCCCAAGCTATCCCCTGATGTAACAGTTCATGATTACTTTACATCCTATGAGAAAATAGTATCAGTATGTTCTTAATAAACAAAAAATGATTTGAAATATTGTTAATTAAGTCATGTTTTATTATTTTTTATTCATATTTATTCATGTATTACAATGAATGCAGTAAAAGCACATTATACAGCAGTAGACTGTATTATAGAGCAGGGACAGCTGCTGGTTTATTCCAGCGTTCAGAGACATGCTGTACTCCTTCTCTCATAATGTCAAGATATGGTTCAGTAGATCCAGCAAAGAATATTAATGAACAATTACTGTCTCAGTCCCAATCACAGGAGCCTCTCTCTCTCACACACACACACACATACACACACACACACACACAATGTGAAACAGGCTGTTGGGTTGAGAGAGAAGGTGTTAAGAGTGTTGAGTGAATACTTGGTGCAGACCATTAACACCCCATCACCAACTTCCACACCAACTCCAGCCTTCACCATGGAGATCTCTTCTCTTCTCTTCTCTTCTCTTCTCTTCTCTTCTCTTCTCTTCTCTTCTCTTGGTGTCATACTGCAGTATAGTGACTGAGTACAGAAAAGTTTACTGCCTACTGTCAACATCACCTTTGTGGGCAGAGTCTCCTCATGCTTCACACTGATTGGTTTGTAGAATGCTATAATTGGTTTGTAGAATGCTATAATGTCAGTTTGGCATGTTGCCTTTGCAGGCTTTGTGCCGAATTTTGCCTCCATGCCAGAATCTGACTCCCTTTGAGTGCAGGTGTGTCCCACTGTAGAATGAGTGGAACGATTCCCCTCAGATTTCTTTTATTTCAGTTTATAAATAATGATTAATCTACAGTTACAGTAGATAAAGGGAGCACCACCATAATCTAGCACTCATTTTGCTTTATTGCACACCAGCATACCAAAAGAGTTAGATTATTATAATTTTTTTAATCCATCTATTGTTTAATAGGTGATGAAAACCTGCCTCAGCTTTTTTGATAAAGTCAGAAAGTCAACCATCTAGAAAAGTATTTTGTACCACAGACAAATGTGAAACATGGATTAGTTGATTTGGACCAAGACCACCACCAAATTTTAGGGATTTCTCACACCTGAAAGTCTGGACGAGGGCCTGCACAGAAGTTGATGTTGTTGTATTTTTTATTTTATTCTGTACATTTAGTCTGGTTAATTTGGGTTTATAGTGCAGTTTATGGAGCAAAAAACTTTCCTTCGTCCTGTGATCATTACACAATTGGGAGTCTCCCTGTGCTTGGTCACTGATTGGTTTGTAGAATGTTATAATGTCAGTTTGGCAAGTTGCCTTTACAGGTTCCAGAGTTTAAATCCCTTCAAGTGCAAGTGCGTCCCACAGCAGATTTGTTTTATTCCTTTTATTTCTTTTTATAAATAGGAGTTAAGCTGCAACATACTGCTGTATGATGTGAAAGGGAGTCAGATTTCGGCACAGCATTATTTCTTTTTCCTTTTCTCTTCTTTTCTTGGTGATGATAGCATGTCTTAACTTTCTGTAATTTGTCTATACGTCGAACACGTCTAGAAAAGTGATTTCACACTGCAGATGAACCAAACCATAGTTCATTTGATCCAGACCAACACCAATTCTTTTAGTTCGAAAAAATGTTGGTCCTTTTGTCTAGACCGTGTTGCAGCACCTTAAACACCTGCTGTTTTGTTTTGGCTCCATTCCTCCATCCCTCGACTGTTTTATCAGCACTTCCAGACTGGGTGCAGGTGGTGAGAATTCAGAATGAACACACGGGCAAGAGAACTCACTCTCTCTCTTTCTCTCTTTCTCTTTCTCTTATGAAGCTACCACTGCTTAGCCAGCAGAATCAAATCAAAATACACACACACACACAGACACACTCAGCCAGCTGTTATATGTGTCCATTAGAGAATGACTTGTTAGGTGGGAGGTTTCCTGAGTACAAGCTGTGGTAGCAGTAATTGGATCAAAGTGTGTTTGTGCGTCTTAAATCTGAACATATTGAACAGCACCACTAACTCTGTTACTTTGTGTGTGTGTTTCTTCAGCGTCTGATGCGGAGCAGGATGCTGCAGTGAAGCTGGATCAGGAGCGGGCTGAGATCGTAGCCAGATATGACAAGGTGAGAGTGGAGAAATATGGAACCAGTCAAAACACACTCCACACTCCTCACCGCTCACTCCTCACCCACATTGCTCACATTCCAGATAAAGGCCAGAACATACAGATGTTTCACCTCATCCAGATGTGAGAGTTCATCCCAGTTTAAATAGGTTTGCAGTGTTCACATTCTGGTATCTCACAGTATCTCACTAATCTGTCTTTCTTTTCAGTAGACCTGTTAGTGAGCTATGTGGTTGGAATTTACATCATGAATTGTCTGTCTTTGAGGCCAAAGTAGACTTGCTTAAAGTTACAACATATTATTATTATTATTATGTAATGTAATATAATAAAGTGCCAATTTCATGTCAAAATGTGCATAGCATTTTCAACAATCATTTATTCTAAGGAAAAAGTAACAAGAATACAACCTAGGTCAGAGAAGTTAAATATTTATAAACAAAAAATGTATCTGTATACATCTATTCATTAGTGGTGTGTTGTATAGTACGCAATAATATCGCCAACATTTTTGAATATCGTGAACTATTTTAAACCGATTTTATAATTATCACATCAGGGTAGTACTTCTTTTGCTGTTTTTAGCAAAAGAAAAAAAATCACACTGTTCTTATTTCCCATGATATATCTTTAAGAGACAGATTATATCTGTCTATTATTATTTATTTTACTTTAATTCTGAATATATAGAGATATTTGCAGTGCATTATTAGTATCATGACATTCTGGATCATTGACTTCTATTACAAATCTGATCAAATTCTTGTACTTTGTAGTATCTCAGTTAGGGGTATGCATTTTGTTGCAGTAGTATATCCTTGACATTTTTTTTTGTGTTTTTTCATATTGCCAAGAGTATCATTATTGTCAAAAGACCATGAAATAATAATATTTTAGGGGCATATCGCCCACCCCTACCATCTATACATACACACTATCATCCATCTTTCTCTGCATACAGACTTCCATCAGTCTACCAGTCCATCCATCCATACAAAGGCATCTGTCTGTACAGATATCTATCAGTGCATCCATCTAAGCTACATTTGCAAATGTTGCCATGTGACCATATTTGGTAGTAAACTCTTTGATCTTGCTCCGTCTACGCCTACATCAGCCTCCATCAGTGCAGCTCTCAGTTCAGCTTATTCCAGTAGGGAGGTGTGTGTGTGTGTGTGTGTGTGTGTGTGTGTGTGTGTGTGTGTGTGTGTGTGTGCGTGTGTGCGTGTGTGCGTGTGTGCGTGTGTGTGTGTGTGTGTGTGTGTGTGTGTGTGTGTGTGTGTGTGTGCGTGTATGTGTGTGTGTGTTGGTTATTACAGTATCACTGCCTCCTCTTTCGCTGAATTCAGCACAGACACACAAACACAAGCGCACACACACACACTCACTCTTATACAGCAGCGGAAGACCGAGCTTCCTCTGGTAATACAACTCTGCCCTCAGCGCCTTCTTAGCTGTGTGTGTGAGTGTGTGTGAGTGTGTGTGAGTGTGTGTGAGTGTGTGTGTGTGAGTGTGTGTGAGTGTGTGTGAGTGTGTGTGAGTGTGTGTGAGTGTGTGTGAGTGTGTGTGTGTTTAATTATCCTTCTCTCTCACTAGTGTCCAGTTTGGACATTGGCCAGTGTAATTGAGTGTAGTCATGGCAGTGTGTGAGAGGAGCGGAGTGTGTGACTGTGTTGCTTAATTAGGGCCTAATACTCACACTGCTGTCCTACACACACACACACACACACACACACACACTTGAACATAATCAAGAGTTAGCTTGGCTGAATCTCTGCTATAGCTGTCAGTGAATGGGCTGAGTGGTGGACGTGCTCGTGGTCAAGGCGACACCCATTCATTATCGGCCATGTTGGCATTTCTTACCAAACCATGCATTTTTTAAACTGGGTCTCTGTAACATAGCACACACACACACAAAGCTGCATTCACTCAGTCAACACAGATACCAGGAGCACTGAACTGAAAAAACACATGTTTACTGTTGGATTATTAAATGGACAATGAAATCATCTATACAAACATTTATCCATCCATCTGTCTATTTGTCTATCTATTCTTTAGTGTATTTGTCCATACAAAGATCCTCTTATCCATCCATCGTCAGTTTCTTCAAACATTTACCCATTTATCTTTTCATCCACCCATCAATGTGGCCATACTGATGTGTATCTATACACCCATCCAGTTATACCCAGCGATATAGTTTATTCATCTGTACAGTCATCTATACAGCTCTGGAAAATATTAGAGACAACTTTAGTTTCTGAATCAGTTTCTCTGATTTTGTTATTTATAGATATATGTTTGAGTAAAATTAACATGGTTGTTTTATTCTATAAACTACATTCCTCCCAAATTCCAAATAAAAATATTGTAATTTAGAGCATTAATGTGCGGAAAATGAGAAATGGCTGAAATAACAAATAAGATGCAGAGCTTTAAGACCTCAAATAATGCAAAGAAAACAAGTTCATATAAAGTTTAAATTAACTTTAAATCAGTATTTGGTGGAATATTCCTGTTTTTTAAATCAGAGTTTTCATGCATCTTAGCATGTTCTCCTCCACCAGTCTTACACACTGCTTTTGTTTAACTTTATGCCACTCCTGGTGTAAAAATTTAAGCAGTTCAGCTTGGTTTGATGGCTTAAGATCATACATCTTCATCTTGATTATATTCCAGAGGTTTTCAGTTTGGTAAAATCATAGAAACTCATCATTTTTAAGTGGTCTCTTATTTTTTTTTTCCAGAGCTCTATATCTCCAGATAGATACAGTATTCCATCCACCTGTACATCCACCTAGATAGACATCTATCTAGCTGTCCTTCTGAACAGATATTCATCCTTCTATTCATCCATATAAATAGCTGTCTGTCTATCATCTTTATCCATCCAGATATCTACTTATCTACTTAGATGAATCTATCTGTTCATGCATCCATCCACACACTTAAATGCAGTGTCAATCTCCCTATACATACACTGAGGTAGACATCCATTAGTCCACTTATCTGTTCAAATAGATCCTTATCTATATCTGTACAGATATCCATATACCCAAATTAATTATTATTTATAGGCAGTGCTACATAATTGGTTTAAACCTTTAAAAAAATCAGTAAATAACTCGGGTGTGATAATGTAGGTTATTGATCATGTTGCAGTGTATCTTACATAAATTGGCAGCTCTTTGATGTTCAGGCTGTGTGTGTGTGGGTGTGTGTGTGTGTGTGTGGGCTGCTGGGGGTAAAGTTTCGGGCTGGTAGCAGAGTATTATAGATCTCAGTGTTTATAATAAATAATAAAAAGGAAGCCAGTGGTGGGTTTAGTGTATCAGCACTAACAAAGCACACGCCCACACACACACACACACACGCACAGTGTTTCTGCCCACACTATTAACAGCTCCTAACTTCAGCTCCTAACACACACACAATAAACACCGTTAAACTAACGGCCCACTGAACACACTGCCCAATGTCAGCACAGATAATAAACTCAGATCATATTATTTATCATGTATCATCTGATTCCTACTTCACTCCTCTCACTTTTACACATAGAATCTACTGTGTTTGTGTGAATGAGAGATATGAGGCATATTAAGAGTACTTTGTTTTCTGTCTCTCTCTCTCTCTTTGCTTTCTTTCTCTTTCTCTCTTTCTCTCTCTCTCTTGCTGCCTATTTCTTTCTCTGTCTTCTTCTCTTTTGCTCTCTCTGGGACTCTATACACATTCTGTCCCTTCCTTTTTTCTCTCTCTCTCCCTTGGTCTCTCTTTTTCTCTCTTTTACTCTCTTATCCCTCTATCATCTCTCTCAAACTCTTTGTATTTTCTCTTTACCTCCGATCTCTCTCTATCTTTTTCATTCTTGCTCTCTATTTGCTCTCCTTTTTTCTTTACCTCTCTCTTGTTCTGTCTTTGCTCTCGCTCTCTTTTGCTTTCTTGCTCTTTCATTGCGCTCTCTTCTTCTTTGAGTTTTCTCTGTCCCCTCTCTCTCTCTCTCTCTCTCTCTCTATCTCTATCTCTATCTCTCTTACTATTGATGTGTTTTCCTGCTCTCTAATTTGTCCTTTAAAATTACCCCCCCCCCTTTCTCTCTCTCTCTCTCTTTCTCTCTCCCTGCATTTTTTTCATTTCTCTGCAGAGATGTTTTATATCTATTTAAGTGTTTAATAAGATTTGATGGATCATCAGACTTCAGTTAGTAGTTGTTCTGTCTGAGCTCCTCCCACAGTTCTGTCTTTTCATATCAACTGGTTGCTGGTAAGGCTTTAGAGAACACCACCAAAATTCAATTTAACCTCATAATGATCTGATTATTTATAAAAAAAAAATAATTACATTTACATTTACTCATGTTTTCATTTCTATTGTAGGCGTAATGTAAATTTCAACAAGTGCAATCAAATCCTGACAGCATGCTCTAGGTCCTGGAAAGAGAAGAGACAGTTACTTCAACAAAAGCAGAATAAACTATTTTTAATACCCGTAATTTCAAAAGAAACAATGAATTAACTGGTGTCCCAATACTCTTGTCCGCATAGTGTGTTTGGATTATTTAAATAGACACTGATGTGTATTGTTCTCTGTGTGTGTTTGTGTTTTTCAGGGTAAGGAAGGTGCGGCGGTGGAGTCGTGGGAGGAGGCAAACTATGACCTGTATAAAGTGGTGGACCGGTTCGGCTTCCTACAGTAAGATACGCACACCGCTGTATAATTAAGGACAGGGTCAGTTTGGACTGGAGCATTAGCATTAGCGGCTAACTGCTCCAGCAGTACTAGCCGGGGTTAGGAGCAGGCTACAGGCCGATAATACTCCCCCTGAACGGGGGAATAACTATCGCAGTTAGCAGGTAATGCTAATGCTACTCCAGCCCCGGTGCTGGAAAACTAAAATTCCTACATAAGACTGGAGCACTGGATTAAAAGTTGCACTGATGATTTTTGGGAATATTAAAGGATTTTAAATGCGTGTGAAAAATACAATATATAAGACTAAACCACACCCCAATAAAAACAAATCATAGTAAAAATAATCTGCCTTCACTTTTCAGATGCTGCCATATTATGCCATATTTAAGATGTTCAGTTGCAGAAAACTAAAAATATTTAATGGAGACTCGATTAGTTATCATCTAATAATAAATTATTAAAAAACAATACAATGTACAATGCTAAGAGTCCCTGAGAGCCAGTAGGGTGGGTAGATGGCGCTCTCTCCAAAGGGTGATGTCGATCAGCACAAGGCGTCTGTGAGCTGATATATAGAAACATAGTTGCTGCACTTTTTCTCAGAGTGTCCTAATGAGTGGTTTGGGTAATTGGCCTTGTAAATTGAAAGTGGGGGAAAAAATAGAAATAAAATTATTAAAACAAAACCAGTAAAAAGCAAACCAATAAAAAATATGCGTGGTCAAATAACACATCCTTTTTACATTGAGCTGGAATGCATTTTCTGTGATAGGCCCAGCTGCAGACACTGGAACTGCTTGATGGCTCCTGTGATGCTGGAGAAGATGAAACTGTAACATGAAGTGCTGACCTTTACACGTAAACATCAGATTAGGACAGTGAACTGTTCAGATAGGTGAAAGATCTAGAGCTGCTTCCACCTGCTGTGTGAATGTAGACTTTGTCTCCAATGTAAGGTGACCAAACTTTTGCACAGGCCACATTTATATTATTCCATAATCCTCCACATCCTTTCTCTCTCTCTCTCTCTCTCTCTCTCTCTCTCTCTCTCTCTCTCTCTCTCTCTCTCTCTCTCTCTTTCTCTCTCTCTTTCTCTCTCTCTCTCTCTCTCTCTCTCTCTCTCTCTCTCTCTCTCTCTCCCTCTCTCTCTCTCTCCCTCCATCCTGACATTCTCCTGGCAGGAGGTCTGTGGTTTTCCCAGGCCTCTTAAACAGCAGTGCATTCTGGGATATTTATATGGTGCCACATGTGGCTGGCAGGGTAGGAAAGCCACAATCATAGGGTGTGTGTATGTGCGTGTGAGGGAGAGGCAGAGAGAGACAGAGCACCGACCATGTTTGATATTTTAAATTGAAAAAAAAGTTAAACTAATTAAATGTTATTTAATAAATTAATAGAACTTAATTAAGAGAAATTTTCCTTTGAAGAAAACTTAGGACACACCCACATTTATTTCTAGTTAAAGTGTGTAAAATGAAAATCAGCTGCAGATTATTATAACAGGGTTAGAAAGGATGTGGGAGGAGTCTTGATTGAGAAAAGTGTAGATGCAGAGGATTCTGGGAAGGGATGCTATGTTGTTAATGTTGTGATATAGGTGTCAGTTGCTATGGTGTTGATAGGCAGTTGCTAAGGTGTTGGTATGTGGTTGCTAATGTGTTACTAGGCTATATGAGTTGGTTTCTGTGGTGTTGCTAGGCAGTTGGCAAGGAGTTGCTATGGTGTTGGTGCTGGTTGCTAGGTGATGGATAAGATGTTGCTAGAAAGTTGATATGGTGTTGCTGGGTGGTTGCTAAGATGTTGCTAGGTTTTGGCTTGGTTGTTAGAGTTTTAAGTGATTTGTACAGAGTTGCTCTGATATTGGTGTCAGTTGCTATGGTGTTGATAGGCAGTCGCTAAGGTGTTGGTAGGTTTTTGCTATGGTATAGGACTTGGTTTTGATGGTGTTGCTAGGCAGTTCCCAAGGAGTTGTTATGGTGTAGGTGTTGGTTGCTAAAATGTTGCTAGGCAGTTGTTGTGGTGGTGCTAGGTGATTGCTAAGGAATTGCTGTGATATAGGATTTGGTTGCTATGGTATTTATATGTGGTAAAAAGTGTTACTATAGTATAGGTATTGGTTGCTAGATGGTTGCTTTGATGTTCATTGGCAGTCTCTATGTTGTTGCTATTGTATCCGTCTGGCTGGCTTAGGTATAACTAAGTGATTACTCAGGTGTTGCCATGGTGGTTGTGGGGTGATGCTAAGGGGTTGCTAAGTGAGCGGCAAGGTGTTGCTTGCTTCTTTCTTTGTGTTTTTTGTCGATGTGCTGTAGTCTAAAAACACTGTTAGGTCGTTGTAACAGCTTTTAACCTTATTTTGATTTTAATGAGATTTTTGTATATTTTAGTTTGTATTGATCTTATCGATGTGTGTTTGTGCGTGTGTGTATGTAAAGTGTTATTTAATGTTTTTGTACTTAATTATACAGTTTATATTGTAATTTGTCCCTGTAATTGCTTAAGGTATGACTATTGACCTTGTTGATGAAATATTGCAGTTCTGCTCCACACAGCACCGTTGTGTGAGTGTGTGGTCGCGTGTGTGTGTGTACAGTAGCGTCCACCTTCATGTCCGAGGCTAAAGGTCCTCCTCTGTGAGCTGAAGCGTTTCCTGTTTGTGTCAGTGGCGATGATTCCTCGGTTTAACCCCGTCAGCAGGGGTGGCGTCACGGGCCGGTTGCCATAGCGCTGTTTATTTATCTAGAGCGTCCTCTTCCTGGAAGAGATAAATCCCCTTTTTTCAGTGGGGCAGTGCCGGGGGGAGCGGCTCTCAGGCTTCAGAGCTGATGGGTTTTCTCTGGTTCCTCTGCAGCTTCCATTCCAGTACCAGATCTCTGTTCTCATCAGTTACATAACCATTACAAAAAGAAAAAAAGATGTTTTCTGTGATGTGCGCAGATAGCTGTGGTTTTGGAAACTTTACGAGATATCTGTGAGAAGACCAAACCGAAAAACTAAAAAAATGCTATTTACAGGAGATTTTTTTTCCTGTTGGCGAAGTGATGAAACAATCAGACACTGAGATGCTGCAATTTCACTGAATTTACATCTAAATTACGTTTGTGTGTGTGTGTGTTCTCTTTTCCTTTACAGTCAGGATGAACTTCCAGCCTATAACTCCTTGGAGGAAAGGGTAAGCAAAAAAATATCTCATAATACCATGTATACATGAGCTGTTATCTATAAGTTTGAAGCTATATTTTCAGAAAGACTTTTCCACTAAAAGCTAATTATACTAAAGATAATCCTAAAGTATTTAATACTTACTGATTCTTGATTATTAGTTACTTAATTATTATAATTACCTGGTGGTCAAAAATGCTGATTCTTTTAACTTTTAAAAGTGAGGTCATTGCTTTCCTGAAGCCAGATATTTAAGTAGGGCTACACAATAAAAGCAGCATCATCATCACATAATATGGAATGACTTGTTACATTTGAACCAGAAACTGATAATATAATATCAGATAACATTGCCTAGTGTAATTTGTAATACTCCATGCACAGAGTGCATTATCGTATAATGTCATGATATGTTGGATAATTGACATCTGGAGAAAATCAGGGAAATGTCCTTTTTTTTTAATCACAGAACAATAAAATAATGTCTGATTTTTCAGCCTTATATTTAACTATAAAAACAAGCACAGAAATGTTTACAGTGATTTGTAGTATGACTAAAATGTCCTGATTTGTAAGTTAAGAGTAAAGAGATAAAGGTTAATAGACTGTTATTGATCGTAGTTATGGTTAATAATGATGAGAATTTGACTAAAATTCAAAGAGTCAAAAAAAAGCCTCATCGGCTGTAATTCGGTGTACTTGTAATTTTACAAAAAGGAACATTTTTTAAGACATCTTAGAAAGATCTAATTTTGTTTTTTTAAAGCCAGACTTTATCCTAAAATAACTCAAAAGACATGATTTTCTACAGTAGCTATGTCGGGTAGGGAGCAGGAAGGAGACGTGGAGAGCAGACACAATTGTGAGTATTTATTGAAAAACAGGAATAAACAAACAAAGAACTAAAAACTGAAACAAAAAGAAACATGGGTAACATGATAGCATGAAAACGCGTAACCTGACTGATGTAAGACGTACAACCACGGTCAAGAAACAGAGGGACAAAGAGGACTATTTATACACAGAAGGGTACAGGAAACAGGAAACCCTTGGGACCAGGTAACAAGGGGGCGGAGCTACAAACAAACAGGTGATGCAGAGGAGGGTAAATAAACACAGGGACAGACCAGAGAGATGCAAAAACGGGAGGGGAACATGAGAAACTCTTCATTATCATAGTTGTAAATGCAAAAAAAAATATCTATTTAGTTGAATGTCCTATTCACTTTGTGTTACTGTTGTGATAAGTTACGATGTATCTCATGTTTGCAATGTCGCTGTTTGTTTTTGTTTGTTTGTGTGTGTGTTCAGCAAAAGCATGTTGAACTGGAAAGGACAGAAAAGTGGGTGAAGATGCTGAAAAGCTGGGACAAGTACAAGAACAGCGACAAGGTGCGTGTTCGTAACATGTTTTCCTCTATTTATTTTATTTTTTTATTTTGCATTATCTTTTTCTGTGTTTTTCAGTATTTGAAGCCTTTTTTCATCTTATAATTAAATAAATTCTACATGAATGCCTATGGGTTTAGACTGGAATCAGATCATAACATCTCTTGTAGGAGTAATGTGTAGGCATCCCAATACCTTTTTTTCTTATTGTATGTCTGTGAACGGGATCAAATCCATACTTTTGCCCATATAGTGTAGCTGCAAAGGGGAACCGACTCCACACTAATGCCAATAGGTTTAGAATGGGATGTAATAAAAGCTTATGTAGGTGAAATCTGTAGGCACTGGCACACTCTATCTTCATGTGGATTATAATACATAGCCAGTATGATAATTCTCAGCTTGGTGATTTATCTGAAAGATTCTGTCAGCATCATAAGTGTCATCATCATTACTATCAACCTGAGGAATGAGCACATCTGCAGCCATCAATAACACACACACACACACATACACACACACACACCTGCCCTTGGGGAAAGACAGGGAGGAAATCACTTAGTGCGGGTAATATAGATGAATGAGGATGTTATGAGGAGGAGTATTTGCCCCTCTTTCCATCATTTCTCTACATTTCTCTCTCTCTTTCTGTCATCCCTCGTTCCAGACTGCTGAGTTTAACGACACAGCAGAGAGAATTTACTGCAGCTATTTAACATCCAATTCTAATCTCAATTATTAAAATCCACAACATAAAAGATACGTTTATCCTACAAAAAAGGCCATGGAGGCCATGTTCATAATAAAACATGACAGGGTGGTAAATGTAAAGTAAATTTGAAATCTAATTTTCTTTGTATTAGTAGTGTAAAAAATGATCATAAATAATATCTATATACAATTTCTTTTTGTTCCTGACTGCTCCAATGATTCCTTTAATAATGTCATTTCCTAGACAAACAAATTAGCATCACAGGGTGATAAGTCAAACTAAGAGAAACAAAAAATATATAATTTCTTTAAAAAAATAGTATAATGGTATAATCTAGAAAATATATATTTTAATTCTTCATAAGAAGGATAATTAGTTTGATGATTTGCATGTATTTATTGTTTGTTTTTTTGTTACAGTGTAATCTTGATTAAAAGGAAATGACTTAGTCTAACTGAAGCTGTGTGTGTGTGTGGCTGTGTGTGTGTGTGGCTGTGTGTGTATATACCACAGATGGTAAGGAGGATCTATAAGGGAATTCCGCTGCAGCTCCGGGGCCAGGTGTGGTGTTTGCTCCTCGACGTTCCCAAAATCAGGGAGGAGAAGAAGGACTTCTATGAGGTACACACACATACTTTAGAGAACTAATTAATGCTTTCATGCAGACTTGTTAGGGACTCTGGGCTGTCCCTAGCTAACCTTCATCAGGAACTAGTATGGTGTTCCATGACTTTTGACATCTCTCATGTAAGCTAAAGTATGCTGCACTTAATGTAGAGTCACTTTCAGTCTGTTCACATGGACAATTCCAGCCAGACACCGCCTTTTCACCTGCACCCACTATTAGACCTCACTCCAACTCCCATAATTCACCTGTACCCACCATCAGACCTCACTCCAACTCCCATAATTCACCTGCACCCACTATCAGACCTCTGTACTCCAACTTCCATAATTCACCTGCACCCACTATCAGACCTCACTCCAACTCCCATAATTCACCTGCTCCCACTACTATCAGACCTCACTCCAACTCCCATAATTCACCTGCACCCACTATCAGACCTCACTCCAACTCCCATAATTCACCTGCACCCACTATCAGACCTCTGTACTCCAACTTCCATAATTCACCTGCACCCACTATCAGACCTCACTCCAACTCCCATAATTCACCTGCTCCCACTACTATCAGACCTCACTCCAACTCCCATAATTCACCTGCACCCACTATCAGACCTCACTCCAACTCCCATAATTCACCTGCACCCACTATCAGACCTCACTCCAACTCCCATAATTCACCTGCACCCACTATCAGACCTCACTCCAACTCCCATAATTCACCTGCACCCACTATTAGACCTCACTCCAACTCCCATAATTTACCTGTACCCACCATCAGACCTCACTCCAACTCCCATAATTCACCTTTACCCACCATCAGACCTCACTCCAACTCCCATAATTCTCCTGCTCCCACTATCAGACCTCACTCCAACTCCCATAATTCACCTGCACCCACTATCAGACCTCACTCCAACTCCCATAATTCACCTGCACCCACTATTAGACCTCACTCCAACTCCCATAATTTACCTGTACCCACCATCAGACCTCACTCCAACTCCCATAATTCACCTTTACCCACCATCAGACCTCACTCCAACTCCCATAATTCACCTGTACCCACCATCAGACCTCACTCCAACTCCCATAATTCACCTGCACCCACTATCAGACCTCACTCCAACTCCCATAATTCACCTGCACCCACTATCAGACCTCACTCCAACTCCCATAATTCACCTGCACCCACTATTAGACCTCACTCCAACTCCCATAATTTACCTGTACCCACCATCAGACCTCACTCCAACTCCCATAATTCACCTTTACCCACCATCAGACCTCACTCCAACTCCCATAATTCACCTGTACCCACTATCAGACCTCACTCCAACTCCCATAATTCACCTGCACCCACTATCAGACCTCTGTACTCCAACTTCCATAATTCACCTGCACCCACTATCAGACCTCACTCCAACTCCCATAATTCACCTGCACCCACTATCAGACCTCACTCCAACTCCCATAATTCACCTGCACCCACTATCAGACCTCACTCCAACTCCCATAATTCACCTGCACCCACTATCAGACCTCACTCCAACTCCCATAATTCACCTGCTCCCACTATCAGACCTCACTCCAACTCCCATAATTCACCTGCTCCCACTACTATCAGACCTCACTCCAACTCCCATAATTCACCTGCACCCACTATCAGACCTCACTCCAACTCCCATAATTCACCTGCACCCACTATCAGACCTCTGTACTCCAACTTCCATAATTCACCTGCACCCACTATCAGACCTCACTCCAACTCCCATAATTCACCTGCACCCACTATCAGACCTCACTCCAACTCCCATAATTCACCTGCACCCACTATCAGACCTCACTCCAACTCCCATAATTCACCTGCACCCACTATCAGACCTCACTCCAACTCCCATAATTCACCTGCTCCCACTATCAGACCTCACTCCAACTCCCATAATTCACCTGCACCCACTATCAGACCTCACTCCAACTCCCATAATTCACCTGCACCCACTATTAGACCTCACTCCAACTCCCATAATTTACCTGTACCCACCATCAGACCTCACTCCAACTCCCATAATTCACCTTTACCCACCATCAGACCTCACTCCAACTCCCATAATTCACCTGTACCCACCATCAGACCTCACTCCAACTCCCATAATTCACCTGCACCCACTATCAGACCTCACTCCAACTCCCATAATTCACCTGCACCCACTATCAGACCTCACTCCAACTCCCATAATTCACCTGCACCCACTATCAGACCTCACTCCAACTCCCATAATTCACCTGCTCCCACTATCAGACCTCACTCCAACTCCCATAATTCACCTGCACCCACTATCAGACCTCACTCCAACTCCCATAATTCACCTGCACCCACTATTAGACCTCACTCCAACTCCCATAATTTACCTGTACCCACCATCAGACCTCACTCCAACTCCCATAATTCACCTGTACCCACCATCAGACCTCACTCCAACTCCCATAATTCACCTTCACCCACTATCAGACCTCACTCCAACTCCCATAATTCACCTGCACCCACTATCAGACCTCACTCCAACTCCCATAATTCACCTGCTTCCACTATCAGACCTCACTCCAACTACCATAATTCACCTGCACCCACTATCAGACTTCACTCCAACTCCCATAATTCACCTGCTCCCACTATCAGACCTCACTCCAACTCCCATAATTCACCTGCACCCACTATCAGACCTCTGTACTCCAACTTCCATAATTCACCTGCACCCACTATCAGACCTCACTACAACTTCCATAATTCACCTGCACCCACTAGCATACCTCACTACAACTCCCATAATTCACCTGCACCCACTATCAGACCTCACTCCAACTCCCATAATTCACCTGCTCCCACTATCAGACCTCACTCCAACTCCCCTAATTCACCTGCTCCCACTATCAGACCTCACTCCAACTCCCATAATTCACCTGCACCCACTATCAGACCTCACTCCAACTCCCATAATTCACCTGCACCCACTATCAGACCTCACTCCAACTCCCATAATTCACCTGCACCCACTATCAGACCTCACTCCAACTCCCATAATTCACCTGCTCCCACTATCAGACCTCACTCCAACTCCCATAATTCACCTGCTCCCACTATCAGACCTCACTCCAACTCCCATAATTCACCTGCACCCACTATCAGACCTCACTCCAACTCCCATAATTCACCTGCACCCACTATTAGACCTCACTCCAACTCCCATAATTCACCTGCACCCACTATCAGACCTCACTCCAACTCCCATAATTCACCTGCACCCACCATCAGACCTCACTCCAACTCCCATAATTCACCTGTACCCACCATCAGACCTCACTCCAACTCCCATAATTCACCTGTACCCACCATCAGACCTCACTCCAACTCCCATAATTCACCTGTACCCACCATCAGACCTCACTCCAACTCCCATAATTCACCTGTACCCACCATCAGACCTCACTCCAACTCCCATAATTCACCTGTACCCACCATCAGACCTCACTCCAACTCCCATAATTCACCTGTACCCACCATCAGACCTCACTCCAACTCCCATAATTCACCTGTACCCACCATCAGACCTCACTCCAACTCCCATAATTCACCTGTACCCACCATCAGACCTCACTCCAACTCCCATAATTCACCTGCACCCACTATCAGACCTCTGTACTCCAACTCCCATAATTCACCTGCACCCACTATCAGACCTCTGTACTCCAACTTCCATAATTCACCTGCACCCACTATCAGACCTCACTCCAACTCCCATAATTCACCTGCACCCACTATCAGACCTCACTCCAACTCCCATAATTCACCTGCTTCCACTATCAGACCTCACTCCAACTACCATATTTCACCTGCACCCACTATCAGACCTCAATCCAGACCTCACTATCAGACCTCACTCCAACTCACCACCAAAATGAGCACGCTGACTAGTATTTAACCTCCAACCTAACTCACTCTCAACATAACACTCCACAGCCTATACACATGTGGGCATTCTCATTTGGTCCATTCATCATGAATATTTGACTCGATGTAAAGAAGAACTGTCAGGGTTTTGCTTGACAGCAGTGATATATACAGTATATAAATAAATAGATCATGTATGTACAACATATATACACACAGTAAAACACACAGTGCATAAATATGGTGTTCAGGAATAGCTCTCCTCACTCTGTCCTCCTGTGGTTTAGCGAGCAGTAGTTATGTGGTTTAGCGCAGCCACAGGGAGAACTCTGACTCTCGGCTCTGCAATCAGCTCCTCTAAAAGCTGCACAGTGCAGTCGGTTATGAATCGCTGCCAACATTTCACTTCACCATCCTGCCTTCCAGCCATTCATTGCGCAGTACAAATGTGTGCTTTTCTGTGTCTGTGTGTGTGTTGGAGACATAACCACACGTGAATATATCACTCAGTATGAATATATAGCCTGTTCTTTACAGCTACATATACAGTACACCAATAGGAGGCGCTGTATTCATGTACTTTAGACATGACTCATATTCATCATAAACTCTCCAAGGATGTTAAATATGATCAACAGAAAATGGTCAGACTGGTTGGAGCTAACAGAAAGACTACAGTACTTCAAATTTGTTGTACTTCAGATAACCACTTAGTTTTAACTTTGTGGTTACAACTTTGAGATGTACCCTAGTACCCTTGGTTCAGACAGGAGGTGCTATCTTCTGTAATGTGTATCAGATCCAGATGTAAATATGTGGAAATATAAGCTGAAATGTATTCATATTCGTCTTTTAATATTAAACCCATTTTTTTCCAGTCTAGAGTAGAAATACTTGGATTGACCTTGCTGTTCCGAAACTTTTAAAGGGGACTGGAAGTGACTTTGCATGTGACATTAAATTTAAAAAAGTTCTCAAAACATCAAGAAAAATTGACAGTTCTACAAACATTAACTGTAGCTTTCAGAAATTGTTCTACTTACCAAAGATTGTTAGTTGCGTTTAGAGGTGGGTGATATGGCCCTAAAAATATCATCACAATATTTCATGGTATTTTCGCGATAATGAATACTCTTGGCGATATAACAAAACACTTTTTTTTTAAGAATACACTACTGCAACAAAATAAAAATTAAATTTTATTATTACATACGATATGATATTGCACACCCCTAACTAAAATATGAAAAAAATACAAGAATTTTATTAGATTTGTAACAGAAGTCAATGGTCAAAAATGTCATGATACTAATGATGCACTCCAGATATCTCCATATATACAGGATTTAAGTAAAATAAATTCTACTGGACAGATATAAACTGTCTCTAGTACATATAATGGGAAATGGGTTGGGTGATATGGCACAATATTTTAGGGTATAATATCTTTTCACAATCTTTCACGAAATTTTAACGATATTATCGTGTACAATACAATATGGCACACCCCTAGTTGCGTTGTTGTGGGGAAGGAGGTCTTGTCACATTTTGGACATATTAATACTATATCAGTCATTGCTGGAAATCATAAAAATATTACTATTCTTAAGTATTATTGCTGACCCTGTGCATCCCTTCATGATCACAGTATACCAATGGCTTCTTCCATCCAGCACGATGATGCACCATGTCACAAAGCATGGTTTAATAAACATGACAACAAGTTTGGGGTTCTTTAGTGAAGCGAGATTGTCAGTCACTGAATCTGATCTGATCTGAAGTCCAGTAGAGCATATTTGTGGTATGAGGTACAATATGTTTGATTCACAGCAAGAAGTGGCTGAAAAATAAGGAAAAAAAAGTTGTGATGCAATCATGTCAACATAGAGCAGAATCTTTGAATCCCTGTAGAGGGGTTCTGTTGTATGTGTGTGTGTGTGTTCCGGTTAGTGTTAGCATAGTACAAGTACTTGTCTGTGTGTGTTGCTGTAGTAAATCAGATGCTTGGCTGAAAGATTTATGGGCTGCTGTGTTGATTTATTCCTGCTAAAGTTAATTATTATTGAAAGCTCTCTCTCTCTCTCTCTCACTCACTTTCTCACTCACTCTCTCTCCATCCCTCTGTCCCTCTGCAGAAGCTGAAGGCGAGAGCGAGGTTACTGTCTCCTGATATCCGTCAGATTGATCTGGATGTGAACCGGACCTACAGAGACCACATCATGTTCATGCACCGCTATGACGTAAAGTAGGTGGCTTATAGCTCCAAATGTTTGTGGACACCCCTACTAATCAATGTATTAAGCTACTTCACACTTACACACATCCTCTGTATTCTCTGTAGGAGATGTACAGCCAATAGAATAGGACGCTGGAACACTTAAAGATAAATCTATTGGCGCCATGCCTAATTCCAGATGTGGGCTACAGGGATATAAAGCCCTCAGTACTGAGCTGTGGAGCAGTGGAACTGTTCTCTCTGCAATGATGGATCAGTACTTGTTTGATGAGCTGAGTAGATCAGGTTCTCATCACTGAACGCCACTAAATCATCACAGCAATGCTCCAAAATCTAGAGGAAAGTCTTCCCTGGACAGTAGAGACAGTTACTCCAACAAAAGCAGGTTAAATTTTTTTTAAATACCCTCCAAAAAACAATGAATGGGCATGTGTCCATGTGCGATACTTTCCGCCAAATTGTATCAATGCTGCATTTCGTTTTAACTAGTTTCAAGTAGGATTTTTTTTACTAGAATGCCCCAAAATTTTATGTCCTGCTCAGAAACTCTGAAGAACCTCACTAGGATTCAAGAACTCAAGAAGACTTTATCATCATTCGCATCACATGTCGTACCTGAGATGGAATAGAATTGTAATCTTGCGCTCTAGTTTCACCAGAGTTCAGAATCCAAGATAACTTTTTTTGGTTGTTTGGAAGTCCGTTCAAACACTTTTTTAATATCAATTTTAGCACCAGGACAAAAAACACATTAATTATTTTACTGAAAATCCAATGTCTTGCTTCTCTGACAACTTGGTACCGAGGTATCAGTTTCTATGACAGTCCCTAAGATTGATTGTTAAGGTTTAATTACATGGTTATTACAAATATGTAAAACTAAAATAGGAACCACAGCAGATTTTTACAAAATGTATGCAATTTTCATAATTATTTTTTATTTACAATGCATTTTCCATTCATCTCTCTACATTAAAAACCCAAATAAGGCCAAATCTGCACCTAGCCCTGCCTCCCTACACTACACCATCTCTCAACCTTGCTTTCTACTTATGCCAACCCTACCCACACACACACACTCTTTCAGAGCACAGACAGACTTTTCCACTTCTGCTTTTACTAAATGTCAAATGAATCACTCAGACAGAGCACAGAGATCTCAGTGTCCTTCAGGTGGAGCACAGAGCGAGCAGACCTGACCCGGGATTAGAATGAGGAACATTACAGCACTGAAGCAGGAGAACAAGATTTTCACCCACAGACTAAAAGAACACAATTTCATGTGTCCTCTCTGGATCTAGAGATCAGCACTAGGGTTGTGCCGATGGACGATATCATCATACATCGCCATTTATGACCCAACATCGTGATGGATGGTAACCATCGCGATGACACGCCCACCTTTTTGTTTTTCCAGAAACATGCACATACTTTTGTTTCTCGTCCCTTAAAAAATGTACAAAAGAAAAAAAATATGTAATTTCTATTATGATTAGAAAAATAACAAACGAAAATAAACTCAAAATGTTGACAAAAATATAAACTAACAAATTTTAAAACATAGAAACAAAAAATGTTAAAATGGTTTTAATATAACATAATATAATATAGTATAACAGCTGGATCAAACAGTTTAGCGCCAGTAATAAGGAAAGCGCGCGCGGCATTGCGAGTAAAAAAAAAAAAAAAACGTTTTAATAAATAAGATCCTATCAAGTGAAGTAAAATATATGGTATTAAAAGGTATTAAATTCACATATTTATTGATATTTATTATTGATAATCAAAAGAAATCAGGCAAAAAGTGCCGTGCTGCGCTCTCTCTCTCTCTTTCTTTCTTTCACTCTCTCTCCCTGAATTCAGCGCGAGGCTAAGATTGCCTTTGATTGTGTTTTAAATAAGTTTTTGTTTTATTTTATTTATTTTTTTTTAAATATTTTTTGTATTTTATTGCTCAAACCCCCCCAACCGCACGCACAAAACCCCACCCTCCCACCCCCCTCCCCCGCCAATGATATCATCGTCCATCGCGATGTTTCACTGTAAATATTGTCATCTGCCAATTAAGGAGACATCGCCCAACCCTAATCAGCACATCACAGAGATCAGAGTATCTATACAGGTTTATCTACAATGCATATTCTGTATATGTAGATTATTTAAATACTGGACAAGAATTACATATCAATATTTATCGATAATGGAAAACATTTCAATAACTGTATAAAAGATCTTCTGAAATAAGCATCTGGTATGTGTGACTACAGCAAACTATAAAACAACGTCCAGGGTTATGAGAATTGTAACATCTGTTACTGACTGATGTTCATTACAGGATGCTTTCATCATTTCACTGCTTTAAAGATGAGCACAACGGGCTGAACACTATAGGCTACTGTAGCCTGACAGTTCCAGTGTGTGATACGTACACAACAGTGACAAAATATGTCATATTATATTTTATATACGTATATATATAGGAAAAATCTTGGAGTAACTGTCCAGGAAAGGATTTTGGAGCATTGCTGTGTGGATTTGATTGCATTTGGTGACAAATGCAGCATTAATGAGGTCTGGAGGTTGAATGATCACACCGCTCAACTCATCCCCAACTCTCCAACTTATACACAGTTCCACTTATCCATAGCTTAGTGCTAGGACCTTAAAACCCCTAGAGCCAACATCTGTTATTAGACATGGTACCAATATATTAGGTTCATGCAGTCTCTTGTCATCTCAAGACTTGACTACTGCAACTCTCTGCTAGCTGGGCTTCCACTGCGAGCCACCAAACCACTACAATAAATTCAGTATGCGACAGCACGACTCGTATTCAATCTTCAATCAGTCTTCAATGCGTTCCCTCCACTGGCTCCCTGTTGCCGCCCGCATCCGATTCAAAACCCTAACTCTGGCCTACAAGGCAAAAAACGGACCAGCTCCTTCATACTTGATGGCAATGGTCAAAGCCAGATCTCTCTTAGAGCTTCCAGTACGGCTCGGCCCGAACCTCCATCCCTCAAAACACACAGAAAACAGACATCCCGACTCTTCTCTGTGCTGGCACCAAGGTGGTGGAATGAACTTTCATTGGTTGTCAGAACAGCACTTGCGGTCTTCAAACGTCGACTGAAGACGCATCTTTTCAAAGAGTTCCTAAACTAATCCAAAAAAAAAAAAAAAAAAGGTTCCTAGGGTTCTAAACATGATCAAGCTCTGCGTATCTCTTGATCCTAGTCTACAAACTAGCTTTGAATATTTGAAGAAACATCGAAGCACTGTTGTAAGTCGCTCTGGATAAGGGCGTCTGCTAAATACCATAAATGGAAATGGAAATGTTTATCTGTTCCCTCAGAGAGTCCTATTCTTTTGGTGCTATATTGCACAGGGACTACAGGCACAAGCTGTGTGTGTGTCAGCAATTGGTGCAACTTAATGTAGCTGAATGCATTTCAGACCATTTATCATTAAAGTTCATAGAGTAGAAAGAACAGCTATTAATAATGTATACAGATGAATAGAAGCTTTTTAATGACAGCGGTGATTTGTTCAAATTAAGGCTGTATACAGATGATCAATGAGGTGTGTGTGTGTGTGTGTGTGTGTGTGTGTGTTTTCAGGCAGCAGGACCTGTTCCACGTCCTCACGGCGTACTCCATGTATAACAGGGTGAGTAAATGCTTTACCTGCTGAAGTCTGATTGAAGAAACAATGGAAAAGGATTGATTGTAATTTAGCAAAGCTTTCAAGCAGAAAGTGTTCTTACTTCACTTGCCATTTTGTGAACATTCTGCTGTGACTATTCAAACAATCAGTTTGTCTTCAGATTGGTAAAAAGCATGTTTTTTCTAGTTAAAAATTCGATGTATTTGTTTCATGGAAATATAATATCAAGCCAAGAATTATTTGTACATTAAAAGTTAATGATGCGCTATTTTTAAATAGGATTCCTTAGGGCTTCTTAATTAAAGCTAATGGTTCCTGATGGAAATTCCACAGTTGTTGAAAAACTCAAAGGATGATTTCACAGAATACGTGTTGCACAGTATAGGCAGTTTCTAGGTAGTTCCAGTAGTTGTTATAGCATCCCAGGTGATTCCATTTCAGTTGCTTTAGAGTTATACTGTTGAAAGCTGTTGCTATGGTGGTATATCTTTGGTGGTTGTTATGGAGTTGCTTGGAGTAGAGCTGGGCGATTAATCGATTTTATCAATTAATCCGAATTTACAGTTAAGGACGATGTGCTTTTATAAAAATCGATTTTCTCTGAGTTTTAATTTTCACCACCGACCCTCCCCTGTGGGCCCCCGTACTTCAGACTGAGCTTAGCCCCGCCCCTCTCTCCCGCGCGCTCCCCCGCCTCTCTCTCCCTCCCTCCCGCGCGCACCCCCCCCCCACACACACACACACAACATGACGGCTGAGCTTGTGTTTCGGTTTTGCAACGTCGGACGTAGATCCTTGCTGTAAGGTGCGTTTAAACCGATTGCTTCTAAACGAAGCATCGCGGCAAATTTATCTCTATACTTTAAACAGAAGCGGAGTGGGAGAAGTGCTGCTCCCAAAGGAATGAACGCAGCAGCAGCACTAGTTCACCATCCACAGTAAAACAAGCAACTGTTACATCTTCCAACCGTGTACCAGGTTCTGTATGCACTACAGTTTATGATTTTTTTCATATTCATTTTATAGAACACTGGCACTTATTTAAAAGCTTTGTTTTGCAATTGAAGCCCAACGGGGAAAAGTCTTTACTTAATATCATATTAAATTGGACTTGTTTTCTATTTTTTAAGTTTTATCAAAAAGGGCACAATTTTATTTCTTTCTATTTGTTTTTTGAGGGTGGGTTTGCTTTTATTTATTTATTTATTTAATAAGTTTGAGGGTGCATTGAGTCAGTATCTAAACTATGTTTAGCTTTCTAAAAGTTACTAGATGTTCTCACTGTTTACAATAAATTTGTTTTTGCTTGTTTCTGGTTGCACTTTAACCACAAAGGGGACATTTAAGTAAAAACTAAATAAATGAAAACTAGTTTTAAACGATTTCTTTATCATCTTTAATTAGATTTTTAGTAGGGGAAAAAATCGATCAATCCAAAATAAAATCAGATTATTTTTTTTTTTAATCAAAGATTTATTTTTTTTTACTTTGTTCTTTGTTCTTTTCGTCGCAATGTGTACCTTGCAAATGAAGAGTAGACAAACAAAAATGCTCCAAAATGTCTTATAAAAATCTGTTTTATTCGTGTGTCTGTGTGTGTAGGAAGTGGGATACTGTCAGGGAATGAGTCAGATCACAGCTCTCCTCCTGATCTATATGAATGAAGAGGATGCGTTTTGGGCTCTGGTCAAACTACTGTCTGGACACAGGCACGCCATGCACGGTAAAGCATGCAGTCTGATTGGCTGAAAAGTAGTGTCTTTCCCATGTTTTTTTTTTAGTCTACATTGTTTGTAACTCTTTTATAAGCAACTGTGGGTAACTATTTTAAGGAATGCATAATAAATATTAGGATATTAATATTTGTTATATTACGCATGAATTAGTCATTATAAATGATCTATTGAAGTCAATTGCATTATTGCTGTCTTATCCATGATGTAACACAATTAATGCAGCTTAGTTCATACTGTTCAGTCTGTAAGTAATATTGAGTAGAATTTATATCACCAGCACTGGTCATACAACAGTACAAAGCTAGACAGATATCAGAATCTGAACTAGTGTTTGTTTTTTTAGGATTTTTTGTGGATGGTTTTCCAAAGCTCTTACGCTTCCAGGAGCACCACGACCGCATCCTGAAGAAGATGATGCCCAAGCTGAAGCAGCATCTAGTAAGAAACGAACACACACACACACACACACACACACACACACACACACTCAAAGTCATCGAGAAGTCTCCATGATGTTAAGTCTAGCCGATAGAGTATGCTTTTCCCTGTGTTAATGCTCAGTGTTATATCTGGTGTCTGCAGTTGTGTTAATATTAAACTATATAATACATGAATTATTCATAATCAGAGAGAAGCTGAAAGTAGGACTGTTCATAAGCAGCCACTGGATATTTTATTGTACTGTGGGTCCTCTGAGACTGGGTTTTTCTGTTGTAAACCCTGGAGGGATATATCACTGCTGTTTTTTTAAGACGTAAATCTGTTTTACAGTATTTTAGTGAAATAATATTGAAATATATTGTTTACAGAACATAGAAAATAGAGCATCAAGAATCTAAATAATCTAAATGGTGTATAGATATCAGATAATTAAAACGTTTCACTGTGATTTATTGTATTTTTATTTGCTCATATATCAATTATTCATTATTGCTATAGCTATTATAGCTATAACTAAGTTTTTATTACTTTTAATAAATCAGTGACATTATTTCCATAGCGTAATCAATACCCTTATAAAAAAAATATATAGTTCCCATATAGTCCCCAACCCCCCCGTGACTGTACAGATTATACTGTATATACCAATTCAGTACATTACCAAAAATATTCACTCACTCATCCACTCATCATTGACCTTGATCATACAGCACTTCATGCTTCCCTCTGCTGAAAAACTTTTATGGAGATGTAGATTTCATTTTCCAGCAGGACTTGGCACACTGCCCACACTGCCAAAAGTACTGATTGGTCTTATATAATATTCAAATTTTCTGAGACACAGATTTTTGAGTGTTCTTTGGTTGTGAGCCATAAATGATCAAAAATTAAAGAAATAAACGCTTAAAATAGATCACTCTGTGTGTGTAATACATCTATATTATATATGAGTTTCACATATTAAACCAAGTTACTGAAATAAAGTATTTTTTTTTTATATTCTATTTTTTTTTTTTAGATGCACTAGTATACAGTCTATGGTTAAAGAACCCCCTGCTGTTTTCTTTTCAGACATTCTTTATTCCTTCTGAACTTCTTTCCTCACAAACGTCTTCCCTTTTTACTTTTATACTCTTCTACTTACTGAAAGGTAGAAGAAACTAAAGTTCCTTTCTTCCTTCCTTGTTCTGATTCTCTAAAAGAACAAGTTTTATTCATTCCATACAGCCATTTCTTCAATCTGAACTTTATTTCTTTCTTTTGAACTTTTTCCCTTTTTTTTTTATCCTTTTCTTCCAAACTTCGGATAGGTTATCCTCTGTGACTGCAACCTCTCGTTTCTACTGTTGTACTTACAGTTTGTGGATTCTTGTTAGAGTATGCATGACACACTGTTCACAACCCAATATGATGCAGTATACAGTAATTGTACAGTATGTTCCCTAATATGCTACCAGTCGCTTTGCTCTAGCTGCCATTTCTTTTTTCTGTTCTGACTGTTTTCAGTGTTTCCTCTCCTCTCCATTGATGCTTAATTAATCCTCAGATTATTTGATAAAAGGGCACATTAATAAATAAATTTGGGATCAGCACTCTCACAGGGTGTGTGTGTGTGTGTGTTTGCCTTTCATGTGGGTGGATTAAAGCACAGCGCAGGGGGCCTCTGTTATTAACTCACATGTGTTTTATTTTAGTGGATTTAAATCCTGCAGCTGATGTAATTATAAAGTTTGCTAGAGCAGAGGAGTGTATAAACTCTAACTGAGCTGGATTAGTTTTACCTGGATACATTCTATTATTTAAATCATTCACTAGGAGATTTTTATCCAGTGTGGTTTCACAGAAAAATATATTAAGTGTTTTCATTGTATTAAATAATAACTGTGGAATGATAATGAAATTTAGATCACTCTGGAATTATTAAAGAGTAGATTTAATCCAGTATGAATCACTGTTTTAATCTGTCAGACAGACAAATATTAGTTTATATATATTTTTTTACAATTTGACCATTGATCGTGTGGAGTAAATTTAATCCAGTATGAATCTGTTTTGCATGTTCTATATGCAGCCTGATATTTTGTATTGTGTGTTTGCTGCCCCCTGCAGGACAGTCAGGAGGTTTTCACCAGCCTGTACACCATGAAGTGGTTCTTTCAGTGCTTTCTGGACCGTGTAAGAAACCCCCACATACACTATACTGTAATACAAAGTTATTTTAATCCAGTATAGATTTGTAATTGTGGAGTAAGTGTGATCCTTTTGTAGTTTTGGTGGACCTGTGTTCATCCCTACCCATTTCAGAGAGTCACTTAAATTCTGAAAGCACCTCAATCCTGTGGCCATCCTAAAGGCACATGAAAAAGGATATATTTTGGCCTGTATTAACTAGACACTAGGGCAGAAATTTGGCAAGTCAGACATTCCATAATGAGGAAATACTGTTATCATTTGTAAACACCTGTTAAAAATTCTTAAAACTGCGTTATGTGGTATTAACATCATCCCGTCCAACTTGAACATTCAGTATGAGTTATTGTGTGTGTGTTTGTGTGTGTGCACGTGCATTCATATGTTTGTGTGTTCTTTTTGGCAGACCCCATTCACATTAACCCTTAGGATATGGGACATTTACATCCTGGAGGGGGAGCGAGTTCTGCCTGCCATGTCCTACACCATCCTCAAACTGCACAAAAGTAATGGCACTATACATATAACACATATAGATGTAGAGAATTAATCTTTGTTAATTACTGATTACTTAATGCAGAATTTGATACAACTAATACATGAGACAGAATTTGTTCATATTCATATTTACACTAACTATGACCTTTATGATGCAGTGGCCATGCATAACATTAAAACCACTAACAGGTGATGTGAATACAGTAGTATGAATTATCTGGTGCCGAAGGCTTCTGTCAAGGTAGAATATTGTATATTAGGCATTAAGTAAACACTGAACACAGGGTCAAGGGTACCCAAAATTCTTTGATGCTGATGGAGGCCTCGCCCACCTCATAAATGAAAGGACTTAAAGGATGTGCTGTAATGTTATTCTTGGTAAAGATATTACAGAACACCTTCAGTGGTCTTGTGGACTGTATGGCTTGATGGGTCAGAGCTGTTTGGTGGCACTTTTGTTTAAGGGGATCTTATCAGTATTTAGCTTTGCTGGTTTTAATGTAAAAAAAATTAAAGATATTAATATTAAGAGAATATTAAATGATGTTCTGTGATAGAACCATATGAATTAAAGTATAATATTATATATGTGTGTGTGTGTGTGTGTGTGTTTGTGTGCATGTTAGAAACGCTGTTGAAGCTGTCTATGGAGGATCTGGTGGAGTTCCTGCAGGTGACTCTGTCGAAGGAATTCTTCTTTGAAGATGATTTTGTAGTCGAGCAGCTCCAGAACAACATGACTGAACTCAGACGCTCCAAACTCGAGCTTCCTCCAGCAGGTACATATACAGAACATATACATAAATACTTATATTGTGTTCGTATATAGATACTTTATATGGACAAAAGTATTGGGACACCTTCTCATTCATTGTATTTAGAGTTTTTTTCTGAAATTAATGCTATTGAAAAAATAGTTTATCCTGCTTTTGTTGCGAGTAGCTGTCAGGATGTTGGATGATCAACACCCCGGGTCCATCCTCACTGGATGGAGCGCCATAATTCCACATTTCTACAGATAAATACTGGGGGCTTTATGCCTCTGTAACCCACACCTGGCATTAGGCATGGCACCAATAGGTTCATGTATGGTCCTATTTCTATTCTGTTGGCAGAACTTCTCTACAGAAACTAAGCAAGCTGTGTGTGTGCAATTGTTATCTGCAAAACATGGGTTTTATCTTGGACTACACTTGTAATGAATGTAACACAGCTTATGTAACGTGCACACACACACACACACACTGTGCACTAGTGGCAAAAGAAAAAGATTCTCTGAGCATATTGGCACATGCCTGTTGCCAGGTGTAGGTGCTATAGATGGGTATAAATCCCTAGTATTGTGCTGTGAAGCAGTGGAACTGTGTTTTCTGGAATGATGGAGCTCCATCCAATACTTTTTAGGATGGGATGAGTTGGGGAGTTGGAGATAAGATGTGGTGGTGATCCAACATCCTGACCTCAATAATACATTCAATTTCAGAAGAAACAGTAAATGAGCAAGTCTCCCAGTAGGTTTCTCCATATATTGTACAGTGACCCTCATTACTCCACACTGTTAAATCTCAGATGCTACTGTAGGTTCTCCTAAGCAGTATTTTATGTTAATATTCTTGCATAGAGCTCATTAATAAATACTAATGTGTTGCACACTTTACAGTAAGAGCCTTTAATTATAATGTTTATAAGCTCAACAGACCTGGAGCTGAAGACCCCCTGCTGTACACACACATACTTAAAGGAACAATACACACTTTATGTGCATTATAAACTCTATTTTATTACCTTAAAGCTGAATGTATCATATTTTTAATACATAATTGAGATTTTAAGACTTTTGCAATTTTAGAGTGATATAAAGATACACACTACCTGTCTAAAAAAAGGTCACACGCACTAATATTTGATTTGACTGGCTTTAGCTATAATTTTGATACGCATTCACTGTGACATCGCTCCCTTAAGTTCCCTTCACAATGTGCGTGTAGAAAGGCTCATACTTTCACTATTAAACATAGCGCTGAGTTCTACTGTTTTTTTATTTATTATTCATAAGATTATATTTCACCAAATATTGATCTCGTATCACAAAGCCTTTTTTTTCCCAACTGTCCATTCACTTTTTAATAATGCGATGGATAGTTCTTAACTCAGTTTTATCAGTTTTTGTTTTCTCTGCTTGATGCATGCTTATTATCTGACCCTTTTGAAACAGATTAATATCAATTTAACGACGACAGGGATGAGTCTTCCCACATGGATGTTTTACAAATGAGAAGCTACTCACTGCATCAGTTAGGGTTATGAATACCTTGTTGCCAGCTTAAACATAGTCACCCATGCAGTAATTATCCAATGGGTCTTACCATTTTGCTTAGTTAAATCCAGCTGGTGATTTTTTTTGTGGTTAGGCAGTTTTATTTCCATTTTAATAAATATAATATGTCTCAAGTACAATTAAAAATTCTAAATTCCATCCAAAATACAGTAGTTTATTTAACGTGTTTATTTTTTTGTTTTTATTCATAATTAGTCAGAAGTTATTTGATGGTTCAAGCTTTAAAGGGTTTCAGACATTCTCATAGGTCTGCACACACCCACCGAAAACACCACAAACACACACACACACACACACACACCGTTCTGAGAGTGCTGACGCTGCTGCTGTGTTGTGTGTAATATTGTGCTGACTGTGCGTTCTCTCCCTCTCGGCTGATCTGGGCTCCAGCCTCCTCTAGTGGAGGACTTAAAGGGGACCACCCCCCCTCCTTCAAACACAACCGGTGGGCAACAACAACTGACTACCACACGTCTATCTATCTGTCCATCATCTGTTCGTCTGCCCCACACACCCTCCCCATCACCCTGAAACACACACACATGTGCACACACGCACAGACATAAGGACTGCACTTATAACAATTTATTTCTTTAATCAATAAATCTCTGAAATCTATAAGAAGATTTTTCAACTATGCACTTATCAAGCATAACATTATAACGACCTTGTTTTTTTCTACATCCATTATCATATGTTCAGTTACATTGATCATATTGGCACTTTGTACTTTAATAATTACAGACTGTAGTCCTGTATCTGTTTCTCTGTATACTTTATTACTCTTCTCATTCTTCTTTCACACTGTTCTTCAATAATCAGGACCCCACATAAAAGACTACCATAGAGCAGCTATTATTAGTATATATAATATTTGGGTGGTGGGTCATTATTCTTAGCACTGCAGTGATTAGCACTGATGGTTAGCACTGATTAGCACTGATTATCATGGTGGTGGTGTATGAGGTGTTAGTGTGTGTAGAGCTTGAACATATAGACACCGTGTTTAAAAACTCCAGCAGCACAGCTGTGTCTGGTCCACTCTTACCATCAGCACCTCATACACCACTGCCATGTTAATCAGTGTCACTGTGCATTGATTATTGAAGAAGAGGGTGAAAGAAGGAGGAGGATAATAAAGTTTGCAAAGAAAACAGATACAGGACTACAGTCTGTAATTATAGAACTACAAAAAATTTTAAATGATCTGTGGAGCTGAAATAAAAATGGATAATGGGTGCAGAAACATGACGTGGTGATTGTAATGTTATGCTTAATTGGTGTATTTTTAAATGTATATATTTACAAATTAATAGTAATATATTTGCCATGAGCCATGAAAAACTTTAGGTACCCTGGTCATTTTATACACACTTTCTGACACACACACTCACACTCACACACATGCAGGTGTTGCCGTTATTGATGGTGTGTGCTGTGTGTCACTGCGCCTGGCCTGTGGTGTGCAATATATTGTGTTCTGTTCCATTTTTGACATTTCTGTGTCTACCTGATAAACATCCTGGACATGTTTCCTGAACGTTATCTGTGTGTTGGGAGAACGTTTGCCGGCAGGGGGCGGAGTAATGGTGGGTGGGCTCAGTGTGCTAATTATAAATCAGAAATTCTCATAGCAATTATAATTATATCAGCACAACTAGGTGAGGACAGGCAGATAATTAGTGTGTGTGTGTGTGTGTGTGTGTGTGTGTGTGTGTGTGTGTTGCTCTATATTCTTGGTCTGACAGTATAATGGTCTGCTGCTCTGTAGGGACTCGCTTAGTCTTTGCGGTTCTAAAAATAAAATCTATTCATAGTCACAAAAATAAAACACTCAGATTTTAGCAGAAATCCTGAAATGATTAAATTATATATTTTTATACTTGAACATTAGAATCAGTGGTTTAAATGAAGAGCTTGGTTGAATACATAAAACATTCTATAAATATAGAAAATAATGATCATGCTGTTCTGTATATCTAGAAAATATACTGGTGATCACAGGCCTAAACATCGCTAAACTAGGCTACAAGAAAGATGTCAGAATGACTTTCGTCTAATCTAATATAATTTAACATGATTTAAGAATGGAAACTAATTAAAAAAAATTAATTAAATTAAGCTTATAGTCTATGTGCAAAAAAACACAAGATGGTCCACAGATGATCAATAGGGTTTAGGTGTGGAGACATGCACTGCCAAAAAAATATATATGTTCTCATGCTCCCTGAATCACTCTTTCACAATTCCAGCACCATGAATCCTGGCATTGTTATCTTGGAATATGCTCGTACCATCAGGGAAAAAAAAATCCATTGATGGAATAACCTGGTCTATATTCAGTATATTTAGGTAGTCAGCTGACCTCATTCTTTCAGCACATACTGCTGCTGAACCTAGACCTGCTGACCAACTGCAGCATCAACCAACACTGGAGGTTTGGTAATAGCTGTGTATTGAGTTATTTTGAGGGCACAGCAAATGTGCACTGTTTTTATATGTTATATCAAAGTGTTTTACGATGAATGTGTGGGGTGTACTCATCCCTCAACACAGTGAGATACTGTTAAATCTAAAATGAGGGTTGTGTGACAAAATGACAAAGTGCATCAATTAGAGCCAGCCAACTTCCCAAAAACAGCTGCAAGAAAAGAAATGTAAAGCACACTCTAACATAACTGATAACATTCAAACAGTTGTTCATGTCTGCTGATTTATTTTTAATGATATTTTATTATATTTATTAGGTATCCACGGTGGAGTTAAGAAAAATTGAAGAAAGTTCACAAGTAAAAAAAAAAACTCTTTGTTTAATGTCTTTTAGCATTCCTACAATCTATTATCCATTATTTACAAAACTATTCTTTTAATGTCCATATAAAAGGGATTTCTTTTTGTGAAATGAAAAATTTAGGTTTAATTAATGTTTATTTGTCACACAGCAGTGAAATTATTTGGCAACTGTAAACAAGATCAAAGGCAAGATGGATAGAAAAGCAGATCAAAATATAAATATACAGGGTTGTGAAGTATATAGTAATACATAAATGAAAAAAAAAATATATATATATATACAAAATATAAAAAAAAAAGAGATAGATGTTATAAAATCTAGGGAGTGCAGAAGTAATAGTGTACATGCGTGCAGTTTGGTATCAGACAGCTGTGCAGATTTAAAAAAAAAAATTAATAAATTAAAGTTGCTTATCATGTATCGTAATTGTGTTTTGTGTATTTGTGTCTGTATATGTCACGTGTGTGTTAACACAACTGTCCTAATATATGTGTTTTTGTGTGCAAACACTCACCATCCTCCTTTTGATGTCCTGTCCCTCCACTGTGCAACACTGTACCCCGTATCTGTCCCACGTCCCACCGGTGCTGCAGGAGCACGTTATTAACACTGCGTTCTGTGTTTAAGTGGGCGTGACCTGCTAGTGCTGTGTTTATTGAATATTCCACCTTATGTTTTGTTTGGCACCGGCCGTGGTTTGACTTTTATTTGTTATCCACATTGAGTGTGAAGAGTATGTGTTTTAATTTCATCTCTCTGAAGGATATCCAGCAGCATGATCGCTTACACGTGGATATTTTGTTCTCTCCTTGGTGTTTTATGATGTTTCTGTGCACATGACTGACGTGTCCATGCTCTACTTGCTGCCTTCTTTCATAGTAACTATTGTTAAGTTGGACAAATATCTAAATATCTAAAATTGTACTATACAAGAGTAGAAACTGTACCATACTAAAATTACAGGTACTGACAGACAGACAGACAGACAGACAGACAAATAGATAGATTTAGCAGCCAGTAGCAGTTACACAAGACAATGGGGGTAGTGTAATAAGAGAGCAAAGTAAGAAATATAAGACTCTAGACTATACAATTCTAAACTGAGTTTTAAAAATATAGACATGCATATATAAAATCATAGCCTATAAAAATAGGCCAAAAATAGATCACAAACTGTAATACAGTGACTGATGAGTCGTATGTTACAACCAAAAGTCAATAAAAGAAAAGAAACTGTACTATTGTGAAAATACGGGTACTTCGTCAAACTCTAACTCAATTAAAATGGCAGTAACTGCACTGTATGGAAAGTATGGGTATTGTAGGACAATCTAGTTAAAAGAGTAGAAACTGTACGATGTAAAGTATGGGTACTTTATGATCTAACTCAATTTAAAAAGCCCAAGTATCATCCTGTAGTGAAATCATGGGTTCTGAAACACAATTTGACTTGATTAAAGAAAGAAAAATGGACTGTATTGAAAGTATGAGTACCGTTTTACAATCTAACCCAAGAAACAGGAACTATAATCTATTCTATAAAGTTTGACCAAACTTTAGTTCCAAAAAAGCTACAAAAGAAAGCATTTATGGACTGAGCATGAATAACTCAATCAGAATATGCATCATTTCTGTTCTGTACTCTTATTGGTTGCCCTGCTCTTTCCTTTACAGGTAAAGATGATGAGTTTCCGAAGAAGCCATTGGGTCAGCTACCCCTGGATCCGGCAGAAGCTGCCAATCACGTTGCTAACGGGCAGATGCCAGCCAGGCAGACGGTGGCAGACGGGCCGTCTGTTTTAGGCATAGAAACGGGCGAAACTGCGAATGGCTCACCAGATCCCCACAGAGACAGTCGGCCGGCCAGCCGCGCTGGGAAAGACAGAGACTCTGCGGACAAAATAAGCCGAACGGGGAAAGGCGATAAACGAGAGGGGCGGAAAGGAGCTTCGGTGATGCCGGCAACCCTGGGAACAGGCCTAACACCTGAGAAACACGGGCCCAACCATGCTGGAGCCAATCACAACTCAAACGCCGGCTCAAGCGGGCGCAAAGACGTCATCACACCCCGCTGGGTCAAACCTTCGGAGAGCAAGCTGGAGCAGGCCAAAGCTGCTGCCTTGAGAGAGAGCCAGCAGAGCCTGACCACTGTCGTTCCTCCGTCACCCACCATCAAGGTCCCTGACGAACAACAGCAGCAGCAGCAACAGCAGCGACAACCCAGGTCTAGAGGTTTCACCCCTGGCTCCAACCGTGCCTCCAACGCCTCTCAATACGACAACGTCCCAGGACCCAACGGAGATTTCACTGATGTTCCAGAGGTGGAACCAGACCGGCCACCTTCTCGTCCGTATGGCTCTAAACAGGGAAGCCCAACAAGGCCCCCTAGTGGTGGAATGGGAATCTCCGCCCCGTCGTTCCGAGTCCCAAAACACACTCCAATCCCACCCACCTCCGACATCCGCCCACCAATACACTACACTCCTGGCATGACCCCTGTCTACTCCCCTTATACATCCAAAGTGCGCCCCCCAGAGGACAGAGGGTACGGGATGACGTACGGCGAAAGGGCATACAGTACCACGTCCCGAATTTCGCCTGAGAAAATAAATCGCTCGCCAGAAAAAGGGCCGATGAACAACAGCTATGCTACCTACCGACATCAAGCTAGAGATGTTACCCCACTCCACGTGGCTCCTGCTGACTTTGGAGCTCGAATGGACAACGTTGGAGCCAGGATGGACAATTTTGGAGGCCGAATGGACCATGTTGGACCCCGCATTGACAATATTGGACCTCGTATGGACAATTTTGGAGCCAGAATAGAAAATGTTGGAGGCCGTATGGACAACATTGGACCCCGAATGGATAATATGAGACTCCGAATGGAAAACACCGGAGCAAGGATGGACAGCACCAGCGAAATCGGACACCACCCGAGACAGCCAACGCGGCTTTTAGGGTCCCCTGCTTTCACGCCAGCCGAGCAGCGATTCGAAAGGCAGCGGCGAGGTGAAGGCTGGTATGGAGAGATGGCGGAGGGAGTGATGGTGGGGCCTCTGCATTCTCCAGGTGGGTTACCCCGCTCGCCCAGCTTCCAGAAAGCCCAGATGTCTCCCGTCCACCCGGTCCAAGAGTTCACCTTCCCGCCTGTGGGTGTCCCGCGGCCCACTCTGTTTGGAGGATCTCACTACAGACAGGCTCAGGAAGCCTTTGCCCTACAGGAAACCATGCTGCTCTGAGAGACAGTAAGACAGACGCAGGTGCTGTGTCCCAATTCTACACTAACAACGAGGCAGTCAGGAAGCCAGATCTATACCTATACCAGACCTATACATTGCTTAATCTAATTAAATTAAAAATATATATGAAAATTTCACACTGAAATGTGTTTCACAAGGAAAATCAAGTGGGAATAAGGGCAGAAAACTGTTAACCCAGATTTAGAATATAAGGAGGTTTAGGAGATCCTATAAAATTGTGTTATTTACACTATTATGTACTGTTGCTATAATGTTAATTAAAACAAGGGATGATATGGATTTGTTATGCAAACTTTGATCCTATGAACTACATTGAATCTACCACATATTTTTTCTCCTTGAAAAGTTTGATGTCAGATTACACAAGAAACAGAGTAACGGCCAAAACAGACCTAAATATAATGCCAAGCTGAAGCACATAAAAAAAGCAATGTTTTGTTTCTTACTGTTATCAAACAGTAGGTTTACTTATTGTAGATTTATTTATTACGCTGACGTGTAATCCCCTACAAACTGGCCTTTTTGTGTTTTTTTTATTATTATTATTGTTATTATTATTATTATTATTATTATTATTTATTTAAATCTGACCGCAGGACATTCTGTTATAGTGAAACCCATTTGTAAATTGCATCCAATATTAGAATTGTGGGTAGCTTCGTCCTTTTTATTTCTAATCGTCCCATTGTGGAATAGCAGTTGTTAATAAAACACCAAATATTATGAGAAAAAGAACAAATCTGAATGTTAAATATCTAATATTTGTGAACATAGGCTTTCTGTATAGTGTACACTTTGTGTATAATTTGTGTTTAGTATAGAATTGGGACACAGCAAGAGTGTTTGAGATCTACAGAGAGAGATATATAGAATGTGAGAGAGAGACGGACAGCAGGTGAGGCTTGTAATACAGTACAGTGTGTATCTGAAGGTTCTGTTAAAGGGTTCCTTATCTAGAACAGAGTGTCTAGGTGTTTTTTTTTTTGATAAGTTGAGCCAGAAGTAAAAAAAATCCGTCAGAAGGTTTGTCAGATCTTGACTTTGGGCTCAGGTTATCTGGCTAACTGAAAAATCCTGCTTTGTTTGGTTTGCGTTTGTTTGTTTGTTGTGTTTTTTTGTTTGTTTGTTTGTTTGTTTTTGCAGACCACCTGCCCTCAATATCCCACCAACTTGTCCTAGTTTACCTTCTCAGACCTAATATTTTGGTTTTTGATTAATTTTTAAATCCTTAAAATCGTAACAACTATTGTTTGAGAAAATGTATAGAGTTTTTTTTTGTTTGTTTTATTTAAACGTCCTTATCAACAGCATGACTGTGGGGGGTGGGGAGAAGTGTCTGATTAATTTTACATCTTTTTTTTTTTAATATAATTTAGTTTTCTATACGCCAGATACACTATATCTGTATATAATGTATACAAAATTTAGAGTTCAGTTTATTCAATATGCTTGTGAATATCATATTTTTCAGTAAGGATTGTCAAAAGGTATGTCAAACTATGATCAAGAATGATGACAGTGGGGAAACATCCCTGTCGAAAGCATTTCAGTAAGACTGCACCACCAAATTATATATATATATATATTTGTTTTCCCTTCAATAGAAAGGAAATTCCAGGGCAAATGCAGTAAAGAGTAAGAAATCTGTTCAGCAGGTGAGTTTGTTTACTTGTTCTGTTCATCGCTGCTCTGGGAGCAGGTTGCAGGATTAATTCTTGATGTAAAAGGGGAATTCCACCAATTTTATTTAAGCGTAATTTAGTGGTATAGACATAAACAAAGCCATTTAAAATTAGTTTAGCACTTAGTTGTCTTTCCACTGGTCTTAAATGAATCCAGAAGACACTAGGACTACATCACAAATTATACACACACTATATGGACAAAAGTATTGGGACACCTGCTCATTATTCATTGTTTGTTCTGAAATCAAGGGTATTAAAAGAGTTTAGCCTATGTATGTAGGAGTAATTGTCACTACTGTTCAAGGAAACTTTATATCACAATCTGGAGCAATGCTGTGAGAATTTTATGGCATTAAGCCACGTGTGTGATTTCTGAAAATGCATCAATGTATGTGCATTTGCAACTTAATGCAACTTAAAGTAGATGAATGCATTTATTAGAAGGGGTGTCCACAAACATTTGAACATATGATGAATCCCTATTTTATTTGCTATCTATCAAAATATCTAAAATTACAAGTGAACCTACCAACACCATGTTTTCCAGTTTTAGATGTAATGGGGATGATTACGAAAAAAAAAAAGGTAACAATTGAAGACTATTTTACCTTACAGGACATGCATGTATCCCTCCACCATGAATGTGATGCATTTTTTTAATTAAATTAAATTTAATTTAATTTAATTAATGTATTCAGCACTTTTTATCATAAAGAAGCCAAAGGCGACAATATGAAAAAAAAAACTCTCAGAGCAAGAGGAAGAAACAACTTTGTTTTTATCTTAACCATTAAATTATGCAAGGTATTCTGACCAATCGGTGGCATTCTCCTTTTACTTCAGTCCAAACACCTCTCCAGAAGCTTGTCCAGGCCTTCTGATTGGTTAGTCTGCTCAGGAGGCTACACCTTGTTTTTTATGTAATGAAAGCTGATTTCATAAAGAAGCTGTTTATAAGAGTCATAACACTACTGTTAAAGATGCTTCAAACATCATTCACTACGCTGGAGTCACCTGCACATTATGCAGTATTAGGGCACATTAACTGTCAAAGGGCACTATTACATTGTTTTCACAATTAGTGTTGTGGCCACGCATAGTTGAAGTTGATGTACAAATATTGTGTGTGTATATACAGTATACAGTACCAGTCAAAAGTTTGGACATGCTCTAATTAATAGTTGTTGTTTTTTTATTTGTATTATTTACTACATTGTAGATTAATAGTAAATAATTTAAAACTTTGAAGGAACACGGATGCAGTTAGGTAGTAGACAAAAAAAAAACCACCTGAAATAAAACCCGAACCCAGGCGGTTTGGGATGAGTTTGAGCACAGAGTGAGGCAGCTGACAAGAGCTCAGCACCTCTAGAACTCCTTTAGGACAGTTCTAGGTTCTAGCTCATGAAGCCAACTAAAACAATAATGCCAGAGAAGGATCAGCGAAATAAGAATCTAAAGTATAAAAATATTTTGGCTTATTTAGCACGTTTTTTTTTTCTACTGCATTATCCGATATGCATTTCTTTATAGTTTTAATGTCTTTAAACTTAATCTAAAATGTAGAAAATAATAAAAATGAAGAAAAAACTAACTTAAATTAGAAGGGGGTATTCAAAATGTTGAGTGCTATTGTATAGTACTGTGCAAATGTCTTAGACACCTGAGCAGCTATTAAGCTGGCCACAGAGTTTAGGTTTGTGCTTGTAAAAGCACTGTACATAGCATTTTTTATTTAAAAAAAATAATAATATGTTCTATTGATGTTTAATGTAAACAAATAAATTAGCTAGAAAATATTGGTTTGGTTACAGATTTCCCCCAGTCGTCATACAGACTATTTAATGCAATCAGCTGCACCTGATTTACTTTAAAGGTATTTCATTTAGTTGTATTAATGTAATTAAAGTGATTGCATAAACCCAGATGTATACCAGATGATTACAATTACAATTATATTAATTAATGCTAGGCTTTGTTTGAGATGTCTAAACTTTTTGAACAGTACTGTATATGCAGTATTTATATAACTGTAGATTCATGGACCAGCCTTAAACACAAGCGTTTTTAGCATAGTTATTTATTTTTTACTCATACTTACATTTTGTGCTGTGGATCAAAACTGAAACATACATATTCATTCCAGCTCGACATTCCAAGTGGTGAGTTATTAATAGACTGTATTCCTACAGTCTGGACCTGCTGACCAACCGCTGCTCCTTTAGAACGCCTGTATAATTCTTTTAATGCACTACGCTACATATACTAGTAGATGGACTCAAGCCTGTTAATTAGAAGCAGGCTTGGCTGAGATGCAGCAGAGTTTAAATAGGGTGTAATTTGTGTTGGATTGGAACGAGGCCCATGCTGGTGCTGTTTCTCCATCCACTGTTCCTCAGTGTCTGTTTTCTGTTTGTATGAATTGGTTTTGTTTGTTGGTTAACTGATCATATCCATTGTGCACTCCCATGTACAGTATTACAGAACTGTAATTCATAACATAAGACTACTAATATAATATTTTATTTTATTTTTCTTATGTTATATAACATATTATATCACATTTCACATCTATGAAAATGACATTTCTTGATTAATACTCCACACAAATGTACTTAAACCTAGAGCTCCACTTACATTAAAACACAAGACTATAGAGTTACACTCTCTGTCCACTTATGAATGTCATATCTATAATGCCCTATAAGCACATCCATAGCACATTATATTGTAATGCATGCATTAAGCATAATTAACATTGTCTATAAATATGTATTTAAAAAAAGCCCTGCACAGTCAGGTTTATGATGCATTATAGATTATGACTAATCTAAATGATTATGATTGTGTACATTATAATAAACTAAACTAAATTCAGCTTATGAAGCAAAAGCATTATGAATAGAAGTGTTTATAATATTGAATAGTGTTCTGCACACAATGCATTCAATTATTAGTATATTGTGTGATGAATGTGCTCATTGCGTCTTATAGACATTATATGACATTAATATGAAGTGTTACAGAAACTCTGTAATCTCTCTAATTTCCAGTGCACTCCTGATGTGCACTCTCAGAAGTACACACACACACACTCTGTGTTTATTATCACCCTGCGTATGTTATCTGCTGCGTGGTGAGGCCTGTACCTGTACCTGTATGTGTATATATTGATAAGGATTAGAGCATTTTGATACAGAGTTTCAGTTGTGGTTATTCTGACAGGAGGGTAATTTTTTGTTCTTTAAATTTTGGTTACACTACTAAATGCAACTTGACGATCAAAAATGACTTTCTCTAATAAAAATGAAACCCTGGGTGGTGATGAATGAATATTATTATTTATTGTGTTGTTTTTGTGTGTCTGTGTCAGTTTTTTTCTGTTACTCTTTCTATGGAGCCTGTATTTATGAGCCATCACAACTTGTTAATAATGCTGTACAGTCAAGATTATAAACTCCTTAAATGCATCATAATCATCCTACAATTTATATTGATACACAATGATATCGGAATGATATCAGAATTGCTTAGATTTGGCCGATATTTCTAACCAATATTTACTGATGTATTTAATGTATGCTAAAAAAAAAATTCTTAAGAGAAGTCTTTCATTTTATTGCTCGGATAGAGTTTGTTGAATTTGTTACAAAAGTAATACCATGTTGTGTTGTCTCTGTCATTTTCTAAATGTCTATATCGGTATCAACAGGTACATGCATGTGTAATATTAAATTCAACCAAGAATTTGCACATTGGTGCATCTCTATAATTAACTTATTAACTCAAGCATTTTAATAATTACTTATAATGAGGTGTACACAGCTCAAGAATTTTACACAATTATAAATTAATTATGTTTCTTAATGTAAACAATTATAAAAATTAAAAACATTTATAAAAAATATATAAATAATATTTTTAAATGTCATTACTGAGCTTCAAGAACAGTGATCTACAGTATTAAGTCTATTTGTTTTCTGTAATTTATTCATACGTAAAATAAAATTACCCAGAATGCACATTATGACAAAAATGTTGATGCAATTTAAAACTTTAAATTAAAGCAAGAACAATTTTAACCTAAACCAAACATAAAGGCTGAATAACAAGAATGAGTACAACACTAGTAGTGTTGTTATTTCTTAGTTCAGACTTTTTCCCACATAAACTTATAAAAAACATAATATTTACAAGTCAACTTTAAAAACAGTAATGTCAGTAAACTGTCTACGTAAGTGTAAGGTACAAACTCCAGATAACATGGTGATAACCAACACAGTCTGCTTAAACTGACATACCTCACGGTTTAGGTATTACAAAGTATTAGGATAAAAACATTCAGTCACACCTATGGACTGTGAATAGAGACCGGAGCACCCGAAGGAAACCCATGCAGACACGGGAAGACCATGCAAACTCCACACGCCAGCCCATCTTGCTGTGAGGTAGCTAACCACTGCGCCACCATGCTGCCCAGTACGAGGTACAACTGTAAAACAAATAACACTTTCTGTTAATAAATAAGTAAAAGAACTGTGAAATAAAGCAGAGCCTATTTCTCTGGTCCTTCGAGTTCTTACCAAGTAACAAATAGCAGCTGATAAGACTTCAAAAGAAAAGAGGTAACTACATCCATTTGCAGCACCGCACAGGAAGGCTTTTTTTCCTCTGCTAAACTAAATGCTTATTTTACACTTAAAGGCTATAAAAAAAAAAAAAAGAATTTGATCTCACATTTTATACCAAATTCCCGATCGATAATACTCCGAATTAAAACCAGAGATGGATCTGCATTAATTACAGGAAGTATTTGTTGTGCAGGCGGAGCATGTTGTTCCAGACCAGTCGTCTGATGACTCTTCGTCTTTTTCTTCTGTGAGTCTCTATTAAAATATTACACCTATATTTAATATACAACCCTATCTTAACCCTATCAGACACACACATATAGTTTATTTTATTTATTTGAATTAATTTATATAAAAATATAAATTTACCACTATAGATTTACCACTACAAACAAACCAGTGACAGACCAGTGAACTAAACCAGATTAGGGTTATTATTATTAGTCATATCTTTCCATGTTCTCTAAGCAGGCTAGACATCATATCTGTCTGTATTTGATGATAAACAGACCAATAAAAATACTTAAAAATGACTTGACATAAAATCTTTATTTTTATTTACATTGAACACAATATCAATTTTATATATGATGTTATGTAATAACAAAAGTTTGGGAGAAGGACCAGTCGTCCAACCCCCTCCCTCAGTCGTCCAAACCCCCTCCCTCAGTCGTCCTCCTTCTCCACTTCTGCATTCCTCCTGCTGTTCTCCAACAGTGTTGCCAACTTAACAACTTAGTTTTTGTTTTGACAACTTTTGTTTTGACAACTTTTGACAACTCTAAACGAACACGCATGCTCTTCAGTTTCTGTCCTCAGGGAGCAGCAGGTGCTGCCGCGAGCCCCGCCCACAACACTCACGGTGCAGTCTCAGTCAGAACACACCCACACCGCTCCTCAAACACGCTGCAACGACCTGCTCATACCTAAAGCTGCCACTGACTGACCGAGCAAAAAATAAACTTGATTATGTAATTTATGTTAAAATGAAGTTATTTCGTGAAGTGACTGCCTATTTATAAAAGCAACAGCAGTAGTTCATTTGTTAAAGTTCATTTGTAACATTTCTAACATTTAAGGCATTTTTTAATCACAAATTGCGGCCAATAGCTACTTTCCTTACTGTGCAGTTGGCAACACTATTCTCCAACCCATCCCTTCCGGCCGGCCTTTCTCCTTCCTTTACTCTGTCAGTTCTCTCCCCGCCTCCTTCTCGCCATTCCTCACCGATCTGCAGCACCCGCTCAGCTCCTTGCTGGAGCCCCCTGACCTTCATTCTCCTTATCTACAGCGCCGCCCCCTCTCAGCTCACGCTGCGGCTCATCTCCAACACTGGAACCCTACTACATTCCGAGGCGCCCCGGATCTGGAACTTCCTTGCCGTGTGTTTGCGGGACGAAGCTTCCCATCCTGCGATGGGCCTGGCTGTCAAAGGCTGACGTGTTTTCGGCTTTCAAAATCCTCCCTCTCCATCCAGACTCCTGGCGCCTTTTCAGAGTCCGCTTTTCAGTTCACCTTGCTTTCGGGTGCAAAAGTAACCCCAAGCTTCGACTCCTTCGCTGAGGCGCTCTGCTAGATTTTGCTCAACACAGGCTCCCATTCGTGTTCCACCTCCTTGGTAACTTCTTAGTCATCGATCCTGTTTCTGGCTGTACCTCCTCTGCAACTGGATGGGATTTCCTTCTTCTACGCCGACGCAGCTTCCAGCTCTTTTGATGTTCGGCTTTTCACAGATGCCGCTCCTTCCTCTCTAGTCGCCTCTGCCTGGCCGGAGACCTTGGTCTGCTCCGCCGCGTACCCGTGCGATTCTTCCGCGCTCTCTGGAAATATTCCGATCGTCGTCGCTGCCCTCTTTTGGGGACATGAATGGTCGGAAAAATCTATTCTACTCCACTCTGACAATCTCGCCGCGGTCCGCATCATCAAAAGTTGCTCCAAATCGCTAGAAATCATGCCTTTTATCCATCATCTCACTTGGCACTCTATTAAGCATCAATTAATCATTAAAGCTGTTCACATCCCAGGTCCATCCAATTTTTTTTTTTTGCTGATTCTCTTTCTCGTTTTCAATTACAGAAATTCAGATCCTTGGCTCTGCATGCAAATGCAACCCAATGTCGGTACATCCATTTTCACAACTACACTACACTTAACCCCATGTGAACGAACCGATCTTCCAAGCTCAACAAACCATCCTTTCAGCCGTCTCCCCACAGACTCTCTCCACTTACTGGTCAAGCAGGAAAACGTACAAAAGAGTCACCTTCACAAATAACATCTCTTTCCCTTCTCATCATCTATCCGTAATGACCGCTTTCCTCACTTTTATTCACACTCAACATTCCGCCCGTTCCTCATCACTCAGAGTCCATCTGGCCGCCATGAATTTCTTCACTAAACTCATTACTGGCATACCTCACCCTTCCTCCAATCACCCACAACTTTCCCTGCTCCTGGAAGGAATCCAAAAATTCAGAAACTCCAATCTCACATCATCGAGCTCCTATCACTCCAGAAATCCTGCTACGTTGCATTTAAACCTCCGATCAGGCTTCTACTCTCCGACTACATCCTCCACGCTCCAAGCACCATTTCTCCTGGCATACTTCGGATTCCCCAAGCTTATAACCTATACATCCGTTCCCAACCAGACGATCTGAGACGGACTCATTCCAAACTAGCTTCCACATAAGCTCCAATTTTGGGCATATAACTGCACGCTTCTTCAAGCACGCAGTTCAGAACTCCAGCCCAAATTTCCCTGAATTCCCTCCCCTTTTTCCTTCTTCTTTCTCTACTTTAGGCGTGGTCCGCACTTAGCAAAATTATGTTATGTAATAACAAAAGTTTGGGAGAAGGACCACGCCCCAACTCTACGTTCTAACTCCACCCCGTATCAATCAACCGTCCTATAAATACCTCCCCTAACTAACTACCTCTCGTGACGAAAGTTCGCAACCCACCTCCTCCCCAACAACCCCCTTTTTCTACTCTTCCACTTCTTATTAAATAAAAGGGGGGGATATAACTGCACGCTTCTTCAAACACGCAGTTCAGAACTCCAGCCCAAATTTCCCTGAGTTCCCTCCCCTTTTTCCTTCTTCTTCCTTCTACTTTAGGCGTGGTCCGCACTTAGCAAACATATATTGTAAAATGTATGCGACACACATGTTGTAAATGCTTGTATATGTATATGTTTGTTGGTGTATGTGTTTGAAAAAAAACATTTGTTTCAATTGCAGGTGGCTTCTGATCTGGAGATCAGTTCGAAGGGCTACTTTATTCTCCAGCCTTTCTCTGTGAGTATATATTAGACTTTTATTGTTGGTCAGCATAAATATGACTAGATGATTTGTCCACTTTACAGCAGAAGAACATCTTTTTTTATGTGAAAAGAATGTCGATGTTGCCTTATTAGTGAGAATGTTTGCTTCTAACTACGTTTGACTGCTTTGGATACAGTGTTGTATCTGTAGGAACGACTGCCTAAAACCCTTTAGCAACATGACTTTGTTTCTTCAACAGTCCACAGAAGAGTCTCCAGAACCTTCTTCACTCACCTCTGGAAGGCATGTCACCCCCCTCGTCCATGAGCCCTCCTTCCTGGAGCCTCCCAGTTATCCACGTCCCAGGCCAGGTCATAGAGTCACAGAGGTTGCAGAGGCAGTGCCCTCTCACCGGCTGGACTCTACTGGACCAGAGCCTGAGGTTCAGCCTGAAACAGCTGCACAGGTAAGAGACTGAACTTTAGTCTTAATTAATCTCTGCCTCTACCTCTCCATCTTCACATTGAAGATTTACACTTCTTTTGAATCCTATTCATTTCTTTACCTCTGTTCCTTCTTGGGTGTGGCTGACTTGGACCAGGATGTGGAGGATGATGGTCGTAGGCAGGACTGTGGCGATGAGGAGCTGTTGGAGCCTGCTTCCAGCATGCAGGTCAGAGTCCAGTCTTATTTAAATAACGCATACAGATTTCCCTGTATAGAACCAACCCCGAAAAAAACATTTAAATGCTTAAATTGATTTTTAAAAATTATTGGCTAAAATACAAACAACCAACAATACATTTTCTGCTGTTTTCAGTATGTACATTAGTCTTTCTTGCAACTGGTGTTTTTTCTTTATTTTTATGTTCTCTGGTTCTGACTGGGTTTCAATTGCAATTGGATTCTCCTATCTTTTTGCTGCTGCTGTGACTTTCCCAATTGTGGGGCTAATAAAAGATTATCTTATCTTATCTCATCTTCTATTGTTTTATCTTTGTCTTGGACACTCCCAGGAACCATCGATGGGAGACCCGACCACCACCTTCTTCCCAGAGCCATCCCAGCAGGAAGACACAGGACTGCCCCCACCATCCACCAACACCAAGGGCAGATACATCAAACGCCTCACCACCACTATTACCACCATTTTTCCCCCTTCTTTCAGATCACGCCGCCGAGGCCCGCTGCTGGACCTTCAGGGGACATCGCCTGAATCTGAGCCAGTGCCTGCTGCAAAGGGAATATTATATACTGAAATAGTGTGTCTTTAATTGAATAATAATATTATCATATAATACCAATCATGCTGTTTTATTCTAATGTTTATTCATGTGTATTGAATGTCTATCTTTATTCTGTTTTCTATGCAGAGAGGACGGCTACGGCGCTTCCTGGCTTTCTTTAGGTGGATGGTGAGGAAGAGGTGAAAAGGTGGTCTCTATAGCATCAGGAAGCATCAGCCTTATTAATACATACATAGTTGCATAGATAGACACATACATAGGTAGTACGTATGTATGTGTCTATCTATGTATGTATATATCTCTGTACATATTAGCTACAGAGATATATACATACATACATAGACACATACATAGGTATAGAGATAGACACATACACAGGTACGGAGATATATACATACATAGACACGTACACAGACATAGAGATATATACGTACATAGATAGACACATACACAGGTACGGAGATATATACATACATAGATAGACACGTACACAGACATAGAGATATATACGTACATAGATAGACACATACACAGGTACAGAGATGGCAGGCAGGCAGATAATGATCAAATAAAAAGACACTTAAATATTAAAAAGAGAAAGTAGATAAAATGTAGATAAATAAATAGAAAAGGCTCAAAGAAGACACTTAAACATGAAAAAGGGACGATAAATACATAATTATCAGATAGATAGATAGATAGATAGATAGATAGATAGATAGATAGATAGATAGATAGATAGATAGATAGATAGATAGATAGGTAGATAGATAGATAAAGAAACATTGTTGTTTTATTCTATAAACTATAGACAACATTTCTCCCAAATTCCAAATAAGAATATTGTCATTTAGAGCATTTATTTGCAGAAAATGAAAAACGGCTAAAATGACAAATAAGGTGCGAAACTTTCAGACCTCAAATAATGCAAAGTGAACAAGTTCATATTCAGAAAGTTTCAGAATGTTCAGAAATCAATATTTGGTGGAATAACCCTGTTTTTTAATCACAGTTTTCATGCATCCTGGCATGTTCTCCTCCACCAGTCTTACACACTGCTTTTGGAAACCTTTACGCCACTTGGTAAAAATATTTAAGCAGTTCAGCTTGATTTGATGGCTTGTGATCATCCATCTTCCTGTTGATTATATTCCAGATGTTTTCAATTTGGTAAAGTCAAAGAAACTCATAATTTTAAGTGGTCTCTTATTTATTTTTATTCTCAATACAGTTTTTACTTTTTAATTTTAAACACAGTGATTAATGATGAAATGGGCACCAACCAAAGTCTCTCCTAGGGAAAACCACATTGGTCAGGGTCAGCTCTAAATACCACCAAAACAGTGAGTTCTTGCAGTGTCTTGTTTCAGCCACCAGACGGCAGCAGAGAACAGGCTTTTGTCTGCTCTAATAAGACTCTTCTGCTTTCTAGATTTGTCTTATTGGTTTTTGTGTTTAGGTTCCTCACTGAGACCTGGGGTAAGAGTTACGCTAAGTAGATGCTTCTGACCATATATGAGCTTTACCACTGACCATTAATTGGAATGAAAATTACAATCTGGACCAAAACATAGAGAATACAGAACTTAAAGTGGAATTCTGCTTAAACAGTGCCAGGGACTATATAATCATTATATCAGTGATTACTGATCAACCCCACATGGTTTAAGTGTGTGATGATTTTAGTATGGGGTATATTAATAGGGTATGAGCTTCTATTATTCGATAGCCACAATAGCTTGTATTGGATCTGTTTTTCTGTATTAGAATTTTCACTTCAGATGATGATTCTGGATCATATTTAAGTTTCTCAACAAATGCACATGTACAGCGATCCTTGAGGGGCACTTAAGACCTAATTTGTATTTACTGCAGTGGATTAAAATGAATTATAAGAAGCGTAATCACTCTGGACACATCTAACACTTCCTTCTTCTATAGATTGCTACCATTTATTTGAATTTTGTAATGAATTGTCATATTAAAATGATGTAGTTGGTTTTACTGGAAACATAGCTTCTATATACAGTACAGTCAACATTTTGGATACGCCTTAAATGCAGTGTTTTTTCAGTATTTAACTTTTTTTTTTGCTTTGTAGATTAATATTATATTCATTCAAACTGTGAAGACATATGGAATTATTTAGTAGACAAAAACGTATCAAACAAACCAGAATATGTTTTATATTTTAGATTATTTAAAGTAGCACCTCTGGCTTAGATGACAGCTTTGCACATCTTGGCTAGATTTTGTCAGTCCCTTTATGAGGTAGAGTCACCTGGAATTCAGGCTTTCAGTTAACAGCTGTGCTGAACTCGTCAACTCGAGTTAATTATTTGAATTTCTTGCCTCTTAATGTGTTTGAGAGCATCAGGTGTAAAGTTGTGAAGAGGTAGAGTAACAGGTATACAGTGAATAAACTAATTTGAGTAACGTTCTAATACATATTATGGCAAGAAGTACTTAACTGAGTAAAGAAAAAATAGAAAAAAGAAAAGAAATCAAGGTCAGTCAATCTTAAATATCCTCAAGTGCAGTCACAAAGATCATCAAAAATGTTATGATGAAACTGGCTCTCATCAGGAGTTTCCTCTGTTTGCACAGGATAAATTCATCAGAGTTACCAGCCTCACAAACTGCAAGTTAACAACATCCAAGATAAGAGCACCTAAATGCTTTACAGAATATTTAAGTTTGTTTAACACTTTTAAGTTACTACATGATGCCTTATGTGTTCCTTCATAATCTGGATGACTTCAGTGTTCATTTAAAAAGTATGAAAAACATAAGCATATTGAATGAAAAAGTGTGTCCAAGCTTTTGAATTGTACTATATATGTGAGTTGCAGTGTTTTCATATTGTGATAAAGTCCTGTGTTGCTGAGCTGTGTTTTCATTGCAAATGAGCCGAAAGATTAAACCCAGCCTCACATTTTCCACTACAGCGCCCTGCTCACGATAGATACACACACACGTGCACACGCACACACACACACACACAAGCACAACACAGTTCATTCTCCAAAACAATGATCTACAATAAAATATACACAAAAACTTTTATTCAACTGTTTATTCAGTGTTTTCTCTGAAATCAATGGTACTAAAAAGAGTTTATGCTGTTTTTTATGCTGGGAAGACTTATTCTACTAGATTCTGTAAAATTGCTGTGAGAATTTGATTGCACACAATGAAAAGAAGAGCATTATGAATCTAGATTCCAAACCCCAGATCATGCAGGGCTGTACCCGACCCGGATCCTCCAGTCCAAATAAGAGCCAGATCTTCCTATTGGAGTTGGCAACACTGGACCCAGAGCAGAACGTCAGATGCCAGAAGGTGCCATGTGTAAATAGTTCATGATTTTGTTTATATATTTCTTTCCACAAGAGCAGAATATAGAGTATCTCAGTGCTGCTGGTAAATGTTTGAACTGCAGTTATGGGACTGTCTAACAGAGCTTCATTGATGGGGTCCATGAGTTTATCCTGCCAGCTCACCAGCCAATCAGCACTCAGTAACCCTGGTTACACAGGTCTATTACTGTCTAAACCTGTTACTGTACAAAACAGGTAAACGGGTGGAGAATTTTCATTATTTATTATGTTTGTGTTTAATTAATTAATTTCAAAATTAACCTAATAACATGCCTTGACCTGTACACAGGCTACAGGTGTGGGTGATACAAAACCCTTATTCTCTCTAGCAAAATAAATGATTTACACTTTACACAAATTTGAGGGTTTTGAAAACTCCTACAGGACACTTGAAGTAGCTGCACTTGAAGTAGTTTACTCTGTACTTCACTTAATAAAGGAATCAACCCAAATTATGCATTTTACATAAAAAAAAAACTAGACAAACATAATGAAACGAAAGGACTTTGGAGGACTAGAAATGTTTGATTTGTATTAAGGATTTGTATTGACTTTAAAATGAAGTTCAGGAAAGAGCCAATTTTATGATTTTATTCATTATATTTTGATGCAGATTTACTTGACTATTTTTCTATACTTTCTATTACAATTGCAATTACAATTCCCAGTAATGTTCCTTATCAAACATAAAAGGGGTTGAAAAATGTTCTTGTGTAAGTGGTTTGAGTGTTCAGATGTTAAAAGTAAAAAATATATATATAAAAAAAAAATGTTCCTGGGCGCTATTTGTGTTTTGCAGCTGTGTTTTTGTTTAGTGGGAGGAACAGGACATGACCAAACCACCTTAAAGGCAGTACTTAGATAGACCAGGTGGTATAAACAGAAAGACAGACAGACAGACACATAGATGGAAATATGGCTGGATTAATAGACAGAGGGCAAGATGACAAATAAAAACATGACTAGACATACTGATAAATGGATGGATGTCTACATACAGTGGTGTTAAAAAGTGTTTGTCCCCAGTGTTTTCTGGAAAGCTACGTTCAATTTTACTAGCCAAAATCATGCTTGATTACCACCACACCTGTAAAATCAAGAAATCACTTAAATATGACCTGTCTGACAACATGAAGCAGAATAAAAAAAATCTCACAAATCAAAGCAAATTATGCCCCAGTCAAATGAACTTCAGGAACAGATGAGAAAACAAAAAATCATTGATCATCTATCAGTCTAGAAAAGGAAAAAGTTACACAGATATTACTCCAAAAGAGCATGGGCAACTCATCCAGGAGGTCTTAAAAGAACCTAGAACAACCTATAAAGAACTGCAGGCCTCGCTGATCTCAGTTAAGGTCAGTGTTAATGATTCCATAATAAGTAAGAGACTAGATAGACACACCTACAGACAGACACTTACGACAGACACATGGATTGGCAGACAGCCAGATAGATAGATAGATAATTAAACAGGACTGTGGCTAATTGAATGACTAGTCAGATAGGGAAATGCATGAATGAAAGAATAAATGGCTATACAGACAGGACGAGAGATGGATGAGTGGATAGACAGATAGGCAGACAAATGAATGCATGGACTGACAGATAGACAGACAGATCAAATACTAACTCTAGGCTCAGATGAAAGCAGTAATGAACCCTAGAAAGATCAGGGATGGAGCTCCAGACTGTGGGACAGACAGGGACCGCAGTTATCATCACCTCCTGCACATTATACACGGGTGTGTTTCCTGTCCTAACACACACACACACCTGTCCCCGCCCACACCTGCCTTACCTCACACCTGTACCGGCCCCACACAGGCTGTGATGATGAGCTGTTGAGTGGACGGGGGTGTGGGTGGGGTGGAAATTCACCTCTCTGCTGTGGGTTTTTCTGAACGGTGATGCTGGCAAGCGTTTTTACTGCTGTCACAACAGAGAAGAGTAATGAGTGATGGAATGAAACACTGACAGACCACACACACACACACACACACACACAGCAGAACCACTGCTGTACCAGCGGTGCTGATCTAATGGGGTGAAAGTTAAACTTTCCTCTCGCTGCTGATTAACTGACTCAGACTGAACTTCACAGACTGGAGGAGTAGATGAAGGCAACGTGAGGGTAAAACCACAGTTCTGCGGTCCTCTGATGTGTTTACACTGCTGTAATCATAGCTAGCATTGGGTCAGAACCGAGAAAATCACACACATCAACACACACTCACTCACTCATCTCAGTTTATCCTGATTTTTTGTTGGAGTAACTGTCTCTACTGTGCAGAAAAGATTTTCTACTTCAACCCCAAATGGGACGGTATGGAAAAGCTCATTTATATTAGACTGGGGTATGGAAAACTGTTTTGTGGCCAGATTATTCAAAATTTTACTTTATTAATGAGCTTTAGCCCAGAGAAAATGACACTTGCTTTCTGGATGGTGTTGACATATGGTTGCTTCTTCATGATCCAGTGTAAAGCTGCATGTGTGCATTATAGTATTAGAGCAGTGATTTCTGGAAGTGTTTCTGAGTTCATGCAGTGATTCCAGTACAGAATCAGTACAACATTTTTTTATTGCAGTGCTGCCTGAGGGCCCGAAGATCACCAGCATCCACAATACTGACCGTCAGGCTTGTCCCTTACACACAGGGATTTCTACAGATACTTTTTTTTTTAATTTTTGAATTTTTGATGAAGTTGCGTCTTATGATTAAGGAACATTTTAGGAAATTGATCCACAATTTTCAGACAATTTCTTCCTCTAAAATGCTCTTTTCATACTGAATCGTGTAAGTTAGTTAGTTCATTTCTGTGATTGCAGCAGTTTTTATTAGTACTGTTTAATTTTCCAGCCTTTTGTTACTCTGTCCCAACTATACTTTGGAATACACTGCAGGCCTGAAATGCTTGGGTTTGTAGAATTTGGAGCATTGCCGAATTTGATTGCATTCAGCAGTAAAAAGACAACTGTTCCCCAACTTCCCAACTAAAGTACTGGATGGAGTTTGATGATTCAACACATTAGTTCAACACAATACCAATAGTCAGAGCTCAATACTGGGGGACTTTATACCCCTCCAACACACACCTGGTACTACCAGAAGGTTTATGCTGGTTTAACTGCTCGTGAGATTCCGATTCTTTTGGCAGCCCTTCTCACAGACTAGACCAGCTGTTTGTTTAAAAGGGGTGTGTACAAATAGTTGGACACCTCTTCAGTACCATAGAGATGGAAAATATATTTTTGCAAAGTAGGAAAACAGAGAAAATGGAAAAATAGATTGACAGACATACAGACAGATAAACGGACAGTTCATAAGAGTGAAGAGACAATGCATAGACAAGCATGCACAGACAGGCCTATGTGTGTGTGTGTGTGTGTGTGTGTGTGTGAGTGTGTGTGTATATGTGTGTGTCTCCCTTAGGGTCTTACAGACATATTTCAGCACAGTGGTTCTTTGTCAGAATAGAATACAATGAAACTGCTGGTCTCAAAGCAAAGAAGAGCAAATAAACAAAATAATAACCTCAGAAAATATATAAAGATTCTCTATACACTCTGTACTTGCGGTACATTTATTTATATTTATTTGATAGTGGGAGCAGGTGAATTGTGGGAGTTGTAGTGAGGTCTGATAGTGGGAGCAGGTGAATTATGGGAGTTGGAGTGAGGTCTGATAGTGGGTGCAGGTGAATTATGGGAGTTGGAGTGAGGTCTGATAGTGGGTGCAGGTGAATTATGGGAGTTGGAGTGAGGTCTGATAGTGGATGCAGGTGAATTATGGGAGTTGTAGTGAGGTCTGATAGTGGGAGCAGGTGAATTATGGGAGTTGGAGTGAGGTCTGATAGTGGGTGCAGGTGAATTATGGGAGTTGGAGTGAGGTCTGATAGTGGATGCAGGTGAATTATGGGAGTTGTAGTGAGGTCTGATAGTGGGTGCAGATGAATTATGGGAGTTGGAATCAGGTCTGATAGTGGATGCAGGTGAATTATGGGAGTTGAAGTGAGGTCTGACAGTGGGTGCAGGTGAATTATGGGAGTTGTAGTGAGGTCTGATAGTGGGAGCAGGTGAATTATGGGAGTTGTAGTGAGGTCTGATAGTGGGTGCAGGTGAATTATGGGAGTTGTAGTGAGGTCTGATAGTGGGTGCAGGTGAATTATGGGAGTTGGAGTGAGGTCTGATAGTGGGTGCAGGTGAATTATGGGAGTTGTAGTGAGGTCTGATAGTGGGTGCAGGTGAATTATGGGAGTTGTAGTGAGGTCTGATAGTGGGTGAAGGTGGATTATGGGAGTTGGAGCATTTGGTATGTTCCTGACATACATTATAAAACTACTGTACTATAATAATTATCATTAGAATAACATTACTAAACAAATAATTTCTAAAATCTAATAATAATTCATTTTTAATTATAAAGCAGAAAATGGTCAAAAGTTAATAACTGAATATATTGAAAGCTATGAAGTAGATAAAATAGATGTTTATGATAAAGTGATCAGTGAGTCGAAGTTGAAGTTGGGTGTTTCTAATAAAGTGGCCACTACATGCACACACAATAGACTTTCCCACTCTCTGTGCCTTTATATGAGCGCTACTTCTGAAGCTCCGCCTTTCTTACTCAGACACACACACACGCACACACACGCGCGCGCGCATGGGGCAGAGTGAAGCTCGTGCCGCAGAGAAACAGCTCAGTCACTGAGTTCTACAGCACGAGAGAGCAGAGCTGAGCTCAGACAGGAGACAGCTGGAGTGAGACTGGGAGAACTGGGTGAGTACCTACACCAGCAGTAACACTCACACCAGTAACAGCAGCAGCTGCAGCACTGTCTGGAGGAACAGTAACAGTAGGAGCAGAAGTTCAGTATATGTTATTATCAGCTTTAATAGTTTTGAATAAAGTTATAATAGCAGTAGTAGCTAATTGCACTCATAGTTTTAGTTTAGAACTGTAAGCACTCTGAAAGTAATAACAACGGCAACAAAAATACAGACAATTAGAGATTTTATTATATATTATTATATATTGTAATATATTTTAATATTTTATTATACTATATTATTTTATTATATAATATTTTATATTATATTATTACAATTTCTAAAAATAAGTAGTAATAATAGCGGTAAATAAACTATTAATAGTATTATTAATATTACTTTGTAAAGACATCTATTGTAAAAGTAGTGACGCTGCAGTATGCCTTGAATTTCTAGTGCTTATATTAAAATACGCTGTAATATTTTTAGCTTATCATATTAATATCAATAATAATTTGTTATAATTACTTGCAAAAGTTGTATTAGTATTAGTTGTATTATTTTATAACAGCATCTATACTAAAAGTATGTATACTTTCATTAATATTAAAGACAATATTAAAATGTTAAGTGTTTATATCCACATATTATAATATAATCAATAATGGTTTAAGTAGTTTACGCTGCAGTAGTAGTATTATTAACACTTGTTGTGATTGTAATAGTTAATAAATAATCAATGAATAATTAATATATAAGATATTCCGCTGTATTATTAAATAATGTACCCTTGTTGTAGAATGTAACCAAATTATCCGTAATATTATTATTATTATTATTATTATTATTATTATTATTATTATTACATTTTACATATTTGCAGGATTTTTGTTATTAAATAATTATAATAATCAGAATGTAATATACTTCTATTAATAATTTGTAGACAAACCTTAAAATATATTCTTTAAAAGACAGTGGTGCAGTCAGTAATCCCTTTTTCAAAACTGTTATTTGTAAATACAACTGATAGAGCTGATAACATTATAAGTATTTACAGTAATAGACCTTTACACTGGGACCTAGAACAATAAAATAGTGTAGTAGAATGTGCATTTTTAACCTCTTACATTCTGTGACTACAGCCTTTACTCTCAGGAATACTATCAGTAACTACAATGCAAAGCAATGCAAAACTGCCTGAGCTGTTCCTGAATTATGTAGGACAATGTATTAAATCAATCAGGAACCAGCAGTGATGCCAATGAGTTTAAGTGTTCATAACATTAGAACTTAAACTAGACATACAGGTAATAGCAGTAGCAGTTAATAACAGCAGTAATGTTATCATGGATTAGCATGACAGTTTATGTCATGGTAACTCATGTAGCAGTAGCAATAGTTGTAATAACAGTAGTAGTAGTATTAGTACTAGTAGTAGCAGCAGCAGTTGTAGCAGCAACAGTAGCAGTAATAGTACCAATAATAGCAGTGTTAATAACAGTAATATATCCAGGTAATACTAACAGTAATAGCAGTTATTGTAACAGTAATAGCAGCAGCAATAGCTTGAATAATAACAGTAACAGTAGTAATAGTAGCAATAACAGCAGTAATGATATTAGCAGTAATACCAGTAATAGTAGCAATAATATCAGTAGTAATAGTAGCAATAACAGCAGTAATAGTAGCAATGTCAGCATTAGTAATAGTAGCAGTAGCAGTCATAGTAATCATTGTAGCAGTAATAGCAGTAGCAATAATAACAGTAGTAATGGTAGCAATTATAGCAGCAGTAATAGTAGCAGTTATAGTAGCGGTAATAGCAGGAATAATAGTAACAGTATTAGCAGTAATAGCAGTGGTAATAGTTGCAGTTATAGCAGTGGTAATAGTAGCAGTAACAGCAGTTATAGTAGCAGTAGCAGCAGTTATAGTAGCAGTCATAGCAGTTATAGTAGCAGTAATAGCAGTAGCAGTAATAGCAGTAGTAATAGTAGCAGTAATAGCAGTTATAGTAGCAGTAACAGAAAATAATAGTAACAGTAAAAGCAGTAGTAATTGTAGGAGTAATAGCAGTAGTAATAATAGCAGTAATAGCAGTATCAGTAACAGCAGTTGTAGTAGCAGTGCTAATAGTGGTAATAGTAGCAATAGCAGTAGTTGAATTGATAACAGTGGGAGTGTTAGTAGTATTATAGTAGTGTATTAGATGGTAAAAGTGCTGTGATAGTTGTAGCAGTAGCTGTAGTGATAGTGTTACTAGTTCTAGTAGCATTGCTGTAGTATGTGTCATGATAACACTGTTGTAACAGTAATAGTAACAGTATTAATAGCAGCAGTATTATCAGTATTATCAGTAATTGCTGCTGTAACACTGTTTTCTTATTTGCCGTGTCAATAGAGAGTCAGCGGATTGTTTTCAGAAACGAGTCTGGCAGGTAATCAGACTGCGGCTGTGCGTTAGACGCATTAGACAGCTCAAGCTGTACATTAGGGATCAGATTACTGTATGACAGTCTGTTGTCAGAGGAGCTTTAAATATAGCCCGGTAATTTGCTCAGAGCTGCGGTTTGGACGTTTATTCATTAAAAAGATCCAACCTGCATGCTTGGGCTTGAATCCAGTGGAATCATCATTATTATCATCTCTGTGTACAACTGTTTTAAATTATATTTCTTCAGCTTAAAAGAGTCTTGGGAATTACAGACAGTAAACAAATGCCAATCAAAACATGTTATGATGATGCTGCATATGAGAAACGTGCATCTAAATGGGCACACTGCAAAGTGATGATGACAGAGCATTCCTGTGGACAACGCTAAAAAGGAAACTAATGTATTACATGATAGACAAATAACCAGTGAGTGAGTGAGACATCAACTTTACCAAGAAAGCATAAAGTAAATACAATTGTATAATAATATAAACAATAAAGAATAATACATCATTGTTTTTAACTGTTTGGAATAAATGTGAAAAGTCTTTATATAAAAAATTGTAATGAGTGTTAACATATGGGAAGGTAAGGAAACTGTTTCATGGGTATCAAGCTTCTGCCTTGATACATTTTGTTAGTTTTTCAAAACAGTAATAAACCGTGCTCCAGATAATTATGCAAATTGGATTTAAGTGCCATAAAGATTCTTTTTTTTTTGTTTCTCAATTAAACTCATGGATGATATTGTGTCTCAGGGCTCTTTGGATCACTGAAATCAATCTCAGACACCTGTCATAATAAGTTTGCCAGGTGAGCCCAATAAAAAGAAAACTGTTCCACATTATTAAGCAGGCCACAGGTTTCAAGCAACATGAAAAAGAAAAAGGATCTCTCTGCTGCTGAAAAGTGTCAAATAGTGCAATGCTCTGGACAAGGTACAATTTTTTTTTTCTGTGAAAACTTAAGCAGGATCTTTGTACTGTGAAGAGATTTGTGGCTGATTCAGAGCTCAGATGGGTTCATGCAGATAAAGGCAAAATGAGGAAGGTTTCTGCCAGGCAAGAAAATGCCATTACAATCCTGCTGGTGCCTCTGAAATCCCACAAACCTCGAGTTGTAGGATCCTTCAAAGGCTTGCTGTGGTGCATAAACCTACTATTCGGCCTCCCCTAATCAGAGCTCACTAGCAGAAACGGTTGCAGTGCATCCAGACATACATGAAGACTAATTTCCAAACAGTCTTGTTTACTGATGAGTCTCATGCAGCCCTGGATGGTCCAGATGGATGGAGTAGTGGATGGTTGGTGGACGGCCACTATGTCCCAACAACGCTGTGACGTCAGAAAGGAGGGGGCGGAGTCACATTTTGGGTCGGAATCATGGGGAAAGAGCTGGTAGCCTCCTTAGGGTCCCTGAAGGTATGAAGATGACCTCAGCAACGGATATAGAGTTTCTGACTGACCACTTTCTTCTATGGTACAAAAAGAAGAACCGTGCCTTTTGGAGCAAAATCATCTTCGTGCATGACAATGCACCATCTCATGCTGCAAAGAATACCTCTGTGTCATTGGCTGCTTTGGGTATAAAAGGAGAGAAACTCATGTTGTGGCCACCATCCTCCCCTGACCTCCTGATAGAGAACCTTTGGAGTATCATCAAGCAAAAGGTCTATGAGGGTGTGAGGCAGTTCACATCAAAACAGCAGCTCTGGGAGGCTATTCTATTTTTACATCATGCAAAACGTTTCAAGCAGAAACTCTCCAAAAACTCACAAGTTTAATAGATGCAGGAAATGTGAAGGCGTGAAGGAAAAAGGGTTCCTATTTTAACATGTAACTTGGCCTGTTAGGATGATTTTGATTGAAATAGCTTTTGATTTCTGTGAATGTGAAATCCTCCTAATGCTGCAAATTCAACAAATGACCTATTTCAGTTCTTTACAACATATAAAATGTTTTGAAACTCTGCTGTGCATAATAATTTGGAACAGTGGATTTTAATTTTTAATTTTTTTTAAGGAATATATGGTTATCATCGGGAGGTTTGTTCAAGAAAATTTGATGTATACTCTAACGGGTGATGACTTTTATTATACTGATACTGTCATTTGCATTGACCATTTAGGAAAATCAGGGAAAAATATAATTTGCATAATAATTTGGAACACATTGTGGTATTATCCACTGTAAAGGTAAGAATAGGTAATAAGTAGTGGTAGCCTGAATATTTGAGACAATTTTAGAATTTCATTTTTTTTTTTATAAGCTGTATCATTTTCAGTTACAGTAAAAAAAAGTAAATATAGTAAATAGTAGTAATAGTAATAATAGTACTACCAAGTTTGCCTAAACAAAGAAGTAAAAACAAAGGATCAGAACTGTTTAGAACTATTTAAACAAATTATTTTGTATTTATATGGTAAACACTGCAAACTGTGTAGCATTTAAGACTGATCAGGTATTCAAATGATTCTGTCCACATAGTAAATTACATAAATTGGATTTTTGTTATTTCTGATTATAGACTATGCGAAAAAATACAGTCTAAATGTCAGGCCATTCTATATGTCAGTTAAAACTTGGTCCAGCCATGATGCTGTAGTTTGTTTTATGCATGTTCCTGTCTGTGCTGTTTATGTGTGCTGATGTACAGTATGTATGACCTTCTGCTGTTTTTGCTTTCACAGACTGAACTCCAGGCCTTCAGAAGCTTCATGCTCCAGCCGACATCATGCTGTTACTCGTGCTGTGCTGCTTGTGGATCACCCCGTCCAGCTTCGCTCTGGAGTTTAAGTATCACAACTCAGTGCAGGTGGGACAGTACCTGACAGAGGTCAGCAGGAACTACTCCGACATCACTTACCTGCACAGCATCGGCCAGTCTGTAGAAGGTAAGCAAACACAGTGGTGGGCTTCATGTAGACATCATGTTAAGGAGGTGTCTATACCTTTTTTTTTTTTTTTTTTTGGCGAAAACAAGGAAAACATGATTTGACCTGCCCAGAACACATTGTGAGGATGTTTAGGTGACATTGTGAACTGGTATGGTACATGACTAACAAAGAGAAAGTAGGAATGTCCCAAGCACATTTTTCCCCCTGAGTACCTTTGAGTCATTTGATTTTGAGTCCTATCTAATACTTTTTCAATGCAATAAAAAAAAACAAAAAAACATCTAATTTGTTTTTTTTAATTTGAAAATTTTAATTATTATTAAAACAACAATATAATTTTTTTTTTTTTTGCACAAAACCAACATTAATGTAATGATTTACATTTAAATATGCATCTATACTTAAATAAACAAACTAAAAAATGCCACACATGAGCAATTCTGTGATTAATCATAATTAAGATCATGATTCATTTTCTTAAATGCTGATATTTCCCTGTATTTTTGGGAGGGAGACTAAACTAAACTGTTTTACTGTATTATAATATCTATATTTTAATATAGTGAAGTTATATGCTTTTTAATGAAGAATATTTTATTATTACTGACATAACTGACAATTAATGACTAACAGAGCTTTAATGGCAGAAATATTCAAGTGTAAAAGAGTGAGTGAGAGAGAGAGAGAGAGAGAGAGAGAGAGAGAGAGGGAGAGAGAGTGAGAGAGAGCAAGTAAACGTAAGAGTGAATGAGTTCAGAGGCTGTTGTTTCTGCCAAAGGAGAATCTAATAAATATTAATGTAATTTTTGCACTTGCCGAATTTTGTTTCAATAATTATTGCACACTTTCTGTAAATTCTATAAACTTTATTTAACTTCTCAAATATCACTGTATTTGTCTACTGCAAGATATATTTCACTGAAATAGCAGATCTGAACAACCAATGATTTATAAAGAAAAATCTTGAGAAAAAAAGTTTTCACACCACTGTGAATGAATAATTAATATAAGATATTATTCAATAATGTATTATTAAATAATGTACTCTTGTTGTAAAGTGTTACCAAATTACCCTTCATAGTTTTATTATATATATATATATATATATATATATATATATATATATTTTTTTTTAATGATTATGATAATCAGAATATAAGATACTTCTATTAATAATTTGTAGACAAACCTGGAAATAAATTCTGTGAAAGACAGTGATGCAGTCAGTTAATTCTTTTTCAAAACTGTTGATTGTAAAAAGAACTGGTAGAGTTGATGTCATTAGAAGTATTTACAGCAATTGACCTTTACATTGGGACCTACAACTGTAAAATAGTGTAGTAAAATGTGTATTTTTAACCTCTTACATTCTGTGACTGTATTGCAGCCTTTACTCTCAGGAATACTATCAGTAACTACAATGCAAAGCAATGCAAAACTGTCTAAGCTGTTCCTGAATTACGTGTGATAATGTATTAAAACAAGTGATGGCAATGAGTTTAAGTGTTCATAACATTAGAACTTAAACTAGACATACAGGTAATAGCAGTAGCAGTTAATAGCAGTACAGTAACTGTACATTAAGTAGTTTTGAAACCAGTACTTTTTTCACTTTTACTTGAGTAAAAATTTACTTGAGTTGATGCTCCAACTTCTACAGAAGTGTTTTAAACCCTAGTATCTATATTTTTCCGCCTGAGTAATGAATAGGAATACTTTTGACACCTTTGTTCAAATCACTGGATGTGAACAAAAATGCCAGATGACAGTGAATCTTTTGCTATGCTAGTTGTGATGTTTTCTGCTCAGAAAAGGCTAAGAAAAAGAAAGGGATACAGTATGAATAAAAGAAAGAAAAGAAGGGTAAAGCTGGTCAGTGTTGTGAGAGCAGACGGCCGAGCTTGTGTTTACTGGCCTCAGTTTAAATGTTTCGATTTTGAAATTTCACACCCAGGTGCCAAGACATTTCACTCTCTCTCCCTCACTCACTCTCTCTCTCTCTCTCTGTAATATGTGTGACTGCATGCCACACTGCATACCGGAACTTTGTGTTGGATGGGTGAACTCCCCTCTGTTTCCGTTTCCTCTCAGTTGGTTCCTCAGCCACATATAACTGTGCTTTAAATCTGCACTCAACACCCAGAACACCACGCCCTCCCCCGTCTCACAGGAGACTCTTGGGATTTTCTCTTTCACTGTCAGTCACTGTAAATCAACACAGTAAATCAAGCTTTATATGAAAGTTGAGTTCAGTTCTGTACGGCATCCTGCAGCACATTTGCTCAAAAATTTTGCAGCTGGGCCTGTAGATCCTGAAAAATGCCAGTTGGATATCCTGCTGTGAGAGACAGCAACACATGTGGCTACAGAATGTCCTGCACATGTCTCTTTTATGCCCTCTTGTGGTAGGAGCCATTGTCTAATCAGACCACACTGGTAATCATTTACATATCTGCCTGAGAAAGAGCTGCATGCCAATGCGATGTCATTCTGTCGATCTGTGGTGCGTGTTGTGCATGTTTTTGCACTAGGCATGGTGCCAGTAGGTTAATGTTTATTTATTTGCTCCAGATAGTGCTATTCCAATAGCAGGCCTTTTAACAGGAGCTAGACAAGGTGTGTGTGTGTGTGTGTGTGTGTGTGTGTGTGTGTGTGTGTGTGTGTGTGTGTGTGTGTGTGTGAAATTTTGTCAAAAATTAGTGGCATGTAAAGTACCTGATTTAATTTATAAGAAAGGGCGTCGACAGCTATTTGGTCATACAGTACAGTGTGTTTTACCTTATGCTGTGGATTGTTATCTGTAGTGCAATCTATATACAGTGGCATGAAAAAAGTATTTACCCTCTACAGATTCCTTTTGTTTTGTTTTTTTTGTCATACTAATATGTTTTATCAAACAAACTTTCATAACAGATAAAGATAACCTGAGTAAATATAAAAAGCAATTTTTAAATGATAATTGTATTTATTATAGGAAAAAAAACAAGATACCACATGATCCTGATCAGACTTTGACTAGGCCACTCTTCAAAACAGTTTTTTTAAGTCATTCAGATGTGGACTAATGTGTGTGCTTTGGATCATTGTCCTACGGTGGCCGAGAAAGCCCAACGCAGTGCAAATTGAAAAGCGCTGCAAAAGCACAAAACACATCCATCAAAATTACAACACAGGCGCAGCAAATAGAAAAACGCGCAGCAAATAGAAAAACGCGCTGCAAATACAACCACAACACAACGGAAGTGAGTCACAACACAACGGAATTTTCCCGGGGGACCTTAAAAGATGCTGTACCAGCTGTGTACAAAGGACAATAAGTGGCAAACAAGCTTCTGAAAAGTAAGTTATGTTTATTACCTGTGATTACCACGGTTGTGTGCATATTATTAAAAGTTCTGCTTCACAAAACGCCTTGTTTGCCACTTATTGTCCTTTGTACACATAGTGAAGTCCGAGACGTTACTGAAGACGCAGCTTAGCTGGTACAGCATCTTTTAAGGTCCCCCGGGAAAATTCCGTTGTGTTGTGACTAACTTCCGTTGTGTTGTGGTTGTATTTGCAGCGCGTTTTTCTATTTGCTGCGCCTGTGTTGTAATTTTGATGGATGTGTTTTGTGCTTTAGCAGCGCTTTTCAATTTGCACTGCGTTGGGCTTTCTCGGCCACCGTATTGTCCTGCTGCAGAACCCAAGTACACCTGAGCTTAAGGCCACAAACAGATGGCCAGATATTCACCTTCAGGATTGTCTGGTAAACAGCAGAATTCCTGGTCCTGGACCTGATGCAGCAAAAGAGGCCCAGACCATCACACTACCACCACCATGTTTTACATTCAGTATGATGTTCTTTTTCTGAAATTATGTGTTAGGTTTATGCCAGATGTGAAGGGAAACACACCTTCCAAAATGTTCCACTTTTGTCTCATCAGTCCAAAGAATATTTACCCAAAGTTCTGGGGATCATCAAGATGTTTTTTGGCAAATGAGAGACTGTGGGCTGTTGTGTTCTTTTTGTTCAGCAGTGTTTTTTGGATTAGAACTCTCCCATTGAGACAATTTTCGACCAGTCTCTCTCTTATCATTGAATCATTAACAGTGACCTTAACTGAGGCAAGTAAGACCTGCAGTTCTTTAAATGATGTTCTGGGTTTTTGTGACCTCCTGGATGAGTTGTCCATGCCCTTTTGGAATAATTTCCGTCGGCCGGCCACTCCGGGGAAGCATCACCAGTGTTCCATGTTTTCTCAATTTGTGAATAATAGCTCTCACTGCGGTTTGCTGGAGTCCCAAAGCTTTATAATGACTTTGTAACCTGTTCCAGACTGATAGATGATCAATGACTGTTTTCTCATCTGATTTTTAATTTCTTCAGATTGGGGCATTATGTGTTGCTTTTTGAGATCTTTTATCTGCTTCATGTTGTCAGACAGGTTCTATGTCTTGGCCTCACTAATGGTAGCTATCCAAGCAGCTAAATAAGGATTCAGAAACTCCACAGAAGCAGATTCTTTCTTGTGATTTTTACTGAATCAATCTTTTTTGTGAAACTGAAATACAAACATACAAACCATACATCAGAAATAGTAAAAGAATAGACATTAATTACTGTAGATAAGCTCCATGTTTTTTAACTGCCGTTTTAACCTATTTAACTAATGTATGAACTATCAGCATGAAATAAACTATGAATATGACCAATTATGAAAAACAAATACTTACAGACATTGCTTAAACAAACATGAAAACAAACTGTAGCAAATAAGGAGAGGAAAACAAAGGCAGCTGACTCCACTGCAGGAAAGGTCAAACTGACCCGATAGGCTTGTTCGAGATGCGGCTGCGCCTCGCCTTGCTGGTCAGCGAGAGCAGCCGTGTGCAGGTGGGCGGGGTGGAGGAGCGGAGAAGTCAGGTCGGACAGTCTCCACCTGCAGCCCACGTGAACAACACAGGATCTCGCGATGAATGCGCTGTTTGTTTACTTCTGGTGTGAATAAAATCGCAAAAGTAAAACAGAGATAACATGAGTGTTATTAAATTGAGATAAAAACTTGTTATAAATATTCACAAAACATACTGTCATGTTACAGATGTATTGTGTAGTACTAAATTAATAATGGGATTAAATTTTTATTTGCAGACCAGCTTTTCTGTCCTTTGTTCTTGGAAATAAATACATCATGCTAATTTACACAGCTTTAATTGTTTAGCACATTTCACAACACAAAAACAATAGAAGAAAAGAAAAGTAGATCTCAGTATAATAGTTATGTAGGTTTAAAGATAATTAATAAGAGCAGTTCAGGGCGCTTTATAAAACAGTAAAAATGAAAGCAGTTGAGCTTTATTATGATATAAAATGCAGATTATGAACAAATAAATATTTTTGAATACTGCATGAAAATGAACTTTCTTGCTACTAGATATGACAGTGTAAATACTGTGTTTTTTAAGGGGTTTTAAGGAGATATATATTTTAAAATAAAAAGATTCACATGTGATAGGTGTCGGTGGATCTTCTAACCAATGGGGATTAAGCTCTGTCGTCATCAGGGCGGCTCTAGGCTCCCGCAGTTGGTGGGAAGCAACTGCAGCGCCTGGGTCAGACGGCTGCAGGCAGATTTCACTCGCGGGACTATAACGCCGGAAGTCATCGTCACGTGATGAAGGCGCAGACGCAAGTCGGACAAAAAAACTAACCAGCATGCACCATACCGAGCCAGGCGGCGATCGGACTGCGCAGCGCCGGGTTAAGTCGAACAAGCCTAGTAACTAGGCTTCTGACAACTTCCTGTCCAACTGAGTTGTCAAAATAAAAGCCTCTCAAAATCGTTTTTTCATAATAAGAGTCATAGTAACAAGGTAGATAAATTAGTCTTACCAGAAATGTAAATGTAACCAATGAAAAATTGCACGAAAGGAAAATATTACAATGCAAAACATGACATTCTATGTAAGTGATTTTTTTATTCTATGGGTCTGGCAGTAATCAGGTAGTGAAATTGAGCTTTTCAAAAAGTGTGATTAATCACAGTTACTTTATGGTGGGGGGGCAAATGCTTTTTTATATATTTTTTTCATTAATAAATGAAGACATAATTTAAAAAGTGCTTTTTATATTTACTTGATATTAAAGTTTGCTTGACTATCTGAAAAATGTAAGTATGATGAAAATGCAAGAAGGGAAATACTTTTTCATGCCACTGTATATAGTATTATATTTCACCTAACAGGCCTCAGGCTACTTAGTAGTTACTGTATCCTGTATGTGATTGAGTTCAGTTTCTCAGTTTCTGTCATAAACAACCTGTTTTCAACCACAGAACATGAGCCGCAGCCGAGTCATCTCTCTGTGCAGCCCCTCTGCTCTCAGCCCTCAATTATTACACCACATTCATGAGAAAACAAGTCCAGCGATTCAGATTATGATGAGAAACCTCAGACTGAGTGTTTGTGAAGCAGAAAAAGGTGTGCGCTATAACTGCTACACTCAAAAGCACAAAAGCAGCTGCTGTATTGACTTGTGGTGGGTAAACCCCGAGAATAATGGCAACTGTGCTTGTGAGGGTGGTGGTATTAAAATCCCCCCTTCCTCCAGATTATTATAGTCACATTTATGTTGAATTATATTGTTTCTGAACGTCATAATCTAAAATAAGCAGGTTTTTGTGTGCTAACGAACATTAAGATATATACACCAATCATCTATCACTTTAAAACTACTGACAATTGTGTCAGAGGCAGAGAGATGGACAAGTGTAAGAATATCAGAGACTTTGACAGGAACCAAACTAATTGTAATGTCCTAAAGGCCTGTGTCAGAACATCTCTAAATCATCAAGTATACATAGCTTACTGAATTTCGTGAATCTTCTCAACATACAGAACTTCTAAAGGGGTCCAGAAACTTCAGTCTTGTGGGTCAGATTTGATTTTGTGGCACAAGATGTTTTTAATGTTATGGCTCATCAGTGTATGAAGAAATATGTATATTATACAGATATACAGCTCTGAGAAAAAATAAGAGATCACTTAAAATGAATGAGTTTCTTTGATTTTACCAAATAAAAAAGCTCTGGAATATAATCAAGAGGAAGATGGGTGATCACAACCATCAAATCAAACTGAACTGCTTGAATTTTTGCACCAGAAGTGGAATAAGCTATCCAAAAACAGTGTGTAAAACTAGTGGAGGAGAACATGCCAAGATGCATAAAAAGTGCGTAAGTTATCCCACCAAATATTGATTTCTTAAACTCTTAAGAACTTTAGGAATATGAACTTGTTTTCTTTGAGGTTTATTTGAGGTCTAAAAGCTCTGCATCTTTTTTGTTATGTCAGCCATTTCTCATTTTCTGCAAATAAATGCTCTAAATTACAATAATTTTAATTGAAATTTGGTAGAAATATGGTCCGTACTTTATAGAATAGAAAAACAATGTTCATTTTACTCAAACATATTCATATAAAGAGCAAAATCAGAGAAACTGATTCAGAAACTGAAGTGGCATTATTCACTTTCCAAAAACAAATTCTGTCCAGTCTTATTTGATCCACCTTATAATCTCCATTGATTCTTATGCCAGCCATTTAAAATTCTTATTCCGGTATAACTGCAGCATTTTGACAAGTCTCATTCCAGCTTTGTGAAATTACACTACAGTCTTATCCCCAAATCTGTTAACCATGAATATATAGGGCCCCATTATACATTTTAGCAAGGCACGTTGCAATGCTCATTCCTATCTTACACCCCATTAATGGTCCATTTTCATGTCCAGTGTGAATGCGCAGGTCAATATCCTATGCTGTTAAGAAATGAACGAGCCAAAGTCATTTCCACATTATCGGAAATGACAAGTGACACACAAAACACACCCATGAATAATTAAGAATATTAGTATGTGCCTTTTGCGATTTTTCAAGCATCACAAGGCGTATTTTTGGCACCCTCATGATACCAACGACACACCAACATGTTCTAAATTAAGCTGTGCAATGCGCAATTGACTGGTGCGCTCCCTAAAATAGTGTTTTTTTTTTCAGTGCTGATAAGTCCTTTCTATCAAAAAGATGGCCCATCACTAGTATATCTGACATTCCCAACATTGCACAGTTTGCTAAAAGTCAACAGTAAAACCATCAGAACTCAGATATCAGATATCACCAAAGTGACTCCTGTGTAAAGTCTCTATTACCAAGATGCCCCATCACCATTATATCTGACATCATCAAAGTGGTTCAGTTTAAGCTCAGAGTCAACACTAAAACCCACAGACCTCAGTCATTTCTCACCAACGTGGTTCCTGTGCTAAGTCCTGTGATTTACAGTAGTCTAAATGCTGGGAGCTGACACACGCGTGTGAACAGGAATGTGTGTTTATTCAGGATTATTTACTACAGTGAGTTCAGTAGTGGTCCAGTGTTCTGCAGAATGGCTGTGGAGGAGATTGTTGGAGAATGCTGTCAGAGATCTTTCCGGGAGATATGAGACATGCTGGTGGACGTGTTCTATCTGACCGAATTGTGAATAGTGGGTTTATCTGTCTGTGGAGAAATGCAGGATTTTGTTACATTTAGTCACCACTGAGACACAACAACGACTTTCAATGAATCTAAGCACATGTCTGTGCCTGTCTTACACACACACACACACACAGACACAGACATAAACTCATTGACTAAAAAAATTAACACAGCAAGTAATTTGATGAGTGGAATGTAATGAATTGTTATATGTTTGACTGTAATGATGATTATATGCATATGATTATAATATTAGTAATAATATTGCATTTGCTAGTTTGAAACATGCTTAAATCAGTTTAAGGCTATTTGGCATGAAATAGACGAGAGGGGAGAAAACTCTGAGAGAGTTTTTGAGAACTTTTAGAGACGTTTGGCCTTGAGTTTGGACAGCTTCAGTTTGTTGCAGGAAGCTATAAGTAGAGTCAGGAAGGAAAGATAACAGAGTTAAAGGGAGGAGATGAGGGCGGTGGAGGGTTGCGAAAACTCATCATGACTTGTAAGAGAAGTCCGTGGGTGTCACGATCTCGCCCTGTTTCCTGTCTTTTTCGATCTTTTTTGTTCTTTTTTCCATGTGCTCCCCTGCACTTGGCCCTTTATGTTCCTACGCATCTTTGACCTTGCCCTCAGTGCTCTTATGTGTGTCATTTGTAGCCCTGCCCCCTTGTTACCTGCTCCCAGGTGTTTCCTGTTTTCTGTCTCTCAGTCTACTCTGTGTTTCTTTGTTGTTTAGTTTATGGTTAGCTTTTTGTTTTCTGTTTATTGTTCAATAACTACTCGCATTTGCCTCCACCTCAGCATCTCTCTTGCTGCAACCTGACAGTGGGCTTAAGGGTGTTACATTAGAAATGGGAGGTACTTCAGGAATGTTCCTCCTCCCAAAAACATACTTATTTTATCACAACACATATTACAAGGAACGGATAAGTTGAAATGAGGCTCTTGTCTTCTTTTTTCAGTGGCGTGCAGTGAATATAGCTGATTGGTTAGACCTGCTTTGACTTTGCTAATAGATTCATTACTACACCCTTCTCAAAATCAGGAGAAGGGGCACGCAGTCATGTGGGGGCAGAAGCCATTTTAAAAAGTGTTGATTGGTTAAAACCGCTGTCAGTCAGATAAGAGTCCTGTAGCAACTAAAAAACACTGACTAATGCTTTGAAGTAGTTTAGTTTTTTAGTTTAGTTAATTTCTAAAATAAATTCTTACACTTACAATAGCTATAATTTATATTTCCTGATAAAATATGGGTAATTATTTACATGCACTTATTGTCACCCCTTCTCTGAAGGGTTAGAAGGGCCTCACTGCACACCACTGCCTTTTTTAAGCCTCTAGCCTGGATACAAGATGAGACACGGTTGGGTATGGAGGTATATGGGTTCTGTATGGCATCCTGCAGCACATTTACCCACCGATGTTGCTGCTGGGTCTGTAGATCCTGCTCTACACTCGTAGGCTCCTTAAGCTGCCTTCCTTCTAGCTGCTTCCATAAATGCTGGATTGGTGATGAATTGGTGATGATTTTAACCAAACCTCATATAGTCAATCCTTTTCTAGGTGAAATAGATAAGCATTTGGATTTGAATTGCATTGTTGGAAGAAATCACACATTTCTGCTATGTGTTGCTATGTGGTTGCGATGATGTTACTAGTTGTTGTGTTTGAAAGTTAGGTGCGTACTACAATGTTAAAAGGTGATTTCAGTAGTATTTCTGGCAGTTGCTGTGGTATCTCAGATGGTTGCTATGGTGTCTCAAGTGATTGTTGAGTGTTTATTGTAGTGGTTCACCCCATGGTAAGTTTGGTGTTATACGGACATAGGTATTCAAGGGAACTAAAAGAATTTATGCTGTTTTTATTGGAGTAACTGTCTCTACTGTCCAGAGAACACTTTCTTCTAGATTCTGCAGCATTGCTGTAAGGATGTGATTGTATTCAGTGACAATATAAGAGAAGTTAGAGAAGTCAGTATGTTGGATGATCACCACCCCTAGCCCTCGGCAGTCATTAGGCATGGTGGCAGTCAGTTCATGTTGGTTTATACACTCAAGAGAGTCCTATTCTTTTGCCAGTACTTCTCCACAAAGACTAGACAAGCTGTCTGTGTGCATTTGTACATTTGTGTCAGCAATGAGAGCAACTTTAGTATCCAAATACCTTTATTTATATGGTTTCCACAAATATTTGGAGATATAATGTATGCTATAAAATTAGGAGAATGTTTCTTTACAGTACTCTACAGTGTATTCAGACTCCTGAAGCTTTTGGACAAAGCCCTGCTGAAAGAGTGCTTTGATTGGACAGTGTTATCAGGGCTCCTCTAAACTCGTCCGGTGATTTGAAAGTGAAATCAGCTCCAGTTCAGAGCTGCCGTTTGAAACGGCCATTCAGACCGCTCCAGATAAAAGTGGAGCATGTAGCGCCGTAAAGAACACAGAGCATCTCCTGTGGAGATAAATTAGTATGACCAGCAGGTCATGTTTGCATTGCCTACAGAAGAAGCAGGGAAGTCAGGTTAGAGTCTATAGAAACTGAAGCTGGACACTGAATTATTCATAGGGATGCCACCTCCATGCTAGACACCGGAACCCCTTTAACCCTAAGGGTCTGTGAGTGGGTTCACACTCCATTTCCACATCCTCATAATGTACTTGTGTATTCGTGTTATAAATGTGGCTCATTGAATTTTTTTATTTACACGTAAACATAACTTTTTGTCTGGAAATTTAACACTTTTTTTTGCATGTTTTTGGACGTTTTGGCATTTTGGACTTGCATGTTATAGATGTTACACTGTACAACCTGATGAGTTAAGTGAACCCAAATGGTTTAAGGAAACTAATTGCCACAAACCATTTCAGTTTTAATATATTTAATAATTTGAGTTTAAATAACACAATGAACTATAAGTACAAATAATGCATTTGTTCAGAAAATGACATCAAAACAACAGTCTTTAAGTCTGCACCTTGGATCCAGTACCCGTGCCGATGTGTTCACCATAGTGCAGTTTCTGTCATTTTAATTGAGTTAAAACAGTTTCTATACACATATAATTGAATTTGATTGCTCTATAATACCCATACTGGCATTACAGCCCAGGTTCTGCTGTTTTAATTGAGTTAAAACAGTTTCTCTGCATTTATAATTAAATTTGACTGTTCTACATGACCCATACTGTGATTACAGCACAGATTGGCTGTTTTAATTGAGTTAGAACAGTTTCTCTACACTTATTATTGAATTAGATTGCTCTATAGTACCCATACTGTCACTACAGCACCGATTCTGCTGTTTTAATTGAGTTAGAATGGTTACTCTGCATTTATCATTTAATTGACTGTTCTACATTATCCCTACTGTCATTACAGCACAGATTCTGCTGTTTTAGTTGAGTTAAAACCGTTTCTCTGCACTTATAATTGGGTTAGCTTGTTCTATGGTACCCATATTGTCACTACAGCACAGATTCTGATGTTTTAATTGAGTTAGAACTGTTTCTCTGCATTTATAATTGAGTTAGAGGGCTCTACGGTACCCATTTTGTCACTACAGCACAGATTCTGCTGTTTTAATTGAGCAAAAAAGTTTCTCTGCATTTATAATTGAATTTGATTGTTCTACAGTACCCATACTGTCACATAGATTCTGCTGTTTTACTTGAGTTATAATGATTTCTCTGCATTTATAATTGAATTGACTGTTCTACAGTACCCCTACTGTCATTACAGCACAGTTTCTGCTGTTTTAATTGCCTTTGATTGTGATGCAGTGCCGATGTTGTCACCATAGTGCAGTTTCTGTAATTTTATTTGAGTTAGAACAGTTGCTCTGCATTTATAATTGGGTTAGATTGTTCTATGGTACCCATACTGTTATTACAGCACATATTTTGCTGGCTTAATTGAGTTAGACCAGTTTCTCTGCACTTATAATTGAGTTAGAGTGCTCTTCAGTACCTATATTGTCACTACGGCACAGTTTGTGCTGTTTTAATTGAATTATATTCCAGTTCCTCTGGCCTTTTTACCCCTGATAGCTGGATAATAAGCCTACGGTGTCAGGTTTCGTATTGGATGTTTTGGTTAACTCGTCTGTGCGGGGTGAGGAGTTCAGAGAATATTTCTCTAAAGCAGGATGGCAGGATTAGCAGTTATATAAGCGGTTGTGGGCTTTGTGCTGGGTGGTGTTTAAGATTACTGGGTGATAAAGACGTTGGTATATCTCAGGTCCAGGTGCTGCTGCCAGTCTGTGGCATTTTGAAACCCACTGGATCAGGTTGCTTTTCTTGGCTCAGCACAAAACCAGTATTGAGAGAACACGTAGTCTGCCAGGCAACCCCTTGTTTTGCTTGCTCTCTCTTTGTACCCCATTACTTCTGTTCCCTCTCTCTCTCTCTCTCTCTCTCTCTCTCTCTCCATCAGCTTCACATGCTAATATGCTGGTGTACCCAGTCGCTCAGCCTCTGGGTGGTCCTCAGTTCGCAAAAGACCCCAGGACTAAAGACTGCTTTAAATAAAAACAGGAAGACGTCTGTCTCGTGATTGGCGTCTGCCCGCACTTTACTTAATTAAAACCTTGGGTGACCTTCGGATTCCACCCGCTCAGCTGATGCTCTGAGGTTCTGAGACTGTTAGCATCTCATTCAGGGGCAGGGCTTTATTTAGACAGTCCACTCTAGGGCTTTTGGAGATTCTTAACTCATTGTCATTGATTTACATTAAACTGAATACAGTAGCGATTAAGGTTAGTGTAGCTTAGTGAAGAACAACACTGCTGCTTTTCCCTGGGCAGAATACAGTTCTGTTCCATGTCTGGTTCAGCACAGAATGGTACATTTTAAAGCAAATAAAGGAACAGATGTATAAAAATGGGGCTTTTCTGGGAGCAGGGGTGCTCAATAATGTTTACAAAAAAGGGGTAATGCTATGTCATCCCTGCTGCCAGAAAGTCACTGTTTTATACAGACTTTTGAGTGAGCGGTGTTTTGAATCAAGTTCTATTATTTCACCAGTGTTTTTGTTTTCTGGCGCTGGATTTTTAATGTTGGATGTATGAAGTCTATGAGGTCAAGGCGAACTATCAGTCGGCTCTGGGGAGCTGAGCTTGGAATCTACGAGCACTATTAAACTGGTGCCAGTCTTAGTGTTGGTGCAGGGGAAGAAATGAGCCAGAAGTCCCACTGAAGCGCTGCAGATTCTTACTGAGATTTTTTCGAGCTAAGTACTGTTTACTGAGATTTTGGGGTTTAGACTAGGGGTGTCACGATTCTCTAAATCCTCGATTCGATTTTATTTCCGATTTTAGGGTCACGATTCAATTCGATTCTCGATTTTTTTTTTCTTTTTCTTTTTTACAGCAGAGAGGCCTATGCCAGTTTTAGATTAGTCTATGATCAGTCACTGGTTTGATTCATCAAATTTACCATATCTTATTTTAAAAGGTGGGCTTGATATAAGTGATGCAAAGTGATACAAGTGTTCTGTAATACACCACATAAAGCACTAATGGTCAAATTTAAATTATACTGGGTCTGAATGCATATAATTGGGACTTGAGTGATGAAGTTGTCGAAAACAATAGTTATCTTTTTCATTAGCGCAGCAAAGTCTACTAGGTTTTGGATGTTGTTGAAAAGTATGAGTACGAGTACATTGACCTGCTGAAACCAGTATCGATATAATGCATCGCTACAAAATAGTGAAAAGCATTTAAACTAACATTTTGAGGACTGAAAGGCACCATATTCTGATAACGACCCCCAAGTTTAACCAAAACGGCCCCAAAAATCCAACTTCCCACTCACCAACCCCAACCCTCAGAATTCAAGATGCTATTAAAAGCAGTGGTATATATTCCTCTTGAGACCTGGACTTTTGCTTGGTGTGCATTTTTTTTTACAAAGTATAAAAACTAACCATGGAATTTGTACAGGAAGTCAAAAATTAATATGTCCTCATATGGGGACAGTAGTTTATTTGAACATTTGTATAAATAAATAATCCTAACCATTTGGGATCAGAATGACTAATTTTAGCTTTCTACAGAAAGTAAATGAACAATTCTCAAACATTGAACTTTATGAAAATATTTACCTGGTCCATATTTCTGTTTGGACTGGCTGTAGAAACTTTTTTAAATTCCATCTAGTTTCCAAATAGTTGAGTGTAAAGTTGTCATGTGATGACAAGATAGTATGGGCAGTGTCTCCATAGAAGGCAAAGGGTCAACGTTTTCAAAAAATAGAATCAGAAATTTTATCTCCCCATATGATGATGCAGGATCTCAAGAGGATAAACTTTAAATGAGTAGTACGCACAGTACTGTCCACTGTCTAACTGTAAACATGTTTTCATGTGTTAGTTATTGGTATTGCCAATAATGCTAACAGTCCTAACCGGCGATTTGCCATAAAAAACTCTGGCTGGAGTGGAATCTCCAAATACACTGGAACCCTGCAGTCTGTGAGACGTGATGTTCAGAATGCGTCCGGATCCTGAGGGAGCAGTTTTAACAGGAAGTGTATGATTCACAGGCGTTCAGCTGCTGGACGTGTTCGAGCAGAGCTGGCCGTGACCCCAGGCTGTGTTTTTTAGTAAAGCTGGAGCAGATTGCTCGGACTCCGGGGCCTCTGGTCTGCGTTAGTCTAATCCCACTGTAACGGCCAGCTGAGGTGACTGGCCCTGAGACCTGGGGTGACTAGAGTTTAATCCAGGAGCCACCTGCCCAGCGGCTCAACTTCATTCACTGACCAGACAGACTCTTAAATTGACTCATGAACACGACTGAAATTACACACCGATCACAAACAAACAGCATGTTTTTACACCACTGATCAAAATCCCATGTTTCTGATTTTCTCAGAATAAATACTGTTTTACATCCTTTACAGAAACCTAGTCTAAAGCGGTAAATTCTAATGCAGGATTATTATTTGTTTAACCAAAAACAGCAAAAGACTGTAGCATAGACAAGGGATTTTTTTTTATTATTTATTTGTGTTTTATTGTAAATCCAACCAAAATATACCTTACTTTTAATGTCCCAGGTCAGCTGTCATACTTGGCATTGTCCCATGTCAGCACTGTTAATGATATCAGTTATTAATTCTGCATTATATGATATATTGTGCATCCAAACAGCATGGAAACATGTTCACATGTAGAAAGTTGAACAGTACTGTATATGTGACTGAGTTATTAAGACACTATTAAATAGAAGTGATAATAAACTGTATAATAATACTACTGCTGTTACTACTGTTACTACTATGTGTCTTGAGTTCTAAACTCACTCAGGATTGCGCTTTATGAGCGCTTCAGTTAAAATGTCCTATTTGAATTTCCAAATTTAGTCCTAATAAAGTCATAATGTTACACCCCCAACTAAAGTCGTAATGGAACACCCCCAACAACTCAGATCCCAAACTCATCCCATCCAAAAGTATTGTACAGAAAACACAGTCCCACTGCTCCACAACTTAATACTGGGGGTTTTATACGTCTCTCTCTAGCCCACACCTGACATGCTTATCTGCTACTGAGAGTCCTATTTAATTGACTGGTTTTCTCCAGGACCAGACACACTGTGTGTGTGTACATTTGCACACCTGTGTCAGCAATGAGTGCATAAACTTAAAGTAGCACAAAGCCTAAATTAGAAATCAAAAAAGTGTATTTAGACACTCAAAAAAATAATAATTTTCTGAATATCACGTTAAATGCTTGTTGTTTTTTTGGAAAATAATAAAAAATAAGCAAATAAACAGTAATTATACTTTATATCTGTGTAAAGATACAGTACTAGTCAAAATGTTTTCTTTATTTCTTTTGTTAATGTTCCACATTGTAGATTAATATTAAGGACATGTAAACAATGAAGGGACACAACAACAAAAAAAATGCCTTCCACAATCTCCTGACCTAACTGTTATTCAGCACCTTCAGGAACTCCTTCAAGAAGCTGAGAAAACTATTCCGGGCGATGTTAACACTGAGAGAATTTGGCTTATTTAACTCTTTTTTATAATTCTGCATGTGTTGCTGCATGTCGTCAATATGAATTTATAATGTAAAAAACACACTGAATGAGAAGAGGTGTGTCCAACAATATTTGCATTTAAGGTCATTTTGGAACGTTTTGATTAGTTCATTCATTGTAATTTTGACAATATTCACAAATCACTGGTAAAATTCTGATTATTTATAAAAGTAAAATAAAGAGACCGGTTAGGTATGCAACATATTGGTGGTCACGTAACTCGATCCAAAAAATACATTGTGTGCTGGGCAAGTCATTTTAACTGTTGGGTTCTGGGTGCTTCATAAACAAAACCTCAGGTATTGGGTTATACACAGCAAACCCATGCACACAATGTGCCTGTGTTTAATGTTACACTCAGTTAAATCCCTCAGTCTGAATCTACAGCATTTCCTCTCTGGATCATCTTGCAGATTTCTTCCTGCTGACACACTGTTCACCCAAACATGCTCCAACTCGCAGAGGAAATGACATGAGTGTGTAAATGTGTGGGAGACCACTCCAGCAGAACGAAAGAACTAGCTGAAACCTCAGTGTATATCAACACAATATCTACATTTAGAGTGTTATTAATATATATATATATATACTGTGGCGTGAGGAGGCGGGGGAACCGTGGGTCCGCCCCACGCCGGAACTCACAGCCATGTCTGTCCCAGCCGGTGTGCATTCAGGACTGATTAAACCGCCAGCTGGGACAGGCATAAAAACTCTGCCTCAGCTCACACTCGAGAGAGACTTTGACTGGGGAGCTGAGGGCTGAGGCTGCACGGACCTTTAACTTAAACTAAAGTTAAACATTTCTACAGACTCTAGAGCCCCATTGGGCTATGTTCTTTTGAGTTGTTTTTGGGTGTGGTGGAGGGCATTTAAAAGCCGAATAAAGGTATGTTTTGAGTTACATTTACTCCCCGTGTCTGTGTTCTCTGTGTGCTTCCTCCTTCCGGGTCACAGTGGTCACGCCCCCCTACCCCAGGGGCCTACCACAATATATATATATATATATATATATATATATATATATATATATATATTCACCCTAATAATAAGAGACTGTAGCTCCTCCTCCTCCTCAGTGTATATCATCACAATACCTACATTTAGAGTGTTATTAATATATATTCACCCTAATAATGAAAAACTGTAGCTCTGCCTCTTCAGTCTATATCATCACAATACCTACATTTAGAGTGTTATTGTATATTTCACCCTAATAATGAGAGACTGTAGCTCCCCCTCCTATATAGTGTATATAAGCACAATACCTACATTTAGAGTGTTATTAATATACATTCACCCTAATAATGAGAGACTGTAGCTCCTCCTCCTCTTCAGTGTATATCATCACTATACCTACATTTAGAGTGTTATTAATATATATTCACCCTAATAATGAGAGACTGTAGCTCCTCCTCCTCCCCCTCCTCAGTGTATATCATCACAATACCTACATTTAGAGTGTTATTAATATATATTTCACCCTAATAATGAGAGACTGTAGCTCTGCAGCCTCAGTTTGAATAACAATACCTACATTTAGAGTGTTACTTAGTTTCTGAGTGACGCTCTGGCTCTGTCATGGTTGAATGGATGAATGAATGATGGAAGAAAAGAGCGAGTGAATGATTGACAGCAGTAAAAAGCCTTTGGCTTGGGTTGCCAGGTGCTCTCCACATTGCACCGAGACATTATTTACTCATCTGAATGAATAGACTGGGAACAGTGAGACAGTAATCATGTGTTGAGCTCAAAGGCGCGCTGACTTTTGTGCAGAAGTGGATGCAGGGGGCGGTTCTGGGGGATCGGGCCACTAAAGCCCCGTCTGTTTGTGTTTGTTTTGCAGGCCGAGAGCTGTGGGTGTTAATTCTAGGTCAGAATCCCAAACAGCATCGCACCGGCATTCCAGAATTCAAATACGTTGGAAACATGCATGGCAACGAGGTGAGTCACACACACACATTTCCAGTTTCCCATTTCCAATTTTCCAGAAGCAGATAAATATCTCAGAATAATGCAGAAATCACATTCACATTCATTGTCCAGATATCCTACAGGTAAGTGCATTGCTTTTTAGCTACCATTGGGACAGGCCAAAAGAATTGGGACACAATAATAGCTCCTGTACCATGACATGTGGCATGTCAGTATACAGTCCCCTCCAAAAGTAGGACAATCCCATTATTTCTTCTGTAGACGGAAAACATTTGTATTTGACATTGAAAGATGGCCACATTTCAGCTTTTATCTCCAGGTATTTAAATCTGGATCTGATACACAGTTCAGAAGATCGCACCTCCTATTTTAACCCACCCATTTTTCTTATGAGCAAAAGTATTAGAACATGTGACTGTCAGGTGTGTTTTGTGGCCCAGGTGTGTCCTGATTATATATACAATAATTATCAAATAATAAACAGCACTCAGAATCAGACTTGGGTTTTGCCTGTTCAGACTGTGCATTTATAGTAACCAACCAATAATAGGAGTAACCAACATGAAAACTAGAGAGCTGTCTATGGTCGAAAAACAAGCAGATATGGAAATAATTACAGTTGTGGTCTGATTAGACAATGGGGGCCCTATCTTACACCCTGAGCATTACATGCCATAACATTACATTACATTTGGCAGAAGCTTTTGTCCAAAGCGACTTACAATAGTGAAGTACAAAATTAATAGAAGTTAAAGATAAAAACATCTTTAGACAGGGCTTAAAAGAGGTCACAGGGAAATAAGGGGATAGAGGAGTGAAGGAGGGGAAGAAGGAAATGAGGTTTGAAGTAGTTAGTGTGTTAGAGGTGTTAGGAGAGTAAGTGCTCTTTGAAGAGCTCTGTCTTCAGAAGTTTATTAAAGATAGCGAGAGATTCTCCTGATCTAGAAGCAATGCATGTCGCAATGCTCAAACAGTCTATTTTCACGCTTTGGGCCTGCATTTTTCATATATCAAAGACTGCTTACAAATATGTCTACACAAATCAGTGTGGTGGTCTGGATGTGAGGTTTGTTCAAGTAAATTTCTGGAATATTGCTATCTTGGCAGTGGAAAACACAGATGCACCACTGAATTGTTTCTTGGCAACGCAGGTGCACCGTGCACGCTCAGTGCCCATACACCCCCTCCCTCGTTAAACACATGGTCACACTCATGGACATGCAGCAGAATACAAATGCAATTTTTTACATTAACAATAAGCTGAAAACAGAGTAAAATAACATTGCTGTTCCCATAAATTGCCTGCTCAAGCATCTTTGCAGCATGAACATGCAGGTCAGTTTCCTCTCCTGAGAAAAGTGCTGTGCAGTTAAAATAGCAATCCGCCAAAGTCAGAGTGCACCTGTCTCTTAAAGGGAATGGCAAATGACTTGCTGATTTATTTCACCCCAAAACACACTCATGATTATTTAAGAGAATTAGTTTGAGCCACACCTGGTGCATTTTTTCTGTCCTCACAATAGCAAAGACATGCTGACATGTCCTAAATCAAGCTCCATGCTGTGTAGTTGACGGCTCGCCGATAGAATGCTAAAATAGGGCCATGGGTTCCTATAAAAAGACTCTAAGACGCTTTTTTTTAGGGTAGTGTACCTCTTTTACACACCTGTAAAAGGGATGACATCATTGATTTGAGAGAAGCAGGATGGTGATTTTAATACCCTACAGAACCTTTATGCCTCCATCTCCAACCTTATCTCATCTTGTATTCAAAGGCTAGAGTCTCTAACAGGCTATTTGGGTCTCCTTTCAACTAAAGTACAGTTTTCCCCAATATACATATTATTTCACTCTTTCAATATTGTATTTACTCTAATATATGATCATCATTACATTTACACAGATAAAGAATCCTTCTAACTATCAACTTCTTGTGGCATTTTTTTTTCTTTCCATGAATGTATGTATACAGGAAATATTTCATTCGTCAGTGTCACAGGGTCTATAGTATGCCCATTTTTGCTGCGTTACCCTAGTCAATTGTGCGTGCATATATGACATCCATTACTCCAGCAAACCATTGTGCTTTTTAATGCTGTTTAGAGCTTCAAACAACAAAAAAAAGATTTTTAAAAATCTGATAAAAAAAAAAGCTCTGAATCCAGTCTCAGTCAGTCAGAGTCAGTGTAGTGTGTGAGTTTGTGGGACTGGGGCTAAGTTTGGACTGGGTGGGTGTGTGTGTGTTTTAGGTTTACTGGCGTGCAAGTGTGTTTTCTGCTGGGTTTGTTTGAAGTGCAGGAGAAAGCAGACACTACCATTAAAAACATCCTGGATTCAGAGAGGAGCTCTGGAGTGTGACCATTAGCAGCTAATCAGTGGAGGGTGTGGGTTTAGGTGCTTTGTCTCTTTGTGTGTGTGTGTGTGTGTGTGTCTGTGCGTGTGTGTGTCCTTGTATTCTTTTAAATGCAGATAATTAAACCAGACACACCCAGGCTTGATTACTACCAGACTGATTGAACCTAAACATCAATTAAATAGAAATTGTCCAGTGATTTGACATAAACATAAATGTCTCAATAATCAGTTTTCTATTCTGTGGTCAAAAGAGAGAAGTTGATATAGTTCTAATGTAATGTTTCAACTGTACAATTAAAAGGAGCCTCTAGCCTGGATGGAATGAATATAGGTTCCTTATAGTTCCATCCTGCAGCACATTTGCCTACAAATGTTGCAGCTGGGCTTGTAGATCCTGCACTATACTCGTAGGTTGTTGAAGCTGTCGTCCTAGCTGCTCCCATAAATGCTGGATTGGTGATAAATCCGGAGACCCGGCAGGACAAGAAAGCATTGTAATCTGGTGGAGACATTCCTGGAAATCCCTTGCTGTGTGTGGGTGAACATTATCCTGCTGAAAAATGCCAGTTTAAAGCAATGCCATGAAGAAAGCAACATGTGTGACCGTAGGAACATTCTGCACATATTGCCGAGCTGTTAGTGTCCCTCATATCACTACTAGAGGCGACTGACTTTCATATCCAATGCTCACCAGATATTTAGTCCCACCAAAAGTTGGGGCAGTGTGTCAGTCCACAGCAAAAGCAGCACTGAAGCACTCTTTGCAAGGAACCCTTTACCTAAACTTGCCAATCATCAGATCCAAAGCAGAACCTGAATTTGTCGTTACAGACGGTGATTCCAATCTGTAGCAATACAAGTTTCTCTCTTTCTCTTTATCAGGCTTTGTGCTTGTATGTGGTAATGATTGCAGTATTACAGAGTGAGTTCCCCTGAATTTTATATAATCTTTATTTAAAATTCCAGGTAAATCAACATTTGGGAATGCGATTTATTTCTGAACAAAACCTTTAATAAATTTCGCTCACCAGCTGATACATTATAAAGTTGTTCTCAGGTTCTATATCACTCCCTACCGTGCATTTCAGATTAAACTGACTGCTAACAATTTTGGTCAGGGGCCATTTGCTTCCCGTTTCCTTTTTTGGAGCGGCCTGTGAGGTTTTTTAGAAATAGAATGCAAGTTGGCCCGCTGTTCAGCAGGTTTTTATAATGTGAGATTCAAAGTTTGAACGCTAGGTGTCAGAAACGGGCCAAAGAGTCTAAAAGCAGCGAGAGTCATGTTGTAGCGCAGAAAAACGGGCCAAAGAGTGTAAAAGCGAAGAGAGTGAGCAGCTGTAGCGCAGAAAAACGGGACATAGAGTCTAAAAGCAGAGAGAGTGCTCAGTTGTAGCGCAAAAAAATGGGCCAAAGAGTCTAAAAGTGGAGAGGGTGCACAGTGGTAGAGCAGAAAAATGGGCCAAAGAGTGTAAAAGTGGAGAGGGTGCGCAGTGGTAGAGCAGAAAAACAGGCCAAAGAGTGTAAAAGTGGAGAGAGTGCGCAGTTGTAGCGCAAAAAAACGGGCCAAAGAGTCTAAAAGTGGAGAGGGTGCGCAGTTCTAGCGCAGAAAAACGGGACAAAGAGTCTAAAAGCGTAGAGAGTAAGCAGTGGTAGAGCAGAAAAACGGGCCAAAGAGTCTAAAAGCGGAGAGAGAGTGCTCAGTGGTAGCGCAGAAAAACGGGACAAAGAGTCTAAAAGTGGAGAGAGTGCGCAGTTGTAGCGCAGAAAAAAACGGGACAAAGAGTCTAAAAGCGTAATAGTTGTTCTCTTAGGGTTGTAGGCACTTATATATGCATGTTTCCTGGCAGTGCCCCCCAGTGATCAAATTTTGGAATGAGGTGATCTCTTTGTTATCCACTTTGTTGGAGCAGGACCTCCCTCTCTCCCCTGCGCTATTTCTCCTTGGGGATGACTCCACTCTTAATTTGCGTATCTCTCAAAGGAAAATAAGAATGGCAGCTGTTACAGCAGCCATAAAATCCATATTAAAATTCCGTTTAGAGGAGAAAATTCTTTTAAAACGTACTTTGTTATATTTTTTTCTTCTGTTTGACATTCTTGTGCTGGAGAGGGCCACTGCCAGATTACATCTAAAGCAGCTACAATCCGATACTGTTAGAAGCGATTCCTTTCATAAAAGATAAGTTATCATGAAATAATCTGATGAATGGGTATTTGTTACGTAGTATTATGTAAGGGTGCTTTTAGTGCTTGTATGTAATTTTTTTATGTAGGTGGATGTATGTGGATGTCTGCTATATATATTTACGGATATTTTACTTATTTGTTTTACTTTTAATGGAGGGGTGTGTGCAAAAAATGCTGGGTTATTCGTAGTGTTTTAATTTTGAGTCTATATGTACCTGTTCTTTGGAAAAAAGGAAAAAAATATATTCACAAAAAAAAAAAAAAATCCAGGTAAATCAATTATCTATTGTTACATGTTCCTCTTACTGTTCCTCTAAACTAAATAAATCATGTGTTGAGTAGCTTTACATGGGACACTTAAACCAACTGTCAACTGGTTGAACTGGTGACACTTGCTCTCACATTAAGCCATAACTAATCTTGTTGTTCTGCTATTTCTGTTTATGTGTCTGGTGCGCTATTGCTATAAATTGCTGTAACTTTTTTGCAATTGGCCACAGCATCCCAAAACTCCTCTGTTGACCATTATTTCACATTTAAAGAACACTGCTTAACAATTACAGCATATGAAGGCCTGTTGACAATCTCTAAATTTAATAATTGTACCAGTTTCAGCTTGAGTCCACATTGTTCGAAGTTTTATTAAATAGTTATAATTATACATATTCTTTTTTTTTTTTGGCAAATCGGTCTTTTTATGTAATATATATGTTTTGTACCTGATCTGTCACTGCAAGTTCTCTACAAAATTCTGTTCTATTCTTTTATTTAAAAACTATAAACAAAAATTGATTTTATATGAAAATATACATGCCTTTTTGGGTATGAAATGTGTTTAATTTTTATATTTATTAATTAATTAGATCTGATGTGGACAACGGGAGAATAGCTTCTTGTGAGTCTTGGATCCTCCCAGATCTTCCTTCCTCTTGATCTGAGGGAGTTTTTAATTGCCACTGTAGCCACATCTCAGAGGTTGTGTCTGTAGAGATGGGGGTATGTCCATTAGAGTGACCGGAATGAGTCTTTAGTTTGCTGTGCTGAAAAGACTTTGGGAGTCTGTCTGTGGAGCAGGACTGGGAAAGCACTCTGCCGCTGAATGAGCTCCTCTGCCTGGTGATGGTGCTGTGCAGAGGATGGTGGACATTGTCCATGATGTTCAGCAACTTGCTGAGGGCTTTAATAGTGTTAGTTAATAATTAGTTAAGACAGCTCTTAAGCAAATACATTTCCAACCTGTGTTCTCTGGAATGATGGCGCTCCATCCAGTGAACATGGGGTGAATGCAATCAAATCCCCACAGCATTGTTGCAAAATACAGTAGAGTTACATTTACTCCAACAAAAGAATAAAACAATGACTAAGCAGGCATCCCAATACCTTGTATTATGCCTCAGATATCAGAAAAAAATATTATTATGCCTCTTCACTGCCACCTAAACCTGTGCCTAAATTAAGGTCCACACAACTAACACTGAACTGTAGAACCGTATGTGTGCCTTAATTAGAAGAAATACATTAAAGCTAATTAGTTAATTAGAATAATTACCATTAGTCTAATCTTGCATAACAAATCCTTCCTTTAATTTACCATCCATTACAGCAGTAGCACTGATCTGCTAAAGCCAGGTGTGTTATTCAATCATTATCGTATACGTTGTTAAACACAATGCACACACAGCTTCGGTAATGATGCGTAAAAGACTGAGAAATGCAGAGCGAAGGGAGGAAGGAAAGGGAAGTTAAAGAATAGAGAGCGAAAAAAGAGAAAAAGAAAGAAATCCATTCACAAGCAGATTGCTGTGGTTTTCTAATTTTATGTGTGGCTATGTAAACAGTACAATCTAATTGTACTAGTATAGAAAAAGCACAAAATAATATAAAATATAATATTTTTACAATACCTTCGACTTTTCTTTGATTGCAGCCAGTATGAACCCAATACATCTAATGTTTTGTCTGCTCAACTAAATTATTTATATATACAGTACATGCAGGGGTTGGACAATGCAACTGAAAATCCTGTCATTTTAATGTGGGAGGATTCATGGCTAAATTTGACCAGTCTGGTGGCCAATCTTCATTTTTGCACATTGCACCAGTAGAAGCAGAATGTGAAGATTAAATTAGCAGGGTAAGAGCACAGTTTTGCTTTAAATATTGCAATGCACACAACATTATGGGTCATGGGTAATGTCAGCAAACCACCAAGAAGGACGAACCACATCCAACAGGATTAACTGTGGACGCTGTAAGAGAAGGCTGTCTGAAAGGGATGTTTGAGTGCTAACCCAGATTGTATCTAAAAAACATAAAACCACGGCTCCCCCAAATCACGACAGAATTCAATGTGCACCTCAACTCTCCTGTTTCCACCAGAACTGTCCGTCGGGACAATACATTATTGTGGTCTAAAACCAGGTGTTTCAGTTTTATTGTCCAACCCCTGTATATTCCTCTGCTACACGCTTCTTTGTAAATGTAGAAATGTAATGATACTCCTTTATAGCACAGAACATCCATTTCTTCCATATTTGAAATAGATTAGAGCTTAACATTTACATCGAGTAGAAGTGTTCAGTTAAAATAATACATGCTTATAAGTCATCTGATATCTGATAATGTTAATACCAGAAGTATTAAGAGCATTGGGTGTAGATAATGTACACAATGCTAAAAGTAACTCTAAAATACCACATGATGAGTCATGAGTTATTTGAGCACCAAAACAAGATGAGACACTTTCAGGAAATACAGTGCTGACAAACATATTCTATCACTATTCCAGGAAAGACTCGCCAAACCTGAAACAGCACAGTGACAACACTGTCAGCTGTAGTACTCTAGGAAAAGGTAGTGGTAGTATAGTAGTAGTATAGTATCATATAATGCAGTATGGAGCACTATACTACTAGAGGAATATATGTTTAGTACTTTATGACAATAGAAAAAAAACATGTAGTACTATGGAATAGGTTTAAAAATATATATTTCAAGTGCAGAAAAACGGGGCAAAAGAGTCTAAAAGTTGCCCTAATTAAAGAGTTTAATATTAAGAGACATCATGAAATTAAACATCAATTTGAAAAATCTTAGTTTAAACAAAACTGTCAAAGATAAAAATAGTTAGTCAAGTAAAATAGTGTGTAAATGAAATAATCAGAAAAAAAAATTATTATATAAAGTGGTATATTTCATTATTTATTTTATTACAGAGTGTGGCCTGAGACTTCAAATATATTTCTCCTTCTGGCCCCCAACAAAAAAAAATTGGACACCCCTGGTTTAGCCCTAAGCAGTTAAATTTTTCCCTGAGCTTTATTCACTGGCAGTCAGCAGTAATTCATGAGACACTTTTAAAGATTTAATATAAGTGTATTAAAATGATTTTTCAGCACTTTTCCACCTAGAGGACTTTCTTGAGGAGAAACTAATTTAAAGACCAGTTTTAAATGCATGAAGCTTACAGAGCGTGAATTAAAGCTGATGGAGGATTTTTAATGCATCTGAACAACACATCCAATGACCTTCCTAATCTCCACATCCACTACAGTATTAATGTGGCTGTGTATCTGAAACAAATAATTAAAAGTAAAAAAAAGCACTTATAATGCTAATATAGGGAAACCTCTTTAAAAGCCTTTGGGACCTATCATACACCCTGCGAAAGGCGCGTCATAATTCTTGTTGCTATCTTACACCCTGTCAATAGTCTAATTTCACGCCTTGGGGACGTGTCATTAAAATAGTGTTGGAGTTTAGGAATATATTAAAGCTGATGGGCATGGTGGTCTGGAAGTGATGTGTGTTCAGGTAAATTTCTGGTGTGTTTCTATCTTGGTGGTGGGAAACACAGGTGCGCCACTGACTGATTAAAACCAGGACAACAGTCAACCGCCCTTAGGGGCTCCGAGTGGTCCAGTGGTTTAAAACACTGCCACTATGAGCGGGAGGTCACAGGTTCGAACCCCCACTTATGCAGCTTTGCCGGTGCTCAGAGGGAGCAAAATCGGCCTTGCTCTCTCCGGGGTTGTAGATGGCGCTCTCTCTAAAGGTGGCGCCATGATTCACGAGGCATCTGTGAGCTGATGTATCGGAACCCAGTTGCTCAGGCAATGATTCATCAGCAGCAGCTCGCAAAAAGGGGTGTTGGAGGAGGCGTGTGCTTGTCCTAAGGTCGCAGGTGCCACTGGTGATGGGGATGCACAAAGGAATGGGACAAATAAATAGCCAAATTGGGAGAAAATGGGGAAAAATCTGAAATAAAATTGCCCAGTCATGTCTGGATCACAAGCCCTGAACACATATAGGGAAACCATGTGGTTTTTTATTTACATTTTGCATACTTTCCTGACTTTTTCTGATTTGGAATTGTACTTTGGTTTATTGTTGATTGTTCAAGTGGGTGGATCACCATAGCCAGATCAAAAGTTCTCTTTGATCTTTTAGAAAGAAGAGTGTAGATGCAGAAGATTCTAGAAATGGATTAAAAACAACCTTAGAACTGTTAGAAATAAGACGTTCCAGTCTTCACTAAATGATTGATTCACTAAATGCGAACATTTAAAACCCACTGACCACCATGACCAGAACAAATCATCATAGCATTTTAGCAAAGAAGATAAATCCTAAAATGTGGAGCAGTAAACTGTTCTCTGCAATGATGGAGCTCCATCCAATATGTATGGAATGAGGTTGGGTGGTGATTATCCAACATCCTGACCTCACTAATACACTCAAATTGTCTCAGCTAGGCTCTAGAATATAGTAGGTTTTAGTAGATTATGGGACAGTAGTGACCGTTACTGTTACAAAACTCAAAGACTGGAAGTAACTGTGAATCAGCAGGTGTCCCAATGCTTAACATAACTTTACATCTAAAAGACTTACTTACCGTTGACTTAAAAACCCACAAATATGCCGCTGAAGCATCTGCATTTCCCTGTAGTCTAGTTAAGCCTGTTAATCTGATCCCCTGAAGACGCAGAGACACTCTGAGCGGGATCTGACGCCTGTAGATGACACTACCATGGAGGACATGATAAGAGAATCAGATAAGACTAAAGGCCTGAAGTTCCTGCTCGATAAGATTCAGCCTGTCAGCTTCCAGCACCAGCTCATACACACACCAAAAAGACACATACAGATACACACACACACACACTACAGACTATACAACCTGTATATCACACACGGACATTAACGAAGTATGAGTAAACATGGCAGAATTGGTACCCATAACACATCTGCACCCTTCAAAGCACAGAAATGCTTACGTTAAAGTCTTTAGATATTACTTGCAGATAACAAACACAACAGAACACACTGTATGTGAAGAATGCAAAGTATGTGTACAAAAGTGTTGGGACACCTGCTCATTTAAGTGAAGCCAAATCAGGTCAAGAAGACTTTTATTGTTATTTCATTGTTGTAAACAGAACAGCACAATTAGGCAAATAAAAAAAAAAACATAAATATCACAGACATTAGACACAGTGAAGCACTGTGTTGGGAATAAGGTGCAGAGATACGTAACATACTAAGAGATACAGATATATGCACTCAGCTTATAGCATGGGTAAGCACAGCAATTACAGAGGTAGAAGTACAGTATATAGTAATTTATATATGTATTTAGTATTTTATCAGTTACAGAGTGGAAGCACCAATAGATTTGTGTGTTTGAGAGAGAGATAGTGTTTATTTTTGTGTGTGTGTGTCTGTGGTAGGGTTTTATTTAGTTCAGACCCTGTGTGTTGAGATGTCTGATGGCCTGAGGGAAGAAGATGTTGCAGAGTCTGGTAGTGATGCTTTTGATTATATGCTTTTGTAAATCAGTGAAAAAAGTCTATGTGAAGAATGGGTGTGGTCATCCACAATGCTGGTTCTGTGATGTAAACGTCTATAAAGGTATCGGAAAGATCTTGATGATCTTCTCAGCTGTCCTCACTATCCACCAAAAGGTCTTTGCGATCTGAGATGTTGAAGTTCCCAAACCAGATGGTAATGCAGGTGCTCAAAATGCTCTCTACAGTCCTCTGTAGAGCATTTCCACAGGAAACAGAAGCACAGCTGGACCTTTAATATGGAATTTAATATAGTATTGAAGGACCAGATTAGGTTCTTTATAGTGTTTTTAATGGGTTCCATGTTCTTATCCCCATACATGTACAGCATTGATGATGACGATTTTACTGTTAGGGGTTAAGTATGGGCACAAATTGGGTTGCACACCACAAATGAAGCCTAAATGGGACCCATGAAACATTGAGGTGGGCTGTAATGATGCAGCCCATTTGGAAAGCCCTACTGGATCCACAAGATAAATGGCTAGGGTGTTCTTCACAGGAGAGCCATTGATGCGCCATTGGGTGTCCACACAGACATGTAGCTATTGTACCTAGAAGAGTGTTGGAAAGAAGAGAAAAATGTCTCTTTGAGGATTTAAAGCCCCTCCCCCTTACCTCAGTGATTGCAGGGTGATTAGAGAGAACAGCTCCTGGGTGTTACCGCTGGCTTTAGCGGGAGAAGATAACAGTAATCATCTGGACTCATCTTATTGTGACACCGCAGACACAAACAGCCGCAAACAGACTGGACAAGACACTCAGAAACTTGAAGATGTTGCTTAAGACACTGTAAAAGGCCTGTACTCTATGATTAGTGCAGCAGGTCTGTCCTGTTCATCATATGCAGTGGTGGTTGCTGCCTATTTGTGGTGAACTAAAGTACTGTGTTGGTTTTGTTGATCTGGTGCATTAACTCTTTCAGACCTGAATCATCTCCAGTGATTGGAAGAAAAAAAAGGAAGAATGCTGTTTTTTGTCTGTAATTGAATTGTTACTGTATAGCAAATACATCAAATTAACTAAAATAATTAATTACTAATTAATTCGTTTTTTTCATTGCATTGGCAGCCTGTGAGAAATATACAATATTTCATATTGACCTTTTTATTTTAAAAAACATCTTCAAACAGTTAAAACTTGATTAAAAAGTGTTCTAAATCACGTTTAATAAAAGAAAATTAGCTGTTACTTTGCCTCAATGGCCCTAGTATTGTTTTTCCAGTGCATTGGGCGGGGCCAATAACTGTTTCATTGGTTTATGAACTTGTTCATTGCTTGGTTTATGGTCTATTCTGATGAAACGACAGCTCTCAAATAGTGTTATACACAACAAAAAAAAATTAAAAAATAAAGAAAATACATGATGTCCATTGTAATGGATGCAGGGTCTGAAAAGATTAAGGGCTTTAGACCCTTAGAAGTATTGAAGTATTAGAAGGATTAAATCCACCTCCCTCTGATCAATAACCTGTTGCTCTTACTACTGATTCATCACTGTGAAGTGAAAACCCGAGCTTAGATTTTGAGAATATTAAAAATCTCTGAAATTGGAAATGTGCATAAGGAAAGAGTGGCACTAACAGAACTAACAGAACCTTCCAACAACACTATATTTTCAATTTACCCTAAACAAAACAAAACATAATCAAACACCTGACATTTCAAACCAACAGAAATGTTTCTCAGAAAACCAAAGCACCCACAGCAAAGTGACACCACGTCTTCCACCTTGCAAACCCCTAAACAGTTGAATAGAAACCACAATAGTTGTACGTAGCAGTATGTAGAATATGTAGCCACACCACAGCAACCACCGATCAAAAACATTAGTTTGTCAGGTACATATATGTCTGTATATTTAATTCATATTTCATAGTTAACCACACCTCATACAAATAATTGTTAATCTATTATATTTTCTGATGCGTATTGAGTAATCATTTAACTTAATAACGACCAGATTCCTGACAGTGTGTGTACTTTTTTCCTTCTCTGTGTGTGTGTGTTTGTGTCTTCATGTGTGTGGGTGTGTGTGTTTGTGTGTAGGTATTAGGGCGTGTCCTGCTGCTACAGTTGATTGATTATCTCACTAAAGACTACCTGAGAGACCCATTAGTGACCCGGCTGCTGAACAGCACCCGCATCCATATCCTCCCCTCGATGAACCCAGACGGCTTTGAATCGTCTGGACGAGACTGCATGTACTCACAGGGCAGGTAAGAGTCTGATTGATTGATTGATTGATTGATTGATTGATTGATTGGTTGGTTGGTTGCTTGGTTGGTTGGTTGGTTGGTTGGTTGGTTGGTTGATTGGTTGGTTGGTTGGGTGGTTGGTTGCTTGGTTGGTTGCCTGGTTGGTTCATTGAGTGAATGATAAAGACCTGGTTGTTTGATTGAATGGTCTGATTGAATGATAGATTGGAACATGATTGAGATACAGATTGCTTGTTGACCAACTGATTGCTTTTGATTGATATATGGACAGATAGCCAGATAGGTAAATAAGTTGCCAAATGAATAGATTGCCAGAGGGTAAGATAGGTGGCCAGCTAGCTAGATATGAAGACAGATACAGTAGATAGCCAGACAGACAGTCAGATATTTAGCTAGTTAGCTAGATAACTAGACAATTATACATATAGCCACTTAACCAGCTTGTCAGATAAATAGACAGACACATAACCAGATAGATAGCTGGATAGCAAGCAAGATAGAGAGACAGCTAGTTTATTATATAGACAGATAGATAACTAGACACATAACCAGATGGCTAGCCAGATAGCTACATAAGCCAGATAACCAGCCACATATCTGGAGAGATCAGAGAAAGCTTGACATATAAGGAGTGATTGATTGACTGATTCATTGCTTTGTGATTGGTTCCTCCAATCACAAATGATTACCATTAACAAAACTCCTCACATAAATAGAGGTTTAACATGAGTCATGACTGTGAAACGTCTCAGAAACAGCCCAAAATATAAACATTCAACACTCCGCTCTGCACGTCCAAATCTACTCCACAAATGTCCTTTCTGTACGTGTGTTTCACATTACTGCTCTGTTTACAGCAGAAAGAGTGACATCATTCACAACCATCAGCAGAAACCCAAAACAGTGGAAAAGCCCTGATTATACACTGATGGATCTTCAAAGCTGTTGTTCCCGCCTGTGGGAATGTGATGATGATAAGAGCATTTATAGAAACACTATGTCTTGATTATACAAGCAGCATCCTCAGGACACAATAGCGCTGTATACAATACAAACATTGTCCCGAGGACATTTCCACTTCTGCGTGAGGGAGTTCAAATCAAGTTCCTTTATAGAACACTGATTTTCCATTAGTTATGAGATAAGAGAGCGGCAGGGGGAGCACTGCACCATCTACAGTTCGCTTGTGTGTTCACAGAGACAATTCAAGCCAAATGCCGCCAGTCACCATCATTACCACCATTACCATTAGACTTCTATGGCGTATTCCCATTACACATGTCACACTGTGGATGGAGGAATGTTAAATACCTGCACAACCCATCTATCTGCACCCACTCTCAGACCCCACTCCAACTCCCATAATTCACCTCACCTTACCATTAGCACACTGACCAGTGTTCAATCAACCTCACTCACAAGATAACACCTAAGCTGTCTTCCGAGGTAACACTTCATATTCAGTTTACATACTGCTGTCTCATGACTTTTGCTTGTGAGTGTATATATCAGGGGTGTCCAAACTATGGCTCGTTTCCTTTTTTGGAGCGGCCCGCGAGGTATTTTAGAAATAGAATGAAAGTTGGCCCGCTGTTAAGCAGGATTTTATAATGTGAGATTCAAAGTTTGAACGCTAGGTGTCAGAAACGGGCCAAAGAGTCTAAAAAGCGGTGAGAGTGACGTTGTAGCGCAGAAAAACGGGCCAAGGAGTCTAAAAACGGAGAGAGTCCTCAGTTGTAGCGCAGAAAAATGTGTCAAAGAGTCTAAAAGCGGAGAGAGTCCTCAGTTGTAGCGCAGAAAAACAGGCCAATGAGTCTTAAAATGGAGAGAGTACGCAGTTGTAGCGCAGAAAAACAGGCCAAAGAGTCTTAAAGCGGCGAGAGTGCACAGTTGTAGCGCAGAAAAACGGGCCAAAGAGTCTAAAAGCAGAGAGAGTGCGCAGTTGTAGCGCAGAAAAACGGGCCAAAGAGTCTAAAAGCAGAGAGAGTGCGCAGTTGTAGCGCAGAAATCAGGCCAAAGAGTCTTAAAGCGGCGAGAGTGCACAGTTGTAGCGCAGAAAAACGGGCCAAAGAGTCTAAAAGCAGAGAGAGTGCGCAGTTGTAGCGCAGAAAAACAGGCCAAAGAGTCTAAAAGCAGAGAGAGTGCAGTTGTAGCACAGAAAAACAAGCCAAAGAGTCTAAAAGAGGAGAGAGTGTTCAGTTGTAGCACAGAAAAACGGGCCAAAGAGTCTAAAAGCGGAGAGAGTGTTCAGTTGTAGCACAGAAAAACAGGCCAAAGAGTCTAAAAGCAGAGAGAGTGCAGTTGTAGCACAGAAAAACAAGCCAAAGAGTCTAAAAGAGGAGAGAGTGTTCAGTTGTAGCACAGAAAAACGGGCCAAAGAGTCTAAAAGCAGAGAGAGTGCGCAGTTGTAGCGCAGAAAAACAGGCCAAAGAGTCTAAAAGCAGAGAGAGTGCACAGTTGTAGCGCAGAAAAACGGGCCAAAGAGTCTAAAAGCGGAGAGAGTGAGCAGTTGTAGCGCAGAAAAACGGGCCAAGGAGTCTAAAAGCGGAGAGAGTGCACAGTTGTAGCGCAGAAAAACAGGCCAAAGAGTCTAAAAGCAGAGAGAGTGCAGTTGTAGCACAGAAAAACAAGCCAAAGAGTCTAAAAGAGGAGAGAGTGTTCAGTTGTAGCACAGAAAAACGGGCCAAAGAGTCTAAAAGCGGAGAGAGTGTTCAGTTGTAGCACAGAAAAACAGGCCAAAGAGTCTAAAAGCGGAGAGAGTACACAGTTGTAGCACAGAAAAACGAGCCAAAGAGTCTAAAAGCGGAGAGAGTGCGCAGTTGTAGCGCAGAAAAACAGGCCAAAGAGTCTAAAAGCGGAGAGAGTGCTCAGTTGTAGCACAGAAAAACGAGCCAAAGAGTCTAAAAGCGGAGAGAGTGCACAGTTGTAGCACAGAAAAACGCGCCAAAGAGTCTAAAAGCGGAGAGGGTGTTTTATTACAGAGGCCGGTGACTTCAAATATATCTCAAATATATTTCTTCTTCTGGCCCCCAACCAAAAAAGTTTGGACACACCTGGTATATATAAATACTGGTCATGCAGTAGTGTGAAAAACTAAACTGCCCAATTCCATTCTTGCAAATGCATCCCCAGATCATTTTGGATCTTCCACCAAGTTTCACAGTGGGTCCATGACATTTAGGCTTGTACACCTCTGCAGGTCTCCATCTAAACATTTGATGGCCAGGTGTTGGAAGTTGAAAATTGGACTCATCAGAGAAGATGATCTTACTCCAGTTCTCTATGGTCTAATTCTTATGATGTTTTGCACACCTTAGCCTGGCTCGTCTTTGGTTCTCATTGAAGCTGTTCTTTCTATGCACTTCACCACAGCTGCCATTTGCCATTCTTTTTATAGGTCACTTGATGTCATTCTGCGCTTGCTGACTGACATTTAAATAAGTTAATGGTCAAACTCCAGACCTGAACCCCTTTGAAAAACCTCTGAATGTAATCATGTAAGATGTAGGTTGGAATTTTTGTGCCAGGAGTGAAATAAAGTCACCCAAAAGCAGTGTGAAAGACTTGTGGGGTGCATGCCAAGATTAATTCCACCAAATATTGATTTCTGTCCTCTTATAACAGTAACATTGTTGTTTCTAAATGAATAAGAACTTGTTTTCTTTGCATTATATAGGGTTTAAAAGCACTGTACCTTTTTCATTATTTTGACATTTCTCCTTTTCTGTGAATAAATGCTCTAAATGACAATATTTGTATTTGTAACTTGGGAGAAATGTTGTCAGTGCTTTATAGAATAAAACCACAATGTTCATTTTACTCAAACAGATCTCAAAACGGATCATTTTGAAGTGGTTTCTTTTTTTTTGTTTCCAGAGCTGTATATACCACCCTTTAACAAGAGCCACTGGAACCAGATTATTGATTATATTTATTGATTTATTTAATCTGGTAGTGGTTTTAATGTTATGGCTGAAAGGTGTAGAGAGTTAGAGCCTCAGATTTGTTCACACACTCACAGAGAAATGTGCAGAAATACTCATGTCTTTTATGAGGTTCAGTTCCTGGTCTCGGCGTTTCGTGGGCCGGTCCCATCCGACCGCTGGAGTCCAGTCTACAGAGCACATCTGCAGGGCCTGAAATAGACAGCAGAGCGTAGGGTTAGAGGACGAGCTGTGAGCTGGATCTAACAGTACACTGGCTAAACCGAGCATTTCATTCTCTACCATTCCAACATCTGGAACATCTCTACTGCACATAAATGTATAAAAATATTCTAATATTATGTTATAATTTTACACACTCACGATTCTCAATGATCAGTAGAAATCTATAACAATAAAAATGGTGTTCCAAAAGATTATTATTAGTATTTCAGAAATGACTCAGCCCACACCTGTATAAATTGTGAAGTGATATCTTCTGAGTGAGACTGAGGTCTGATAGTGGGTGCAGAAGGATGGGCTTTCCTCTAGAAATGGAATGTGTGTGTGAATTAGTGTGTGACTTATTGTGTGTGTTTGTGTGTGTGTGAGGGAGAGAGAGATACTATGAGGTATAAGTCAGCATAAGTTTGGACATACCTACCTGTGAAAAATGTTGTTTTTGTCATTCATTCATTCATTCATTAATTTATACATTTATTCTTTTATTTGTTCGTTCATTTATTTATAACACCATTTATGATTACATTTATTTGTTCACAGCTTATTTTTATTACTTTATATTTAATATAAAAAAAAAATATATATATATTCTTTTATTTGTTTGTTATATATATATATATATATATATATATATATTACATTAAATATAAAGTAATAAAAATAGGCTGTGAACAAATAAATGTTCTTAAAAAAAAAAAAATATATATATATATATATATATATATATAAATAAATGAATGAACAAATGAACGAATGGATGAATGAATGATATATGCTATATATATATATATATATATATATATATATATTTAATAATAAAACCTAAATTCTGTTAATTCTATAATAAATATATTTTGAAACGAATAAAAGTAATAATTTTTTTTATGTTTAAAGGTTTCATAGTTGAGCCACATAATTTAACTTTTAAGTTAAAACATTAATTAAAACATATAAAAAATATAAAACATATTATACCTGTTACGTCTCCAGTCTCTCCTTTCACACTCCCAAACTCCATTTCCCATGAACCCACTGGTGATGACGTCACTGTCAGCCGCTCACCTTCACCCAATCGCGTCACGCCCCCCCGTTCAGACTCTCCTGTGTTCTTAGTTGTTCCGGTTCATAGTAATTCTATGTTTTGTATATATAGGGTTCTGTTAGCATATGTTCCTTGAGAGGTATTGCCGACTCATGTTGCGTACTGAGCATTTTTCCAAACCCTTTTCTGACTGCCCTTTTGTTATGACCCTTTTTCCTGTATTACGGATTTTGCCTTTTGTCTCTGCCCTTATCGGATTTGTTGTATTATCGGACTGTCTTTCTGGCTTCGGATCTTGGACTGTTTCCTGTACTACGTCTTCTGTTTATACAGTGAGTTCTGTTCGATCTGTTATCTGGCTGTGTTATTCTGTTTACGGCTCTGTTAATAAACCAGTCTTTACCTTTTATTCGGCAAGCGTCACCCCTATCTGTCTGGTGTTTCATACTACCTCGCCGAAAGCTGTGATGGCCGAATTTAAGGATTTACAGCAGGCTGTTGATAACCAGAGGAGAATGCTCGGGCAGCATAGCCAGCTGTTCGAGGGTCTAACTCACTCTGTTAGCTCTCTCACCGCCCAGCAAACCGAGCAACACTCCCAGCTAGCCCAGATAACCGCTAGCCTCCAGGGTATCTCAGCTCAGTTAGCCCAGCTGAGCGTAGCCACCCCGGCTAGCTTAGCCCCCGCTAGCCAGGCCCCAGTTAGCTTAGCTTATACAGCTCCAGCAGCAACTGTTTTTTCTGTGAGTAAACCGGATAAATATGATGGTTCCCCGGATCTGTGTAGAGGTTTTTTGCTCCAAATGTCGTTATATTTTGCCAACATGCCATCTACCACCGATAGAGCTCGCGTTTCGTTTTTTGTTTCGCGTTTGACCGGTAAAGCTTTGGACTGGGCTACTGCTATCTGGCCTATGGTGGAGAACGGCACCTATGAACGATTTTTGGGCGAATTTTAGCTTGTTTTTGATCATCCCCATCAAGGACAATCTCAGGGGGAGTTATTGGTCCGTTTACACCAGGGGAATCGCTCTGTAGCAGATTACGCGCTGGATTTCCGTACGCTAGCGGCGGGTAGCGGATGGAATGAGCCAGCTTTGCGTGTCATGTTCTGTAAGGGTTTACGGTCGGACATTTTAGCTGAGTTAGCCTGCAAGGATGATGGTCTTCCCCTAAATGACTTGATTTCTCTGGCTATAAGGCTGGATCAGCTTAAACGAAATTCGTCAGTAGATCATAAGAATACTGCTACAGCTGCTCACCTGGCTACTCCTCGCTCTGCTGGATTTACTCCTCGGTTCTCCACCTCACTTCGCCCAGCTGCCACTTCATCAACCCTTGAGGAACCCATGCAAGTCGACACTACTCGATTGTCAAGAGAGGAACGACAACGACGCGTACAGGCTGGCTTATGTCTATATTGTGGTGGAACTGGACATATGCTCCGAACTTGTCAGATTCGGCCCCCCCGAGTATTGAATAATAACAATAACACTTCTGGCTTGTCCCGCAGTGGGCTATCCCATGGTTTCCATGGCAACCGGGACCGTCCATACGAGCCACCTGCTGAATACTCGGGAAAGCGTGTGGAATCTTCTCCACACGCTAAAGGGGTAAGCGATCACTGCTCTGACATGATTTCCAAATCTATTTTTATTTCTGTTGTTCTGCTCTGCCAGTCAGTTTCTCCTTCTGTGTTTCCAGCACTAATAGACTCCGGTGCCGAGGGCAACTTTATTAACGAGCAGCTGGTTCAACAACTCCAGATTCCAGTAAAACCCCTGGATGATCCTGTGAAAATGTCTGCGGTGGATGGGACACCAATTGGACAAGGAACCATCTCCCACACCACTGTTCCAGTCAAGATGAACGTCAGTGCCCTACACTCTGAGGAAATCAAGTTCTTTTTGTGCTAACAGACACAGACTATTTTGTTATTTTGGGTCTCCCATGGTTGAGAAAACACAACCCATTGATTTCCTGGTTGAATAATGAAATAATGTCCTGGTCTCCCTATTGTCATGAACATTGTATCACTACTCCTAAATTAAAGGTCCAATCTACAACAGTAGAAAGTCCTGAGACTGGACTGCACATATCCCTCTAGAATACTCTGATCTTGGTGAAGTTTTCAGTAAACTTCGGGCTACTCAACTTCCACCACACCGCTCCTATGACTGTGCCATTGATCTCATTGATAATCAAATACCCCCTAGATCTCACATCTATCCTCTAACTCAGACTGAGGAACGTGCCATGGAAGAGTATGTGCAGGAGTCTCTGGCTCAGGGTTTTATCCGTCACTCTACTTCTCCGGTTGCTGCTTCATTCTTTTTTGTAAAAAAGAAAGACGGTGGTCTCTGACCATGTATTGACTATAGACAGCTAAACGCAGTTACTAAAACCTACCCATATCCTCTCCCTCTTGTACCCGTAGCATTAGAACAATTTCGAGGGGCCTCTGTCTTCACCAAACTTGATCTCCGTAGTGCCTATAATCTTGTAAGGATCAAAGAAGGAGATGAGTGGAAAACCGCCTTTTTCACCACTAGAGGGCACTACGAGTACTTAGTTATGCCGTTTGGCCTTAAAAATGCCCCTTCTGTGTTCCAATCTTTTATTAATGACGTTTTACGTGACATGTTAGGTAAGTTTGTTATTGCATTTATGGATGACATTCTCATATACTCATCTGATTTGCCCACACATGTTCTCCAGGTACGTGCTGTACTATCCCGTCTGCTCGAAAATCAGCTTTTTATCAAGGCAGAGAAATGTGCTTTTCATCTCTCCACTCTCTTTTCTGGGATATGTTATAAGTTCTAAGGGGGTTGCTGTGGACACTACCAAGGTCCAGGCTGTAGTAGATTGGCCACGTCCAAAGTCTGTGAAGGAATTACAGAGATTTTTGGGTTTCGCAAACTTTTATAGACGTTTCATTCGTAATTATAGTTCTGTTGCAGCTCCACTCACCAATCTGCTGCGACATAAAACTAAAACTCTGGTTTGGTCTGAGCAAGCAACTGATGCTTTTGCTACCCTTAAAGGGAAATTCACCTCCGCTCCCCTGCTAAAACATCCTGATCCTAAGGAACCTTTTGTAGTAGAGGTAGATGCTTCTAGTGTTGGGGTAGGTGCCGTTCTGTCCCAAAGATTCGGCTCACCGAGTAAAATGCATCCTGTAGCCTACTACTCTCACAAACTCACACCAGCTGAACAAAATTACGGAATTGGTGATCGTGAACTCCTGGCCATAAAATTAGCCCTCGATGAATGGTGTCATTGGTTGGAGGGGGCTTTGCATCCGTTTGTAGTTATTACTGATCATAGAAATTTAGAATTCTTGAAGTCAATGAAATGCATGAACTCCCGTCAGGCTAGGGGGTCCCTGTTTTTCTCCTGGTTCAATTTTACTGTGATCTACCGTCCAGGTTCCAGAAATACCAAAGCTGACGCTCTTTCTCGTATGTATGATGAGAATAAGTCTATTACTTCTGAACCCTCTACTATTCTGAAACCTGAGGTAGTCTTGGCCCCAATCAGGTGGGAGATCTCAGAAGAGATCAGTCAGATTAACAAAGTCACACCCCCTCCTGCTGAATGTCCTCCAAACAAGACGTATGTACCTAATCAATGCAGGGGTAAATTAATAACATGGGCCCATACTTCTTTAACTTCTGGGCATCCTGGTGAGACTCGCACCCATCAATTATTAGAGAGTCGTTTTTGGTGGGAATCTATGTGAGCTGATATTCATGAATTTGTTTCATCATGCACCGTATGCGCACAAAGTAAAACTCCACGTACTTTACCTTCTGGTAAACTAGTACCCCTACCTGTTCCAGCTCGACCTTGGTCCCATCTGGCAGTCGATTTTGTCACTGATCTCCCCGTATCTTTGGGTAACACTGTAATAATGACGGTTGTAGATCGTTTTTCACGTGGAGTTAAGTTTATCCCCTTTGCTAAATTACCCACAGCATTTGAAGCTGCAGAGGCTCTTTTTAATAACGTTTTTCGAGCTTTTGGTATCCCCAAAGATATAGTTTCCGATCGTGGTCCTCAGTTCATATCACAAGTTTGGTCAGCTTTTATGAATAGGTTGGGCATTTCTGTTAGTTTGATTTCTGGTTATCACCCCCAGAGTAATGGTCAGTGCGAAAGAATTAATCAGGAACTAGGAAAATTTTTACGTATTTATTGTTCTAATAACATCCATGACTGGGCTCAATATCTCCCCTGGGCAGAATTAGCACAAAACTCACTAGTCAGTTCTTCTACCAAACTAACTCCCTTCCCTTCAACCTCCTCTCATGCCATGGTCAGCTGAACCATCTGACATCCCTGCTGTGGATCAGTGGATGCGCCGTAGTGAGGAAGTGTGGGAGGAGACTCACAGACGTATCGAGGCTGTGTTAGCCCAACATAAACAACAGGCTGATCGCCATCGCCGTGAGGCTCCTCTCTACTCCCCTGGGGATCGTGTTTGGCTATCTACCAGGGATTTCCGGCTCCCTGAGGGAAACAAAAACTCTCAGTTAAGTTTATTGGTCCTTTTAAAATTGTTAAATCCATCAATGAAGTCACTTATTGCGTAGAGCTGCCGTCTAATTACCGTATCTGTCCTTCGTTCCATGTCTCTCTTCTTAAGCCGATTATCCCTGGTCCGCTGGATGAGACCTCGCATGGGATGCTGCCTCCTCCGCCGGTGCTCATGGATGGGGGACCTGTCTACGCGGTAGAGCACCTGTTAGACTCCAGAAGGAGAAGGGGTGCCCTGGAGTACCTGGTGGATTGGGAAGGTTACGGACCTGAGGAGAGAAGCTGGGTTACTGCAGCCGACATCCTTGACCCGTTGTTGGTGGAAGAGTTCCACAGGTCTCACCCGTCTCGTCCAGCACCACGCCCTAGGGGTCATCCGAGGAGGAGGTCTCCTGACCCTGGAAGGGGTAGGCGCTGTAGGTCGGCTGCTACTCGGTCTCTCAGTTCTGTCCATGGCTCCAGGACCCCTGTTCAGGCTATCCCCGCTTCAGGTCCTCTCTTCTGTCGGGCCTCCGGTCGGGGAGGGGCGGTTCCGGTGTGTCGTCCTCATCCTTCGGTCCTTTCAGACTCCTCGGGGGGGAGTACTGTTACGTCTCCAGTCTCTCCTTTCACACTCCCAAACTCCATTTCCCATGAACCCACTGGTGATGACGTCACTGTCAGCCGCTCACCTTCACCCAATCGCGTCACGCCCCCCCGTTCAGACTCTCCTGTGTTCTTAGTTGTTCCGGTTCATAGTAATTCTATGTTTTGTATATATAGGGTTCTGTTAGCATATGTTCCTTGAGAGGTATTGCCGACTCATGTTGCGTACTGAGCATTTTTCCAAACCCTTTTCTGACTGCCCTTTTGTTATGACCCTTTTTCCTGTATTACGGATTTTGCCTTTTGTCTCTGCCCTTATCGGATTTGTTGTATTATCGGACTGTCACTCTGGCTTCGGATCTTGGACTGTTTCCTGTACTACGTCTTCTGTTTATACTGTGAGTTCTGTTCGATCTGTTATCTGGCTGTGTTATTCTGTTTACGGCTCTGTTAATAAACCAGTCTTTACCTTTTATTCGGCAAGCGTCACCCCTATCTGTCTGGTGTTTCAATACCACATTATGAAACACATTGTTTTTATTATTATGGAAGTGAATCGATTTAAACAACTTTCTCTTTATTATTTATCATTTGCTTAATAAACTAATGCAAACATTTAAGCACAAAATGTGAGCTCTTAAAAAAATGATCATTAAACACAGTGAAAGTGTATAAAAATCCAGACTTCAGTCTGGTGCTGTACGTACAGTATAAAGTTTATGTTAAGAGCTGATTGTGAAATATGGAGAATGTTAGACTGACAGGTGGTTTTAAACACTTTCTAACTGTGTTTAAACATCGGTATAGTGCACTCGCCTTTCTGCAGACCTCCATCAACCTCGCTAATGTAACGGTGCTGATGGCAGAGCGTCTTCGTGATCCTCAGGTCCGGCAGTGTTTAACACTCGCAGTAACTCAGACTCTGAGCTCTCGAGTGTGTGTGTGTGTGTGTGTGTGTGCAGCAGTGTCAGGGGGTGGTTAATGTGGAGTTACTGCACTGAAAGGTCTAATTGACAGGAAACAGATGTTGTGGGCTGCGCCGCTCTGTGTCTCCAGAGGCTGAGGACTCGTGTCTATATTTGGTGGCAGTCCAGCGCACTGTCAGATTTACTGCAGCAGGGCACTGCCGCCTCCTGCCAGCGCACCAACAGACAGGCTTTTTTTTTTGAGGTTTTAGGTAGAGAAAGGCCTGCTTTAGAATAAACATCAAAGGGGTTCCACTACTGTGGAAACTCTGGAAAGAAGAAGAACACACACTCACACAAACACACACATTCAAACATACTGACTGTCCACTGGTCAGTTTATGACTCTCTAAAAAAATCTGAATATTCCAGTGGGAACGCTATAATTTGATGTAGGGACAGCTGGACCGGACAGAATTCGAAAATAGCCGAAGCTAAAGCACATCTGCTGGATCATCGAGTCCAGCACTGGAGGTTCTGGCAGATATGTATGAAAAAAGAGTTTGCACTCTTCATGATGTCTTATTTAGTTTGCTTGTTTTCACGCTTAAATGTTTCAGATCATTACACAAATTTAAATATCAGTCAATAACAACACAAGTAAACACAAAATGCAGTTTTTAAATGAAGATTTTCATTATTATGGGGCAACCAATTGTTTGCTGTAACTTGCAATTAGTCTTTTACAGAGCTGTGGGGGAATTTTGGCCCACTCATCTTTGCAGAATTGTTGTAATTCCACCACATTGGAGGGTTTTTAGAGCATAAACTGTCTTTTTAATTTCATACCACAGCATCTTAATGGGATTCAGATCAGGTAAATTTTGTTCTGCCGTCCACTCCTGGGAAGGTTCACCACTGTTTAGCGTTTTTGCCATTTGTGGACAATGGCCCTCACTGTGGTTTGCTGGATTCCCAAAACTTTAGAAATGGATTTATAATGGATATATATTATTATTTTTCTCATTTGTTCCTGAATTTCTTTAGATATTGGCATGATGTCTAGCTTTTGAATATCTTTCAGTCTGCTTTGGTTTGTCAGGCAGGTCCTATTAAAATTATTTCAGGTAAAGCAGTAATCAGGTCTGGGTGTGGCTAGAGAAATTGAACTCAGGTATTATAAACCCCAGTTATGTTTTAACTGGGGTGCTAACACTTTTTCAGACAGGGCAGTGTAGGTTTTCATTTTTTTCTACCTTAATAATAAAAAACCTTAATACAAAAACATAAATGCGTCTAAAATAAAAACACAATACGTATGATAATTCATGTCTTCCATAAGAGCAATGATAAATACCTCATAGTTCTAGAGGTAAAGTATTTGAACCCTTGTGTAAAGCTATTTAAAGTTGTTGCTTGTTTGGAGGTGTGGATTACAGCTAGTTTGACTGATAAAAATCATAAAACTTTGCTTAAAAGTTTGCTCTGCTCAAGAAGGATATGGGTATGTGAGCTATGTCACACCAAAAAGAGCTTTCAGATGATCTTTGATCAAAAATTATTGACATACATGAAGCTGAAACGAGTTACAAAGTAATTTCAGTAATTTCAAAGACTCACAGTACAGCAAACAATATACAAATGTAGACAGTTTGGAACTGTGTCTAATCTGCCAAGAAGTAAACATCCCAAGATTTCGTTCAGTAAATTATTGCCCGCTAAGCTATTTAGGTCTAATAATTAACATGAAAGAGTACAAAGTGCAGTGAACTTAAATAAACTTTTATTTAGATAAGTTGGTACAGGAAGACGTCTGGTCCACGTGGCAAAGCCTTCAGCTCAGTGTTGGTAGAGTGTCCAATAGGATTCCACACATTTTCAATCATGGATAGGCCTTCTGGACAACAAACCATAGAACCGTAGAATGATGGAGCTCCATCCAATACATTGTAGTCCATAGAGTGTATGTTTGGCATGTTCGCGTCAGGGGTCCGCACTGTCTTTTTACCAGATTTGGTCAGAAACCTACAAAAGCAAGACTGCAAGACAAGGGTAGTGTGCTTTTAAAGTGCTTTCCTAAGTATGTGTGTGTGTGTGTGTGTGTGTGTGTACCTGTCCTACAGGTCAGTCAGACACACTGCAGTAAATCAGCTCCATTCTCTCAGCAAGTCTAAACACTTTTCAGTGTGTTATAAACACTGCACTGCTTCATTTAATGTGCTCATCAATCAGCTTCTGAGTCCTGCTAGACAAGTGCTCCTCACACAGGCTGTGGTAGCCTTGTAGCTAAGCTAATCAGCTTTGGATAATAGTGATGAGTAACTTAAAGTGCAGACTGTGCTATAGTCTAGAGGAGTGCTGTTTTTATATAGCTAATGAAGTAAACAAGCACACAGCACGTGAATAGGTTCTTGCATGAAAACTCGTCAAGAATGTTCTTTTCAAGAGAAAAAATTCATTCTTTGTGTTGTTGGTATTGAGAAACACCCCAAAATACTGTGACATTATAGAACATCCTTTTAAAGTCCTGGTGTCAATTGATTAAAAGAATATATGATACATTTTAATATTAATTAACTGTCCTTTCTTTTCCCAATAAGACAAAGCTTTTAATAATACATATTTAAATGTAAATAAAAGAATAAGTGTCAGAAATAAATTATATTTATAATAGTGGTTTCAGTCGTTACAAGTAATTACATTAATCACAACAATATTATGTGATTTTATCACAATATCTCAAAGTAGTTGTAAAGGCTTTTAAAATATTAAAAATATAAAAAATATTTTAATGTGCTGAGTTTGTTTAAAGGAGAGCTTTAATGAAGGAAATAAAGGCTAGTTTAGCTCCATATTCCACACCTTCAAAAACCTGGAAAGAGAAAAAATGTGCCATCAGCTGTGTGTGTGTGTGTGAGAGAGAGAAAAAGAGAGACAGAGAGAGAGCGAGAGAGCTTAAACTTAAGCATAAATAAAAAGTAATCTACTGTACCTTCTAAACTTAAAAGGTAAGCAACACTAATTTACTTTGATAAAAATAAAAACAGGCTCTGTAAAATTTGTCACATGTTTAATCCACTATTTTCAATTTCAATTTCTATTTATTATTATTATTATTATTATTATTATTATTATTATTATTATTATTATTATTATCATTTATATTTTGTTTGTTGGTTTTCCCATGGGAATCCCATTAACTGCACTTATTCAGTCTAATGTCCTATAAATTGTGTTAATTTTTTAATGTCTTACTACCCAGTCACTTTTTTTCTAGTACATCAGTGCCAGTATCTAACAGTTTAAGTTTAGTAGGTAATGTGCGATTTTAAAATAATAAAAACAATAAAAAACACAGAAAACTGGCAATTCTTTTAAACCTTTTGCTGTGCGAGGAGACCTCAGTAATGTGAAAGTGAGGGTTATATCCCATTAAAGAGAAGAATCCCAGCAGAATGAACTCAACAGGCAGCCCGACATGTTTACAGAACTCTCAAAGAGCAAATTTAATGGATCCAAGACCTGCACATGTTTCCACCTCTGTCGTCTGTGCGAGTGCTGCAGAGCGGCAGCAGTTGGACGTGTGGAGGCTGTTTTGCTCTGCGGCCGGTCGGGCCTTAGCTGCATTGTGATCACAATCAGAAACTATTCAGCTTTAGAGAAAAATGAGACGCCAGTAAAGCATGTCCCGCTTCCTGTTTACTGCTACGACTTTACACTGGTTTACTAAAACTGACCACACAAGAAGTTCTAAAAAACCATCATGAAACACCCTTAATGGTGTAGTTTAGCTTTTTCCATGCTTTAAACTTGAATTAATTTTTATTTGTTAATTATTTGACCATACTGACACTAATACTGATAGGTCTTAATGCGTATTTCACTGTCTATAGCTGTTTTTTGTATCTGTTTCAATACTGGTTGAATACTACGTAAATTAAGGTCTGATAGTGGGTGCAGGTGAATTATGGGAGTTGGAGTGAGGTCTGATAGTGGGTACAGGTGAATTATGGGAGTTGGAGTGAGGTCTGATAGTGGGTACAGGTGAATTATGGGAGTTGGAGTGAGGTCTGATAGTGGGTGCAGGTGAATTATGGGAGTTGGAGTGAGGTCTGATAGTGGGTACAGGTGAATTATGGGAGTTGGAGTGAGGTCTGATAGTGGGTGCAGGTGAATTATGGGAGTTGGAGTGAGGTCTGATAGTGGGTGCAGGTGAATTATGGGAGTTGGAGTGAGGTCTGATAGTGGGTGCAGGTGAATTATGGGAGTTGGAGTGAGGTCTAATAGTGGGTGCAGGTGAATTATGGGAGTTGTAGTAAGATCTGATAGTGGGTGCAGGTGAATTATGGGAGTTGGAGTGAGGTCTGATAGTGGGTGCAGGTGAATTATGGGAGTTGGAGTGAGGTCTGATAGTGGGTGCAGGTGAATTATGGGAGTTAGGGTGAGGTCTGATAGTGGGTGCAGGTGAATTATGGGAGTTGGAGTGAGGTTTGATAGTGGTAGCAGGTGAATTATGGGAGTTAGAGTGAGGTCTGATAGTGGGTGCAGGTGAATTATGGGAGTTAGAGTGAGGTCTGATAGTGGGTGTAGGTGAATTATGGGAGTTGGAGTAAGGTCTAATAGTGGGTGAAGGTAAATTATAGGAGTTGGAGTGAGGTCTGATAGTGGGTGCAGGTGAATTATGGGAGTTGTAGTGAGGTCTGATAGTGGGTGCAGGTGAATTATGGGAGTTGTAGTGAGGTCTGATAGTGGGTGCAGGTGAATTATGGGAGTTGGAGTGAGGTCTGATAGTGGGTGCAGGTGAATTATGGGAGTTGTAGTGAGGTCTGATAGTGGGTGCAGGTGAATTATGGGAGTTGTAGTGAGGTCTGATAGTGGGTGCAGGTGAATTATGGGAGTTGGAGTGAGGTCTGATAGTGGGTGCAGGTGAATTATGGGAGTTGGAGTGAGGTCTAATAGTGGGTGCAGGTGAATTATGGGAGTTGTAGTAAGATCTGATAATGGGTGCAGGTGAATTATGGGAGTTGTAGTAAGATCTGATAGTGGGTGCATGTGAATTATGGGAGTTGGAGTGAGGTCTGATAGTGGGTGCAGGTGAATTATGGGAGTTAGGGTGAGGTCTGATAGTGGGTGCAGGTGAATTATGGGAGTTGGAGTGAGGTTTGATAGTGGTAGCAGGTGAATTATGGGAGTTAGAGTGAGGTCTGATAGTGGGTGCAGGTGAATTATGGGAGTTGGAGTGAGGTCTGATAGTGGGTGCAGGTGAGTTATGGGAGTTGGAGTGAGGTATAATAGTGGGTGCTGGTGAATTATGGGAGTTGTAGTAAGATCTGATAATGAGTGCAGGTGAATTATGGGAGTTGTAGTAAGATCTGATAGTGGGTGCAGGTGAATTATGGGAGTTGGAGTGAGGTCTGATAGTGGGTGCAGGTGAATTATGGGAGTTAGGGTGAGGTCTGATAGTGGGTGCAGGTGAATTATGGGAGTTAGGGTGAGGTCTGATAGTGGTTGCAGGTGAATTATGGGAGTTGGAGTGAGGTCTGATAGTGGGTGCAGGTGAATTATGGGAGTTGGAGTGAGGTCTGATAGTGGGTGCAGGTGAATTATGGGAGTTGGAGTGAGGTCTGATAGTGGGTGCAGGTGAATCATGGGAGTTGGAGTGAGGTCTGATAGTTGGTGCAGATGAATTATGGGAGTTGGAGTGAGGTCTAATAGTGGGTGCAGGTGAATTATGGGAGTTAGAGTGAGGTCTGATAGTGGGAGCAGGTGAAATATGGGAGTTGGAGTAAGGTCTAATAGTGGGTGAAGGTAAATTATAGGAGTTGGAGTGAGGTCTGATAGTGGATGCAGGTGAATTATGGGAGTTGTAGTGAGGTCTGATAGTGGGTACATGTGAATTATGGGAGTTGTAGTGAGGTCTGATAGTGGGTGCAGGTGAATTATGGGAGTTGGAGTGAGGTCTGATAGTGGGTGCAGGTGAATTATGGGAGTTGTAGTGAGGTCTGATAGTGGGTGCAGGTGAATTATGGGAGTTGGAGTGAGGTCTGATAGTTGGTGCAGGTGAATTATGGGAGTGGGAGTAAGGTCTAATAGTGGGTGAAGGTAAATTATAGGAGTTGGAGTGAGGTCTGATAGTGGGTGCAGGTGAATTATGGGAGTTGTAGTGAGGTCGGATAGTGGGTGCTGGTGAATTATGGGAGTTGTATTGAGGTCTGATAGTGGGTACAGGTGAATTATGGGAGTTGGAGTGAGGTCTGATAGTGGGTACAGGTGAATTATGGGAGTTGGAGTGAGGTCTGATAGTGGGAGCAGGTGAATTATGGGAGTTGGAGTGAGGTCTGATAGTGGGTGCAGGTGAATTATGGGAGTTGGAGTGAGGTCTGATAGTGGGAGCAGGTGAATTATGGGAGTTGGAGTGAGGTCTGATAGTGGGTGCAGGTAAATTATAGGAGTTGGAGTGAGGTCTGATAGTGGGTGCAGGTGAATTATGGGAGTTGTAGTGAGGTCTGATAGTGGGTGCTGGTGAATTATGGGAGTTTTAGTGAGTTCTGATAGTGGGTACAGGTGAATTATGGGAGTTGGAGTGAGGTCTGATAGTGGGTACAGGTGAATTATGGGAGTTGGAGTGAGGTCTGATAGTGGGTGCAGGTGAATTATGGGAGTTGGAGTGAGGTCTGATAGTGGGTGCTGGTGAATTATGGGAGTTAGAGTGAGGTCTGATAGTGGGTACAGGTGAATTATGGGAGTTGGAGTGAGGTCTGATAGTGGGTGCAGGTGAATTATGGGAGTTGGAGTGAGGTCTGATAGTGGGTGCAGGTGAATTATGGGAGTTGGAGTGAGGTCTGATAGTGGGAGCAGGTGAATTATGGGAGTTGGAGTGAGGTCTGATAGTGGGTGCAGGTGAATTATGGGAGTTGGAGTGAGGTCTGATAGTAGTGGGAGCAGGTGAATTATGGGAGTTGGAGTGAGGTCTGATAGTGAGTGTAGATGGATGGGATGTTTTGTTTCTGAAGTTGTGTTGGTATTTAACATACCTTAACGCACAGTGTAATGTGTTAAACTATCCCTGAATTTAAGCAAAACAAAATGTATAATATTTGGTAGTAGATAAATTAAAAAACAGTAACAATTGATTGTACAATAGATTTATAATGTTGAAATAGAAATATGAAGAGTATACGAATACAAATTTCTTGGTGCAATAATTGATCATAAGTAAGGCTGGAAACAACACATAAATAGTGTAAAAACTAAATACTCAACAATTCTAGCAGTATTATATAAAACTAAAGACATATTGAATCAAATCTCACTTTATTTACTGTATTGTTTTTTATATTTCCATACACAAGCTATTTTGTGGAGCAGTGGGCAAATACATATAAAACCAACACCAAATCCATCTTCAAATTAAAAAAGAAAGCTTTTAAAAGTATAAGTCAAAAAACGTACTATGAGCCAACCAACAAATCATTTATTAATTTACAAATGTTAAAATTTTGTGATATAGTCAACCTTTAGCTGTATCCAGAAGCTGTTTGAAATAAAAACGAGGGAATATGAACTTAGAGGAACAGGTAAAAGTAAGAACTAATTAGAAAAATATATGTATATCTGCTAAAGGGGCTAATGTATGGAATAATTGTGAAAAAAGAATTAAGAATGTGTAGAGCACTGTGCAAATTCCAAATAACGTTTACAAATAAGGTGATAAGCACTTACAAATATGAGGAATGAAAGCATGTGTGCACTTATTATTATTTTTCATCCTGTATTATTGTCACTTTGCACAAAACTTTGAGAAACCAAAATAAGCTGAACTGAACTGAACAGTGGACAGTGCAGTGGGCATTTAACATATTATTATGAATGTAGACCGTATATTGAAGACTCCAGCACAATTGTCCTGCTCTCAGGGCAGCTAGTGATGTGCATGGGCTACATGTTGCAATGTGTTGTAATGTGAATTAACATAGTTATATGTAAACGTGTATTGTAGTCAATTTTTGGTCCATTAGAATAGAAAAATGGTTTAATGTGGATCTCAGTGAGGCAGAGTTTAGACCAGGCTTACTATAGAGAACCGCTGATCCAGTATTTGGCTGCATCTAAATACTTTACTGAGACGTCCTCTGCTTGATTCTGCTGATTAAACTGTTTATTTAATTGATCTGAACTGATGAACTGAACTGAACTGCATTGAGCTTTATTGAGTTGGACCTGCTACAGTAGCAGCACTGCAATAACACTGCAGGTTCTGCTGGTGTGTGTTAGCTGGGAGTGCTGAGGGCAGCACTTCTGTACTGAGTGTTTTGGACTACCTAATGTAGGGGATTAAGCAGGATCATCAAACAGTCCTCCTGTGAACACCAGCTAATCAACTGAGCATGATTCAGCAGCTGCACTGCTGAGTAATACCAGCTGCTGTAAAGATGTCTGCATGAATCCGGTATGAATTTATTCTGTGAAATTCAATGCTGGTAGTGCTTTTCTAGTACCACAATAATAGTTGTGGAGTGGGTTTAACTTGTCAGTGTGGTTTTTACATCCAAACTCCTTTATGAATAATGTGGTGTACTTTTAAAAACCTGACATAATCCAGTTTAAATCTGTAATGGAGTTCATTTTAAAGCATAACATAATCCAGTATAAAATCGTAGTGGTTGTAGGTTAAGAAGTACAGTGTATCTCACCATGACTGTAGTTTTTATAGTCTGACACACTCCAGTATGAAACCTAAGTGAGAGTAGTTTTTTTTTACAGCCTGACACAATCCAGTATGTATCTTCCAGGGCTGCACTTTTTACAGCCTGACAAGAACCAATGTGAGTTGCTCTCATAGTTTGACATTATAAGCTGTGAATTGATCTTAAACTGGTGTGAATTCATAGTATTATAATAATAGTCTTATATATAGATAGATAGATAGATAGATAGATAGATACTTTATTCATCCCAAAGGAAATGTATTCATAGTCTTGTAAGGCTATTCCATGGGGTACCCTAATTGTCTTTGGACACCTCCGCTTCTCAACTTGGACATTGTGTTAAATGTACCATTATTCAAATTGTTAATCAAATTAAGTCTGAAGTCTAGCCAAAGGGCAGTTGACACCTCTTATTTAAAGACGTTATGGTTGGCCCCTGGGGTTAGGGGCGTGACCACTGTGACCCGGTAGTAGGAAGCTCACAGATAACACAGACAAGGGGAGTAAATGAACTCAAATGTACCTTTATTTGGCTTTAAAAATACCCTCCACCACACCAAAACAATTAAATCAGCAAAACGCTAGCCCAGTGGGGCTCTAGTCGCGTTTAGGTTACTTAGTTCTTTTTTAAAGGTTTTCGTGCGACCTCAGCTCTCAGTTCCCCAGTCAAAGTCCACCTCGCATGGGCTGAGGCAGAGGTTTTTATACCTGTCCCAGCTGGCTGCTTAATCAGTCCTGATGCAGACCAGCTGGGACAGATAGGGCTGTACGTTTAGGAGTGGGGCGGACCCATGGCTCCCCCGCCTCCTCACGCCACAACGTCTACTGAGGTGAAGAATCTTTTTAAATGGATGATCTGGAATGTATCTTGTTCATATGAAATGTGAAAGTGTTCATGTTTGGTATCATTTTAATGGTCTCAGTGTAAAAAGTACAATGGTCTCACTGCAGAAATGTTAATAATAATCTAAATGGAACATTTCTGAAATGTCTCCATTCTGAAGAGACACTCCCCTTCCTGCTCCTGATGGGTTTAGGATTGCCTGTGATGGTCAAAAGTTATCAAAATGTAAAAAGTGCCAAATCTCAATGTAAATTTAAAGTGTATTGTTCTGGTTGGATATTTAAGGAAAATACAAGGACATATTCATGGAATTTGTCTGGTAGTATGAGACCTCCCATGCTCTGCATGTAGCCAAAGTTTGTCTGTAACCAGGAGACATATCTACTCTGTATGTAACCACTATTTTAAATATATCACACAATATTCTATTTCAACTATGCTATGCAATATTCTTAACTGTTATCTTGTTTGACTTGGTCTTGTCACAATAAACTGTTTGTTGAATCTTTTTCAAGTGGGCCTTAGAGCGTAATTGGTCTGTGTTGTGAGTTACTTCAAGTTTCTAGACTTCTGTAGTTATATAGTGAGTTTTCACTGGGCGCTATGTCACACACTTAACTACTGAGGGAAACAGAAAGATTGAGTGTTATGTTCTGTAACCGCTAGTATAGACTATGTTCTGGACCACTGAACATCTCAACCCATGCACTGGGCTGTTTTCACATGTTATGTAGTATTTTTAGGCTATGCCACATTTTAACCTCTCAGGAAAACAGATGAGATTGAGTGTTATGTTCTGTAAACGCTAGTATAGACTATGTTCTGGACCGCTGAACATCTCAACCCATGTACCAGGCTGTTTTTGCATGTTGTGTAGTATTTTGGGTGTTGTGTACTTTTAATGCCTATATCTGCTATCACTAAACTATTTACCCAGACCTGGTTTTGATTAGACAGATTGTAATTCTTAGTAAGTGTGCTACTGATAATTGTTAACTGTTTATTTTCACCTAGTTGGTATTTATAAAATGGAGTCTAGTCTAGTTTAAATTAGTATTTCACCTAAGTCTCATCTACAGTACCGGAAAGACGGAATACGCATTAGGAGGACATGGCCTAGGCCTGTTGTCTCCTCCCCTACAGTCTTATAATAATAACTGCGGATCTAGTTTAATTCAGTATGAATCTGCATTTGAGTAGTTTACAAAGTCTGACAGAAAATATGATGGGTGTTTTGCATTTCAGTGTGAATATACATGGTATTGCTTTTACAGTCTGATAGTAATGACTGTGCAATTGATCCAGTATGAATTTGTGGTAATGGGAGATTTTCCAGTGTGAATCTTTTCACTGTTTACAATTGACAATGATATTAGTCTGGTATGAATCTACATTTTGTGTAAATTTCACAATATGTCAGAACTCATTGAAGAGGTATTTAAAACCAGTGTACACTACTGTAGGTGTAGCTTTCCATTATGTATTATCTATTTATTTCAGTATGAAGCTGTAGTGCATGAATATTTAACAGTGTGGCATTAATAAATGTGGAGTAAATTTAATTCAATATGGAGTAGGAGCATCAGTGGCTCCAGTGTTAACATAATGAAGCTAAAGAAGACAATAAATAGATAGACAATGTCTTCCCTGGACAGTAGAAACAGTTACTCCAAAAAAATACAGTATAAAGTAGAGACTCTACTACTTTTCCTTTTGAGAGAAACAATGAATGAGCAGGTGTCACAATACTTTTGTACTTTTATCTAGAGGCTTTCTGCTTTAAAATCCCAAAGCTATAATAACACAGGATAAGCCAGTCTGAGACAGTTAGTAAAAGAATGTGAGCACTCTACTCTTAATTTCAGCTGGAAATGGCAGTTAGTGACTCACCACTGCATTTCTAAACAAGCTTTGGCTTAACATACTTCTAGGAAACGTTTTCTAGCTATGCCAGCTTTATAACTAGCCTGGAGGCTATCATGCCTGGTAAAATAAAGAGCACCAGCTTGTCCACATTTTGATGTAATTGAACTTGAAGCACACCTGAAGCAGGTAGCTGAATCATGAGGAATGGTAATTACCTGGCTCAGGTGAGCTATGAGCTGTTACACAACAGACGTGTAGACAGCCGGAGCAAGCTGAGATGCTGGTGCTGTCGTTCTGCCACTTGCAGGCAGTCACTCAGGTTTGTGGATGGAGGAGTGGCTGGATGTCAGTGTTTCAGAGTGTCTTCATGTCTATGTTACCTCCTGGCTCTCTCCTTTAAAGTAATAGCTGTAAGTTAGATTTGCCAGAATTTGAAGTTCCATGACTGCCAGCCTGTCTGGCCTTATACTGATGACCACTAGCTGTTTTTATTTTCCAGGGATGGCTTTTTGCTAAATTTTGGAGCATTGCTGTGAGGAATTTGATTGCATTAAGCAACAAAAGCATTATTGAGATCAGGATGTTGGATAATCTCCATTCCACCTCTTCCATAACTCCCCAACCATCTAAAAGTATTGGATGGAACTCCATCATTCCAGAGAACATAGTTCCACTGCTCCACCAGTCAATAATACGAGTCCCCAAACAGACCATTTCAAAATAAAGGTCTTTAATACTAAGTTGAAAAGGGGTACAACTTTAAAATAAGACTACCTTTATAGAGGGTTTATAAATGGTTTACAATTAGTTTATTAATGGTTACTAATTAGGTTGTAAATGCCTTAAAATATATAATAATCAGTTATAACACATACATAAAAAGGGCAATAATATAGACGGCTGTGGGTTCACTATTTGGCAAACAACAGGTCATTGTTGCCCTTTCTACGTTTGTGTTATCACTGATTATTAATGATTTTAAGGCATTTACAACCTAATTAGTAACCATTAATAAACTAATTGTAAACCATTTATAAACCCTTTATAAAAGTAGTCATATTTTAAAGTGGTACAGAAAAATGGTCTTATCCATGAATCATGCAAACAATTTTCCAAAAATAGAACTGATCCATGACTTATCTGAAAAAATATTATAATTTATGAATAAAAAGCTGTATCCAACCTGAACGATGGGTTGTATATATATTTATGCCTCTAGCTTAAGGATTGCTTGTGTTTTTGATCTTGTCTCGTCTATACTGTATATTTTACTATTTTATTTTTCCAGGTTCAACAAAAATGGAGTGGACCTGAACCGGAACTTTCCGGATGCTTTCTCGAGTGATAACGGGCAGCTGAGGGAGAAGGAGGTGGCGGCAGTGATGAACTGGCTGAAGACAGAACCATTTGTTCTCTCCGCCAACCTTCACGGAGGAGCAGTGGTGGCCAGTTATCCGTATGATAACAGCAATGGAGGTCAGTTACACATAAAAACACGTAAATTAACATGTATATACCATATGGCAAAGTGTCTTTGCATATTTTAGAAAAATACAATGTGCATGCATATATAGGGACATTTTTGTCATAAATATCAGTTATTTGAACATGCAGTCAACCACTTCTTTAAAATAAATACTTGCTTCAGAGGAAATCAAAGTAATTAGAGGACTTGCTTTTAAACATGCTAATTAAATGTCACGTTAGTTTTGGTAACAGGACTGAGAAAAATATAATGATCTTCAGCTTATTAGAATTAGAACAAATCAGAAAAAATTATTAAAATAAAAAAATTACAAGCAACAAGCAAATGGCTCCCATTTTGTGGAATGGCCCATTTATAATAATCCTCCTGCTGACACAGATCTGCAAATAAGATGTGCCAGTAGAATAGGACTTTCTGGAGAGGATAAATAAATATGAACCTACTGGCATCATGCCAACTAATGCCAGGATTGGGCTAGAGGGGTTTAAATCCCTAAGTATTGAACTGTGGAGCAGTGGAATAGAAGAGTGGAGCTCCATCCAGTACTTGTGGTTGAGATAGTTGCTGACTGGTTGTTAAGCAGATTATTAGACACAAATCCAATTTATATTGGTCATTTTTCACCAATAGCCTGATTTACTTTTAAGGAATATTTTCCTTATTTTTTCTAAATTCCTTAAGTTTTAGTTTCCAGTCTTAAATTGTCCATTCCAGTGGAAAAACAAATAGATTAGACCATATAACATTCTCCATTCTCTTTTTTTAGGATAAATATATATATATATATATTTTTTTTTTTATGTTGAAAAACATATATGTGCTTTATTTAGATATACTGTATATCTTCATTCATTTAGGCACTTGTGATATAAAAAAATGAAAATCAAATGACTGGTTTCTTTCAAAAAGGAAAAACAAATGTTAATATGTATTTTTGTTGAAAGGAGCAAATACTTTAAATCAGACCTGGCCATTATTTTACTATTATTTAATTCTATTAGTTTTTTTTTTACAATAGTTGTCTTACTTACACTCTTTTCCAACAGAAAACTAAAGAGAAGATAAAAAACAGATCTTTTTTTTTAGGCCGTTTATGTCATTTCCAACCCAAAAACCACTTAAACAGAAATGATGTCGCACTGCCGAGCTCCAAAGTCATAAGTAGGAACTTCCGAGAGTTACTGGAAGGCAGCAGTGGCTTGCTGGTTAATGTGGGATATGTTGGCGAGGTTGCCGGCCTTATGATGTCGGTTCAGCACACAGCAGGGTTAGCTTGTATATAGATTTATTCTTTTAATGATTTATAACTAAAACATTTGGGGGGAAATCAAAGCATATTTGTGTTTACCACATTTTTATTAGTTCGTAATATGGGATTAACAGCAACACCAGAATTACAAATCTTCTTCAGATGTCAGTAACTGACTGAGTCTCTTTTTAATGTGAGTGTTTCCTCACAAATCCGGGAAAATATTCCCAAAAGCCTAGAAATGCCATGAACTTTAGTAAAGAAAAACAGACTGTGCCGTGTGAATTAACTTTCTAATTATTTTTAAAACATATTTAAATTTATTTTTCAACACATTTCAACATTATTATTTGTAATAATTAGGGCTGTCAACGTTAAAGAATTATACACACATGATTAATTTGGAATCAATAACGCATCATTTTTTTTTTTTTTTTACAAATTAAGTCTGCCCCTAACTTTGACCCCAAATTCTGCTGTGATTTGCCCACCCCTGCACAATGCACAGAATGTTTTTCTTTCAAAAGAATTCTTGCTTTTTTTTTTTTTTTAACTCATATTTGAACGAATGAAGCATCAAAGCACATTTATGGCGTTACTTAGTGAAATAAAATAAATAAAAGAAAGGCACAGCACACACTCTGGGACTAAACTAGGGTGACCAAACGTCCGTATTTCCAGGGACATGTCCATATTTCAAGTCCTGTCCCGGGCGTCCTGGGTATTTTTCAAAAAGTGAGGAAATGTCCTGGTTTTTAAATTACCTTAATTGGACCAGAGAGCAGTAGACAGCGTGACTTGTCAGCGTGGAGCCCTCCCTCCCCCCCTTCCGGTGCAGTCTCACAGTAAGAGCACACACACAACGCTCCACTCCTCAACTCCCCCCCTGCTACCAGGTGTCCTGGTTTACCCAAATGAAAATATGGTCACCCTAACTAAACGCTCTCAGCGTAGCTACACACTTTCCTACGTACTTGGCATAAAAGGTTCTTAGAGGGATCGTGTACATATTACTGAATATTGGCCATTACATATTTCTCCCAGACCATTTAAATGGTCATTCCCCAATTATGAGCATGTGTACAATACAATAAAGTAAAAAAAAATGTCCTCTATGCAATTTTTAGTTTATTTTTCATTCCAGCACCCCATGTTGGCTTTATCTCCCCTCAGACATACAAGTATATACTAGTATTTTAATTGTTACCACTAATATAAATTTAATTGTATTTTACATTTATTACATTCATTATTTTATTTACTTTTAAATATCCACTCTAAAATCTTATGTCTTAAGAAAAACAAGTGTGATTAATTGCAATTAATCACAGAATATTGTTGTGATTAATCTAATCTAAATGTTTTAATCAATTGACACCACTAGTAATAATATAAACATGCTGTTCCTCACTGAGGTAAACTGATGTTTAAGGTTTTCTGAACTCATTTATTAAATTCTGGTTTAATAACTCTCATAACTTCACATAACTCATATTTACATTCTGTTTTTTTTTTTACAGTAGCATTTGAGCTACAAGCTAACTGCTTGTCTTAATGATCAGACCTCAGATTTTTTTTTTAAATCAATCTCTTTGGATTTATAGTCTGTACTCATAGATGTATGAGAAATGTATGTACATATAAAAAGTACGATCAATTTAATTACATTCTATGTCTAAATGTTTAAGTTGCGCTGATTGCAAATGCACACAAATGCACACATAATCGTTTAGTACAGGAATATTGCCAAAACAATAGGACTCTCTGGAGCAGATTGATAAATTCTCTCAGCAATGCTCTCTCTCCACAAAATCTAGTAGAAAGTGTTCTCTGGACAGTAGAGACAGTTACTCCATCAAAAACAGGATGATCTCTTTAATACCCTTGTTTTCAGATATAAGCAGGTGTCTCAATACTTTTGCCCACCTAGATTTACTGTCAGTAAAGATGGAATGTTGGACCTCTCGGCTGCTTTCGACACAGTCAACCATGACTTCCTCCTAACTATACTCTCGAACATGGGGATCTCAGACAATGTGCTGTCATGGTTCAGATCGTACCTCACTGGGCGCTCGTTCAGGGTGTCATGGCAAGGACGGCTGTCCCCAGCCCACTCGTTACCCACTGGGGTTCCCCAGGGTTCGGTACTGGGACCTCTTCTCTTCTCAATATACACCACCTCTCTAGGTCGGGTTATCCGCTCACATGGTTTTTCCTACCACTGCTTTGCTGACGACACTCAGCTATACCTGTCGTTCTCACCAGATGATCACTCAATCTCTGCACGAATATCACAGTGTCTCTCAGACATATCCGCATGGATGAAGGAACATCACCTCCAACTAAACCTCTCAAAGACTGAACTTCTGGCCATACCAGCAAAACCTTCTATTCAACACAACTTTGCCATAACCATCGACTCTCTCTCTCTCACCGACAAAGGTTGCTAGGAACCTGGGTGTTATGGTTGATGACCAGTTTCTCTTCACGCACCATGTGGCCTCAGTTGCTCGATCCTGCCGCTTTGCGCTTTACAACATCGGAAAAATTCGACCGTTTCTGACGCAACAGACCACCCAACTCCTGGTACAAGCTGTGGTAATCTCACGCCTCGACTACTGCAATGCCCTGCTAACTGGCCTCCCGGCCTGTGTAGTAAAACCACTACAGATTATTCAGAATGCAGCAGCACGTCTGGTCTTCAACCAACCAAAACGGGCACATGTCACTCCGCTGCTCATTGAGCTCCACTGGCTACCGGTTGCTGCTCGCATCAAATTCAAAGCTCTTACAATCGCCTACAAGGTGATGACAGTACAGGCTCCTTCCTACCTGCACTCACTCCTGAAGGCTTACGCTACCTCCCGGCTGCTGCGCTCCTCCAATGAACGTCGCCTCGCTTTGCCAAACATTCACACAAAGCAATACAGACTGTTCTCATACAGAGTTCCCCAATGGTGGAACAAACTACCTTCCACTACCAGATCAGGAGAATCTCTCACTATCTTTAATAAACTCCTGAAGACAGAGCTCTTCAAAGAGCACTTACTCTCCTAACACCTCTAACACACTAACTAATTCTAACCTCATCTCCTTCTTCCTCTTCTCTACTCCTCTATCCCATTATTTCCCTCTGACCTCATTAAGGCCCTATCTATAGATGCTTTGTTTTTAACTTCTATTATTTTTATACTTAACCTCTTCTATTATTTGCACTTCAATATTGTAAGTCGCTTTGGACAAAAGCGTCTGCCAAATGTAATGTAATGTAATGTAATGGAATGTGTTGTCTGTTAGTGAGTCATAAAGAAGATGTATAAAGCTCTAAACTGTATGAACTGGTTTCTGCTGAACCGGTATGTGTGTTCATGCTAATGTTGGTGTAATGTTGTTTGGTACACGGTGTGCTGGACCTGTTTCAGGCAGTGAGCTGCAGGGGGGCTCCAGCGTCAGCCCGGATAACGACGTCTTTGTTCACCTGTCCAAAACTTACTCCCGCAACCACACCAGCATGTATAAGGGGGACAGCTGCTTCGACTCCAAAGACTTCTCTGAGGGCATCACCAACGGGTACAGCTGGTATCCTCTGGAAGGTACATGATGATAATGCTGAACATGTGAAAGTTAGCACATGTAGAGGCCTACCTTTTTGGGATTATGTATAGTGCCGTGGAAAAGTATTTGCTCCATTACATATATATATATATATATATATTTTTTGCATTTTTGTCACACTTACATTTTTCAGATTATCATACAATCTTTAATATCAAACAAATGTGAGCTGACTAAATGTAAAATTTAACTATCCAAACCAATCCAGCCCTTGGTGATTACTACCAGTATCTATAGTACCTGTAATACCAGTTCTTCTGGTAGAATCAAGAAATTACTTAAATAGAACCTGTCTGACAACATGAAGCAGCTAAAAGATCTCCAAAAGCAACAAATCATGCCAAAATCTAAAGAAATTCAAAATCATATGAGAAAAAAAGTTACAAAGTCATTTTAAGGCTTTGGGACTCCAGTAGACCACAGTTAGAGCTATTATTCACAAAAAGAAAAAACATAGGATACTGGTGAACCTTCAGAGAACCAACTGACCAAAATTACTCCAAAAGGACATGGACAACTCATCCAGGAGGTCACAAAAGAACCCAGAATAACATGTAAAGAATGGGAGGTCTCACTTGCCTCAGTTAAGTTGAGAGTTCCAAGGAAAAAAAACACTGCTGACTAAAAAGTACAGGTAAATATTCTTTGGACTGACGTGACAAAAGTGGAAATTTTGGGAAGGTGTGTGTCTCGTTACATCTGGCATAAAACTAAAACATATAGTTTTATAAAAAGAACATAATACTGAGCATAAAACATGGTGGTGGTAGTGTGATGGTCTGGGGTTGCTTTTCTGTAGTAGATGGAACCAGGAATTCTGCTGTTTACCTGACAATCCTGAAGAAGCTCAGGTGTACTTGGGTTCTGCAACAGGACAATGATCCAAAACACACAAACAAGTTCACCTCTGAATGACTTGAAAAAAAACTGAGATAATGTGGCCTGATCTTAAACAGGCTGTTCATGCTCGAAAACCCGCAAATGTGGCTGAATTAAAATGAGTTATTAGTAAAGCTTAAATGCAATTGTTGCTGTCACGGGAGGCACAATCAAGTTGTTAGTTTTAAGGGCAAACACTTTTTCACACAGGGCCAGAAACTGTTTATTTATTCTTGTGGGAATGTTTTTAGTGAGTTGGGGTTATGGGTCAGAAATTTACCAGTTAAACTCTCTTTCTCTCTCTCTCTCTCTCTCTCTCTCTCTCTCTCTCTCTCAGGAGGGATGCAGGACTATAATTATGTGTGGGGTCAGTGTTTGGAGATCACTCTGGAGTTGTCCTGCTGTAAGTTTCCTCCAGAGAGTGAACTTCCTGGTCTGTGGGACGCCAACAGGGCCGCACTGCTGGCCTACATGCAGCAAGTTCATCTAGGTACACACACACACACACACACACACAAACACACACACATACACAAAACACACACACACACACACGTTTATAATTATGTCATATTTACAGAACATATTTGTTCTTGAGCATCAAGTAGAACGAGTTGTTTGACAGTTTATTTTTCAGCCATGCAAACTTTATAGCAAGTTTCACACGTAATCTCCGGAGCTGCACTTTCACACATGTAGCCTCCAGCCAGGGAACTTCCATATCACACACTTTCTCTAAACTTTCCTCATGTTCTTGGAAAGGGGCGGAGCCTGTGTACCACATTCATAGATATGAATCAAGTTGCAGGGTACAACAAGAGTAATTTTAAATGCACCTATTGCGTAGTTTAAGGTGGACCAGAAAAAAAAATCCACCTTAAATGGTAGCTACAGAAGTTATTTAGCTAGCCTACGTGCTGGGACTTCAAACGCCAGAATTTAATGACCGTGCTGACTGGAAAAACTTTTTAATTTCACCTCAGCTAGCTAGCTAGTTAACTTTAGGTTGTTTCTTGCTGTGAGTTGCCCATTCCACATAAGCTAAAGCTAGCTAGCTAGCTAGGTTAGCTAACCTAGCCTTTTCTGGTAAAAGGGTCCCAATTTAACCCAAGTTAAAGCTAGCTAGTGGTACTAGGTTTGATAGTAAAACTGTTTAGATAAAATTTGTTAAAATGTAGCAGTTTGATAGTAAAACTGTTTAGGCAAAATTAGATAAATCTAGATTTCTCATAATAAAACTGTTTAGACAAAATAAGATCAAATGTACATTTTTCATAATAAACTGTTTAAACAAGTGTTTTTCAAATTTTGGGATATATACAAACCACGCCTCAATTTCCAGAGCTCCTCCCCCTGGTCCTATATATACCTCCCAGGTGCTCCTGACCTTCGTGACTTTCGACCTCGCACCCGCCTCCACCCCATCACCACCCTCATCTTCATCACTCACCTAGCTGCGGGGGGGACCTGGCTTGAGAACCGTCTCAAGCTGTTCTGAACTGTACCCCAAGCAACATAATCACAGTTCCCCTCCCCGCATCGTGTAGGCGCGGTTCATTATAGCAAAAGTAGATAAATGTATATTTTTTTATTAAATTACTTTAAACAAGTAAAAATAAGCTTAATAACCATATTTTTATATATATATATATATATTTTTTAAATTTTTATATGGTTTCACCTGCCAAGATATATATATATATTTTTAGAGAACATGGTGACATCATGATGTGTAAAACCAAAACAAACTAAATCAAATGTTTAAACTTGTAAGGGCTGGTGCCCGATCGAGGTGTCCTCCAGGGCGTCGGAGGGCGCACCAGGCCAGCGCCGAGGGCTGATTGGCTAATTATCAACACCTGCTTTCAACAGCTTATAAGCAGGCCAACCAGCCACTCGGCGCTGGATCTTTGAAGCTCGTGAGAGCGAATCTATGCCCGTTTTTCGAGCGAGCCTCGGCTCTTTTTCTCTTTTCTTCCCTACTATCCCTTTGGAGAGAGTATTGTTCGGCACACGCTGGCATACTCCTCCCGCATAAGTATCTTCCTCTATCCCTTTCCTCTCCCTCTCGAGTCTGGTGGAGCTGTGTGCTCTGTCCTGTGTGTGTGTGTGTGTGTGTGTGTGTGTAGCAGCCGCGAGGCGCGGATTGCTCACCTCTCTTTCCCCCCCGCTGTTCCTCCCCTCTCTGGTGGAACAGCATATAATCCACAAACTCCTTAGTTAAGTTTCGTTTCCTTTGGAAGCTCTTTTGTTCTTCACCTCGTCTTATAAGAGGTAGCCGTTAGCTTCCGCGGCGAGTCTTATTTACATTCTCCCCCTCTCTCTCTTTCACTCACGCTCGGCGTGGGGTTTGTTTTCCACCCGTTTTCACTCCCCGCCTGTTTTCGTGGCTCCGCCCCTTTCGGCGGAGGCTCTTTAAAAGGCGATTAAAGCGGCCCCCAATCCACTCGCTGGTGCAGCGGTTAGAGCACTGGGCTGCGACCGCGACAGCCTGAGTTCGATCCCCGCGTGGAGCGGGGTTAATAATAATAATTGTATATATATATATATATATATATATATATATAAAATATTATTATATAATATTAATATATATATATATATATATGGGTTCTAAAACCTTCTGGGCTGGAGAGCTACTGCTCCCAACCCATTACAAAACTGTAACAATCACATTAAGTATGGCTCAGACTTTCAGACACCAAAACATATTTAATTATTTATTTATGTATTTAACTCCTAATGTAATTCCAGTACAAGCACTATAAAGCAGCTGAACAATATTGATTGAGAAATATTGAACAGTATCTGTGTATAATTACAGTTTAGCGTTAATCCTGTATTGTTCTCCTGGGCCAGTCCAGCCTGTTGTATCATTACTGTACAGTAGTATCACTGCTCTGCTGTAAATCTAACCCCGTATCATCAGCTCGTAATGAGACAAAGACCCGGCGGATCCGTGACCCGCTGCCAGCTGATAGTCCTCCAGCTCAGTGATCTGGACAAAGCCTGGGTGTGAACCTGACACTGCCGTCCACACCTACAGCTTACACTCTAACACTGTGAAAACTGACCCAACACAGCCTCCCAGCTCACTGCCCAACATCTACAGCTACACTATAAAAGAGCACAGAGTTTCTTTCACACCCAGCGGTGTCCCATTACCATCCTGCTGAAGACACACTTACACTTAAATAAATAACTCTTTAAAATATTTAATATAAAAAAATATATATATACTGTCTAAACTTAAATAAACTCATCATATGAACACCATACACTTTTATCAACTAGTGTATTTAGCCACATTAACTATTATCATCTTCATAACTGCTGAATGAATAATTTTTGGTCACTGTAGCCAATATCCAGTATTGTGTATTACTCAGAAACAGAGTAAATTGCTCTTACAGCCTACAACATTGAGATTGGGCAAGAACAATAAAATACAGATTAAAAGTGATACACATGGGTAAGGTAGCATGGGGGAAAGACTACATACTAATGGCAGGGGTGGGGAGGATGGGGGGGTCAAGCATGAAAATGAAAAAAGCCAATGAAAAAAGAGGAACATTTTATTTCATAAGATAAATAAATTCAAAACCACACCCATAAAAAGGCACTTACAAGACTCAGACTGTCAGTGGCCAATTAAATTAGTTGTGGGTGTGGCCATGCCAGATCATATCTTGTGTGTGGCAGTTTGAACATAAATAAATGAATCATTATTAATTACTATAATTATTGTGAAAAATGTACTGTACAAAAATATTGTGAAAAACTCAAGGGATGAAAAACACAAAGCGTGAAAATAGACTGTTGATTGGGTGATAGATAGAAGATAGCAAATAGCTCCTGTACGATAGGGCCCCTGTTTTTTTTTTTTACCCAGCAAAAAAACTAATTAATAAAATGTACAAAATGTAAAAAATAAATGTCTGCTCTGGACAAATAGCATTTAAAACATTTAAAACATCTTGTTTTATTGGTCGCCAGTGTTTTCTGACTCTCTGGCAGCTTGGGGGGGGGGGGGGGGGTGTAAACTGAAGAGTAGTAGCTTTGGTTGGTCTCAGTGGTAAACAGAGTAAAAAGAGCGAAATGGAATTTGATGGAATTTGATGTAAAAGTAAATAGTTTTGTAAAACAATATATGAACTGCATTTTTACTGTTCGAACAATACACTTATTGGATCTTCTGGGCTGCGCTGTAAACTCAATGAAGGCAGTTTGAGATAGGATTGGTCTGGCTCACTCTGGTTATTGTCCCCTATCTCTCTTCTCATTGCTAAATGAGAATATTAGTTGTTAATATTAGTTGTTAATATTAAGCTTAGAGAGAGAGAACATTTCATCTCATCTACAAATCCTTGTATTGCCATTTTTTCAGATTTTGGGTGGTCTAAAAATGGATTTGGAATGTCTAGACACTGTAGACGCCATGCTGGCTCCGCATATTCCATCCTAAATGAAGCTTAAGAAAGTGGAATGATCTGAATGTGTGAGTTTTCTTCATTTTGAAGGTTCAGAAAGTTAAATAATACGGTCACTGATTCAGAGTACTCTGAAGACCTGAAATCCTGTCTTTTAATACCCTTAAATAATCATTAACACTTGAAAACCTGGTATCAGGGAGGATATTTCAGCTACTCTCTGTAATTCCTAGAGGCACTGTGGTCACTGTAAGAAACCTCATAGTTTTTCTTTTCATTTTTTACTTTATAGTTGGGTTTAAAGAGGAAATTCTACATTTTCTCTAAATACTGAAAGCTTAAAACTGTTAAAGTGTGGCACACAGGTAAATGTAGAAGCTATAGTTTTTCCGCAAACTGATGTTTTGAGCAGCCCCGTGTATATTTTATGGCATTTTGTAAATATTCTGATAATTTTGAGCACATATACCAACCACTATGGCACACAAGCAAGGATTAAATAAGGTTTTGATCTACTTGAGCATCTATTTATATTAGATTTATGGGCCTAAAGAGGTTTTTTTTAGATTTCAAACAGAGATCTCCATCCCTGATCCTGGAGGCCCACTGCACCAATCTACACATTTTTTCACTTTCCCTTTTTTAACACACCCAGTTTAACTCCTCCAGGACCAGGCATGAGGAACACTGGTTCAAAGAACCTTTATATAAAAGTGGTGCCTTTAAAGCCTTCTATAAAGAGTTACACATGGAGATCTAATCAAATATCCCAGAACCTCGCACAGGTCTATTTCATTTATATTGAAGATTACCAGGGACTTGCAGCACAGCCCATTTAGGAAACTTTCACTCCCATCTTGTTGGGTTGAACCTTCTGACTATTCAGTTGGAGACAAACCAATATATCAGATGTAAAAGGTGCTGTGAACCACCATCTGGACCACATCAAAGCACCAAAATTTGGTCTTACTAAAACAGGTGATCTCTAGCTGGAAAAAGTGAGCCATGGTCCAGTTTGTATTCAGTTTGAAAACACTTCTCTAGATAGTTCTGACTTTCAGACTAATTACAGGAATTTAGGTCAGGCTCTCATCGCCCCTTAAACAATAGAAGAAGAAAAATAAACTGTGTTGTGCTAAAATCCGATTCTCCTTTGCATGCAGGAGCGTGACAGAGCATTATGGGTACAACAAATTACACTGGTGATTCCTGTATCTACTGTAACTGTAGATTAACCCTTATTTCTAGATAGAAATAAAAGGAATACGAGGAAAATCTGTTTAACACATTCTGTTGCGGGACACATCTGCACGTCAAGACACAGAGACTGAACACAGCTTAACATTTGGAAAGTAAACTCACAGAATTGATAACATTCCACCAACCAATCAGTGTGAAGTATAAGACTCTGCCCATGTAGATGATAGAACTCTAGAGATATTTTTGCAGTGGTTTGCAGTAAGGCCCTTCTAACCCTTTAGAGAAGGGGTGACAATAGGTGCATGTAAATCATTACATACTTTTTAAGCAGGAAATATATATTATAGATATTGTAAGTGTAAGAATTTATTTTATAAATTAACTAAAATAAAAGAAACAGCAACTAATTTAAAGCATTAGTCTGTGTTTTTAGTTGCTACAGGTCTCTTATCTGACTGACAGCGGTTTTACCCAATCAAAGCACGTGACTGCGTGACCCTTCTGCTGATTTTGAGAAGGATGTAGTATTGAATCTATTGAAACTGTTGTACTTGTAGTTTATATAACTCAGTCAAGAGAGAGAATATGTAGTTATTGTAATATTTATCTATGTGTTGGTCGGCAGCGGCGGGGTGGGGGTGATTACAGAAGTGGTACCCACTATATTCACTGCACGCCACTGTATTTTTGAGACCCAAGTTTAAATGGTTCAGAAATTTCCTTTAATCTGTAGAATTTGTAGAGTTATGAAAAGTGTGAAAAAAAAAGGTTTTCATTGCTTCGAAGGCTGCCTTTAGTGAGTACTTGGGATTTCTTGGGAGTGTCCATTGGTCAGTTTCACACAAAACATAGATGGAAACATAAATCCACCAATTACAGATGAGACACAGCAGGAAATCCACAAATCCACCAGTTAGATATGGTGAAAGGCAAAACACGACTTTTCTGTCTTTGCTGTATTATCCGTAGATATGAATAAAACTATTAAGGAATTTCAAATTTGATGTGACTGTGAGTTTGTTGACAAAAGACACACATATTGGATGGCATATACTGAATAGTAGAATTCTTAATTTTTAACAGTGCATCTGCTGTTAAAGGTTATTTGTGCTAATTATTATTTTATTCTGTAATTTGTAATGTACATTACATTTGATAAAGAACATGCTGATATAGAATATGCTATTTAGCGCCCATACCAATTTCACTACCTTGTTAGCATTATTTGTCTAACAAGCAGGTGAGAATGAACTTGTGTGTACAATTTTTCACGTCGCTCCAACAACAAAGCTTGACATACTCAGAATTCTGATTTCACAACTAGGAAGTAGAATTTTCTAAGAAGCACGTCTACATAGCATAAATCACTCTACACCTGTTTACTAGGTTTGGAGACAAAAAGTGCCATCTCAAGTGTCTGGTAGAAATGTATAGTTCAAAAGCTGTATAGTTAATGGATTAATTAATCAAAAGCACATTTTAAATCATGGACATGTAATAGAAACATACTTTAAGAAAAGGCATTGAACCTTTACTTTATGTAGATGTTATTTACACTGTAAAAAATACTGTATAAAAATGAAAAGATGCACAGTGGTTCTTCTGCTCAGCGGTTTACAGAAAAAAAATATATTTAGCAGATGTTTATCCTGATGTGAATCTCAGCCTTAAAAGATACTGTTTGTACAGTCTGTGACTATGTGCTGGACGATTTTCAAATAGTTTTATAAAGTAGAATTGCACATTGTTTTCTAATTACAAATACAATTGAACTGGGTTATCTCAACTCAATTCAAATACTTTACATTTATTAATGGTTGTTTCAAAGTGTTTTATACGAGATAAATAATGAATGTCAGCCTCATTCTATATTAATTTTTTTCTAGTAACATGTAGTTACACATTAACAGTCCATGTACTAACTATGTAACTACTGGTGAAGTACACATTGTTACATATTAATTACAATTGTGCAGGTTACGTAACTACATATATTTATATCAGTTAGACTTATAAAATAATGATTAATTTAAAATGTTCAATGTTCACAAACAGTAACAGGCCCAATTATATACCAGACAAGAGCTGTTAAAATATACAATTATACACTTATTTAACATATTTCATACATTATGGCACACATGTCAAAATTCATGTTGATACATATTCAATTAAATTACTTCAAATGTTCAAATGTAATAAATACCAATGTACAAATGCATATTTCACCAGTAGTTTTTAGAGACACTTTATAAAGTGGGAACAAAATTTGTTTTATCATTAGCTTAATTGAACAAATCTTTTATTTAATATATTTTTTTATATATATTTATATATATTTTTTTAATAGGCATAATTGATATTTAATGGCATGCATGATATCTAAATCTTTATCTATAATCTGTATCTATAGCAAGTGAAAATATCTGTCTGTAATTTGAATACCTTTTGGCTGATTTTATATCATTTTCACTTATGTTTTTTTTTTTTTTAGACCAATCATAAGTCCATATGTCTGTATGTCCTGTTGAGTGCAGTGGTAAATGTATCCTATGTTTAAATTAAACTGTCAACCAGATCTACAGACTGCTATGGGTTCTAGGAGTTTAGAAAGATTAGGCAGCCTTTATTTTGGTTTTATGTATTGTGTTTTATTAATTGAATTAATACAGCATTTGAATATTAGATACTTTGTGTAGATTCTGTTCTGCAGTAGTGGTGGACTGAGTGGAGCTGGAGGAGAAATCTGAGCTATTCCTTCTGATTTCCCACAGGTTTGAAAGGTCAAGTGCTGGACTCGAATGGGATTCCCATCCAGAACGCCTCAGTGGAGGTAGAGGGGAGGAGGAACCTTTGTCCATTCATGACGGACCGGAACGGGGAGTATTACAGACTGCTGCTGCCTGGGAGCTACACCATCAAGGTGAGAGAGCACCATCTGCTGGAGAACACCATCTGGTGCAGAACTGATATTTAAATTACTAAAGACCTAGACACTTTATAGCCATAAGGAGTTAATAAAGAAGTGGCCAAAAAGAGTTTTGATCCATCTGAAATGGTTGTTTTCAGAGCTTTTGCGGCTGAGGTTACTGATATTTCTGTTATACAGCTCTTTAAAAAAATAAGAGAACACTTCAGTTTCTAAATCAGTTTCTCTGATTTTGCTAATTATAGGTATATGTTTGATTAAGATAAACATTGCTGTTTTATTCTATAAACTACGGACAACACTTCTCCCAAATTCCAAATAAAAATATTGTCATTTAGAGCCTTTTTTGCAGAAGATGAGAAATGGCTGAAATAACAAAAAAGAAGCTTCCAGACCTCAAATAATGTAGAGATAACAAGTTCATATTCATAAAGATTTAAGAGTTCAGAAATCTATACTTGGTGGAATATCCCTGGTTTTTAATAACAGTTTTCATGCATTTTGGCCTGTTTTTTAACTTAATGCCAATCCTGGTGCAAAAATTTAAGCAGTTGGTTTGATGGCTTGTGATCATCCATCTTCCTCTTTAAAATCAAAGAAACTCATAATTTTTAAGTGATCTCTTATTTTTGTCCAGAGCTGTATATGCCATTCCACAGCTGACATTTAGATTTTGATTGGCTCTGACATTAAGTTTGATTCTTTAAGACCCAAAACCCACTTAGCTCTACCCCTTGATTTTGAGTGTAACCCTTCCCCTTGGAACAGAGTTAGAAGGAAAGGGGTGAAATCTTCCCCCTAAGAATTGAGACAACCCCTTAGGTACCCAATACATTATCAAGAGCGCTAAAGTTCAGTAACCAGCTGCTGCATGACTAGTTAGGGTTTATTGTATATTTTCAGAAAGGGGGCAGGTGGTGCAGAAATTAATTATTATTCCTTTCCATTTCTTAATTCCTTTGTGATGGGGAGCTGAAATTAGCTTTGGTCGCCTTTTTTTATTTTATTTTTCAGATCCACCTTAAATACTGCAGCACCTGCTGTCTGTCACATCATTTAAGGTGGAATGGGAAACAATCTTTTTAATGTTTGTTATGAAGAATTCGGCCATTAAACATTGAAACTACACATTAAACTGTAGTAATTTAGTGATAATTGTCACTTTTAACAAGGAAAATACTTACATTTGTGGTTTCTTTAGTTGCTTTTTCGGCCATCTTACCAGTAATTCTCATAGCCCTTGGTATGAAGTGTGCCTCTGAAAAATGTCTGTATGAAGGTCTAACTAGCCCTATTCCTTCCCCCTACCCCTCCAGCCTAACAAGAATCGGGACACCCCTACCCCTTGCCATGCACATGCAAAACAAAGGGGTAGGGGTAAGTGGTAGGGCCAAGGGGTGAAATGGAATTGGACCTAACTTTTTCCCCATGTCTAATAATGAAGTAAAAAAAAACTGAGAATTTGATTGGTTCTGCTGTGGAGTTTTTGTGAATTGTGAGTGGATTGTGAATTATGTGGAAGGACAAGGTGTTAGCTGTTTCTAATAAAGTGGCCAAGCACAATGTACAGTAGGCATTTCCAACAAAGTGGTCAGTTAGAGGAAGTAGTGCAACTTCACCAAAATGCCATCTTTAAGGTATATTTGCTGTGAGCTATGCAGTAAAAAGTGCTAGAAAAGAAATTTGTTTTTAGAATCTTTGGAGAATTTAAGTCAATAAAACAGAAGAAACAGAAGTAAAGTGTGGAAAAAGTACCTCCAGAGACAGAGTCTCTGTTTTCCTCTTTTAAACGAGTTTAAAGTTAATTCAGTGTCATCGTGTTCAGTTTATTCTTTAAAGCAGGTTTTTGCCGTGAGCTAGGAGCCACACAGACAGAGTAAATAAGGGCTTGTCTGCTGCAGACTGGATGAATTACGGCGTGTTTAAATAAACTGGGCTGTGTCGGGGGTGTAAACAGAAATAGTAGCTTTAAGCTAAAGCAGAATTATCAGGAACAGAATCAGGAGATTACTTTCCTGTTTGTGTTTGTTGAAGGCCACCAGCAAGAAGTTAATGAAAACTCTACCACTAGATACACACAGATACACACACACAGATACACACACTAACTGATCCAGCAGTAGAGTGTTTGTTGTTAGTAGAATACACAGTCCAAATGTGTGGATGCCCCTTATAATAAACGTATTCAGCTCTGGCAGGTCTGTCTGTAATAAAGAAAAGATAAATCAGTCAACTAGACAGGTAATCATATTATTATTAACAGAGGTGGAAAGTAATGAATTACATTTACTCAAGTTACTGTAATTAAGTAGATTGTATGAGTAATTTGTAATTTTTAAAGTAGTTTTTAAAATCTGAAATTTTACTTTTACTCAAGTACATTTTGACACAAGTAATTGACTTTGCTACATTGGAAAACTCCCAATTACTGAGTAAAGAGTCCTGGGGGGGTGACAATTGCCTGATTCCAAAAAAAAAGTTGGCACAGATGCTCACACGTGGAATAACGAGGCAATAACGTCCTCATGCGATACAAAATGTTAACATAACAGTAGGGTTAATGAGAAAACATGTCTGGCTCCTCTACTGATCATAATTTTTTACAGTATGGCAGGAGGGAGAGCAGAGGGGGTGGAACCATGGTGTAGATATAATTGATCTGCCTGTTGCCCCACCCTTACAGTTAAATGAAAGATTTTGAGAACTTCTCCCTCTGTTTTCATGAAAAAAAAGATGCAAAGAGACAAATGGACATGCACAAATACATCATTTGAAACACATTTTTTTTTACATAAAGTCAGCATAAATAAACAGTGTTGGGCACGTTACTTTGAAAAAGTAATTAGTTTTAGTTACTAGTTACTTCTCCAAAAAAGTAACTAGAGTTACAAAAAAGTAAGAGTTACTAACGAAGTTACTCCACTATAAAAGTAACTAGTTACCAGTAAAAGAAACTATTGCGTTACTTTTGTTATTCGCCCCGTAAAAAAAATGAACAAAAGAAAATAAATTGTGTAATTACTATTATTATTATTAGAAAAATAACAAACAAAAATAAACCCAAAATTTTGAGAAAAATATAATCTTCAAGAAATATAAACGAAAAACTCCACATGACCAAGGAAAATTACTAAGACTTGTAATACTGAAAAAAAAAAACCCCGGAAAAAACAAATAAGCGTCTGGGGATGAAATGAAACAAACCAAACTACACTCAAAGGAAAAAAATGTATATATAAACAAAACAAAAGAATAGACAAAAACAACAATCTAATGACCGTTAAAATGGGCATTCCTATATCCTATAATATTCCTACCTGGAGGAAAGCTGTGGAACAGTGAAATGGTGATGATAGGAAGAGATAAAGTAACAGAGATGCACAGCAGAAACCGAATGAAGGCCTCAGACCCCGGCACAACACTACCACGCCAATCACTGAATTGATTAGAGCACCTCCCTTTTGACTTACACGCACACTTGTGCCTTTGTCTGTATGCGCGAAGTTTAAAAAAAAGTTAATTGAGCAGCTAAAGTAACGTACAGTAACGGGGTGTCGGTTGGTAACAGCGTTACAGTTACAGTCAGAGTAATTAGTTAGATTACTCGTTACTGGAAAAAGTAACGGCGTTAAGAATGCTGTTTATTTCAACGCCGTTACTCCCATCACTGTAAATAAAACATTGTAAGCCTTTAAGCTATTCATTCTTATTCATGTGGAAAAATTTAATTTTTAATTTATTTATTTATTTTTTTTCTACAGGTGACCCACCCAGGACACGAGTCGGTGACGGAGACAATCTCAGTGCCGTACGGCCCGGACCGGTTCAGCGCTTTAACACACAACTTCCAGCTTCAAAAAAGCTCCAGCCAGTCTACCCCAGGGACGACAGTACAGCCCACCTGCACCCCACCCGGACTCAACCTCTCAAACAACAACAACAGCGCCGCCCTACTGCCCAGTCTGAGCACTGCACTCGCTGCCTACTGCCTTCTACTCCACACGCTGCAGCTGTCCTGAGGACGGCTGTGTTTTAGTGATTATTAGAATGAAAAATATGGACACTATTTGCTCGCCTTGCACAATCACTAGAGCCGGGTCTGTTCGGATTCTGTTCGGTTCCGTTCTTCAGGAGACTGTCTATGTTTCTGATGACGCTACAGTGAGAGAACCCAGAGTTTACAGTGCCACAAAAAAAACCTGACAGCTGAAGTTACTGTTCACTATATACCAGTTTCCTGGAGAGGGTTTTGAAGTAAACAGCAAGGGGATGCACCTTTTACACCTAATTTTGTCCAAATGCATCCAGACACGTACTTAAATTGACATTTTTTCTGAAATAAAGTGTATTCATGTGAGTTTAATGGTGATTTACACTAAATATTGGAATTATATTCTGGTCTGGTGGGTTAGGTATACCAAACACATTTCTTTTCATAGATTTAAAAATTCATTTCCAAAAGCAATTTTCCATTTTATAAATCAAGCAATTACAAAACTACAATTTCAAAATATTATTGAACACATAACCTTTTTAATATCCAGCAGACAAACCAACAATATCCAATGCATTAACATCAGCACTTCTATTCTAATGATGAATTTACCTCAGCAGTGCTATTTAATTCACATTCAAGCCACATCTTAAACAGAAAAAAAAAAACAGTAAGTCATTAGTGATAAAGCTAAGTTAACTTAGTTAACATTACTATCCTAGCCCTATAAGGCTCATATCTTTCAGCTAAAAAAAAAAAACAGACAGTTTGTAAAGAAGCAGTAAGCTGACAAAATATGATACGCAATGCTTTAAACACTTATTTTGTTTCATTAATGCGAGGAAAGAGTAAAAATGAATTTAAACCTGCCGTTTTGTCTCTCGTTGTAATTGCATTTTTTTGCCTGTTTTCAATTAATATTTTTGTTGACAAATAGTTGGTGCATCCCTACTATTTGCAGGAAAAGTACTTTTTAAAAATAGTATAAAATGCTGGATATGGAAATTTAGGGTATACACAGTGAGTGTGGGATTGATTCATATATACACATATATACAAAACATTTTTACTTAGGCCCTTTTCACCTGTATGTACATGTTACATGTACACCATGCTACTGTGCACCCTAAATTTTAATGTACTGTATATCAATTTAATAATTTAAAGGAGTGTCTGGATACTTTTGGACATAAAGTGCATATTAAGAAAGACAGCAGTAAAGACGAACGGACGAATGAAGAAAAATGGAGACGTTATTTTTTTTTTTCTGTTTTCATGTCCTGAGACTGACTATGTTGTCTTTTTGACTACTGTTCAAAAGTTTGAAAACATTTATTTATCAATATCCTACAATTAATTACCCATATATAGATAATTATTCATACATTTGTACATGAATTGTTTTTTATTCAAATTATTTTTTTTAAACATCACACAAAAAAAAAATCATTGTGAAATTTCATTAATTAAAGTAACAAAATGAAATTTAACAAAATATGTAACATAACACTTCAATGTTTTTTTGTAAAATATAATTTTTTACAATTTGTAACATTTCTGTTGGCCTATTCTTTATCAAATTCTGATATAAAATCAATTGCGATTCACATTATTATTAATAATCTTATTAAAATATTTTAAGCTCATTGTATCTAAATTGAAATCAACTAGCACTTTGAAACAAGAAGCACTTACAATACTGATGTTATTAAAGGGACTTTTTTTATTAGACCTAATAATAAGAACTTTGTCCTGATTTTTATGATTTTTTTAAATACTTCTTCACATTTTGCTTTCTTTTCTCCTCCAGATGATGTGAAACCTGTAAGATTACACATAACTAGTATTGGATTTAAATTATTTTGCACATTTACCTGCAACAAATGTATTTTGACATTGTTAAAAACAATGATTCCAAACTTTTGAACAGTAGCATGAATGAGAAGTATAATAAAACATTGTTTATATTTGTTCTGAATATTTGGACTGAGCATAGTTTTCTATATAAAGACAGAACTGTAAGAGTCCAGTGTTTTGTATGAAATGTACTGTATCATGTATTAAAGAGGATCAGTTGTAGGACAGTGGGAGTTAGACAGGTTTACAGTGTACAGGTGTGTTATACAGGAATCATATCGGGAAAGCAGTGTCCACTTTTTTAGGATTTTTCTGCTGGAAAACTTTCACAAAGAACTTTTAGAAACTCTGTGCCAAAAACGGGACTCACCTAAAGAGGATCATCTACCTCATCTTAATCAACCTCACATCAGTACAGTGACCAGCAGTGCCTTCAATAAACCTCTTCCCAAATATTCACTAAACTGTCTGTGTACTTATTTTACTGCAGAATCAGTAGCAGGAGCATGAGTTTGATAATTACGTGTAGTAACACATAAAAAATCTATGTAATAACGTGATGCACTCCCAGTTACAGATGGATTGCAGTAGTGTGGCTTGTTTGCATATGTGTGTATTAACCTAATTTTTCACTTATAATTAAGCATTAGTCATATATACAGCTCTGGAAAAAATGAGACCACTTAAAAAACCTCTGGAATATAATCAAGAGCAAGATGGATGATCACAAGCTATTTTTGCACAAGAAGTGGCATAAAGTTATCCAAAAGCAGTGTGTAAGACTGGTGGAGAAGAACATATGACAGATCATATCTGTCTATTATTATTAGTATTAGATTAGTACTCTAATCTAGGACATGCAAGTGCAATATTGAAATTATGATCTGTTTACTTCTTGACTTCTTGTGAATTCTGAAGAAATCTGGTAAAATTTCTAAAAAAAAAATTAATGTTAATCTATATAATTTGTAACCTTATATATGTAACGCGGGACCAGACGGGAGGCGGACGTAAAAGCGGGTAAGACAAGATTTATTAAACAAATAAGCAAATAAACAAGTAAACATAGAACAGAGAAGCAAACCAAAACAAGCGAGGGGTAACAATAACAAACGAGAGATAAACTAACAAATAAACAGGAAGAACAACAAAAGCAAAGCTAGACTGATAATAACTAAACAGGGCAGAGGATATACACGAGGATAAATACGTAAACAAAGTAAACAAAGAAACAAACAGGAAAATAAACGTAACTAGAAATAACGTGACCGATAAATAAACAAGAGCAAGTAAATAAGAAAACAATGACGTGGAGAAAGCAATAACGTGACGTGACAGACAACGGGGGAAGGTGCAAAGACCGACAGCAAACGTAGACTAACAAGTACTATTTATACTAAACATGAAACAATGAACACCTGGGGAAACAGGTAACGAGGGGCGGAGCTACAAATTAGAAACACATGTGGAAAAGTACTGAGACGGGAGACACAGGGGAGCACAGGTCACGTGGGGAAAGCACACAGAGACACGAGACGAGGCCAAGACGTGACAATATACTGCAGTGTCTGTTTTTTCTACAGTACATGCAGCCCCAATGTGGTTTTACATGTGCAATAAAATGAGGCTAATTATATTTATATGAAATTCTTCATTGAATGTTTGAATGTTATTAGTTTTTGAGATATGCTTGTGTCATTATAGGAGTCAAAACCGAAGTTGGTGCAAAGAGATATTTACATAGCTGCACTGCAAAAAAAAAAAAAAAAAAAAAAAAATGGTATGATTTCAATTAATTTCAAGGTAATCTTTTTTTTTCTTTTCTCTGATAAAAAATGTAGTCTTTGTTAAGTAAGTCCTATGCTAACTTTCATCAGTCTTACTTTGAAACTTTGATTACCCCAGCAGTATTTTTTTTTTTGCTTAATATAAACATACACTCCAAAAAAAACCCACAATATATATAATTTTTGTAATATCTCCTAAAATCTCAAAGTCTCAAAATGTCCTGGCTGGGCAGAACTAATACAAGCGCAGATGTAAAACAAAATATACTTTATTTTGTTTAAAATGAGCAAGGTCAACACTAGTAAACAGCAGCAGAAGAGATTAAACATACCAGAATTGTAAGGCAGTATCAGACGGCAGGCAAAATCAAGGTCAGTAAATACTTTACTAGTTAAAAACTTCACTAGTTAAAAACTCCACTAGGTAAAAACTTCACTAGTTTTTTTTTTTTTTTTTTTTTTTGCAGTGTATATATCTGAATTTACTTATATTTGTAAAAATATATATATTTAGTAGAAATGCCATTGTCAATCTATTAATTTCTGTTGTGTGTGACATTTCTTATACAGCAGAATAAAGAAAATACTAAAGTAGGTATTTTTGTCACTAATAAAGCTCACAATTAAACAGCTAAAATGTAAAAACAATGCTAAACCAGTGATAACATGTAAGAAACAGACGCACAGCTTTTAAACAGCTCCAAAAGTCATGTGACAGGAACTAAGCTAAGCTGTTGGATACATGGGTGGGGTCTTCTGCATTGAATGTCTTTTCTAGATTTCTTCCAGAAATCTACAAGATTCACAAGGGCAATTCTAGCCAGACACCACCGCTTACCATCATTACCCCCCACTGCACTGCTCTGTCTACTGTGAGGTAATATTAGGCTTCTATGGTGTATTCCTGGTACACGTCACACTGTGAATGGAAGAATGTTAAATACCAGACAATTCCTAGTAAATTATGCATTGGTGATTAAAGAAACTGCAGCTCAAGTCTCCAAAAGTGTCCAAATACAACAGGACATTCTTGTAGAGATGTAGATTCATTCATGACCTGATGGGTGAAAGCTGATTTGGTGGTACAAGGAAGACCTACACAATATTAGGCAGGTGGTTTTAATGTTATGGTGATTTGGCGCAAAGAGCTCTGAAAAAAAATAAGCAACTTAAAAATGATACGTTTCTTTCATTTTACCGAATTCAAAAACTCTAGAAAGTAATCAAGAGGAAGATGGATCACAATGAATTTTAGCACCAAGGGTGTCATAAAGTTATCCAAAAGCAGTGTGTAAAACTGGTGGAGGAGAACATGCCAAGATACATGAAAACTGATTAAAAAGCAGGGTTATTCCACCAAATAGTAATTTCTGAAATCTTAAAATTTGTAAAGAATAAAACAACAAAACAACTTTTACTCAAACATATACCTATAAATAGCAGAACAGAGAAACTGATTCAGAAACTAAAGTGGTCTCTTTATTTAAGTTATATGATGGTGAATATGTCCCACACTAGATGGAGCTGTAGACCAACTTGTGGCCTGATTCTTTGGACATTAATTCATACCATAACTGGTGTATGAAGACCAGCCTAGTCTCACTGATCCCAGCTCAGGATGAAATACTGCACTTAATGAAGGTACAGTAGAGCAGCTGATGGAATGTTATCTTCAGCAAATGCTAAATTATAAATGAATTATAATGCAAACAATACAAGTTACCATCCATCTCTGTAATCTGTAATCTATCATCATAAGATATAGTTCCTCTTCCAGCTGATAAATGATTAATTATGCCTTTATGCTTCCCATATGTTCCGCGAATACATCATACTGTAGGTAGCTAATTAGGAATTTAATGAAATGAACATTTCCCACAGTGTCTGATCCAGACGTGCCCTCAGGACCCCCAGCACTTAAATTGGACTTTGCCTGACTAGAGAATGGATTGTAACTCCTGGTAGAGGAAATCGCCCAGCACATCTTCTTTTAAACTTTTAATTGCGTTAGACTTCAGGCTTGTTTCACCCATTGACCATCTGGTCGAAATTTATAGGATTTTATTTAAAATTAGCAATGAACATTTTAAACGCAGTTCACTTCTGATCATCTACTGTCTGATCATTAAAACCAGAACATAACCATCCTTTAATTTTTTACTCTTAAAACGGCAATATTCCCATAATTAACACCAATTTTAAAGGCCCTAAAATAGAGCCCTGTGGGATCCCACTAAATTTGCTAAACCAGGGGTCTCAAACTTATATTACCAACTACTAACCAGCGGTTAGTATGTCTGGAAATGGATAAATTATTTATGTTCTTACCCAAAAAGCTTTCTTTGAAGTACATGACATGGACAAAAGTGTTGGGACAAATAATTCACTGTTTTTTTTTTTTTTTTCAAAATCAAGTGTATTAAACATGCAAACATCAAACATATGTTCTTTTCAACTTTTAATTGCATTAGAAGTCAGGCTACAATCCCTTCTGCTGTTTACCATCTGTTCATAATTGATTATATTTTATTTTTAATTAGTAATTACCAATTCAAATGCATCTCATTTGGGGTCACATTCTTAAGCCCACTATTTAGTTCTTTACTTTGGATATTGCAATATTCCCAAGATGAACATAAATTTTATAGACTCTTAAATAGGGTTACTATGTGGGGTGCCACAAAATATGCTTTGATGTAAGTAAATCATTCTTAGCATTACCTGCATTATGCTTAATAATAATAATAATAATAATAATAATAATAATAATAATAATAATAATAATAATAATAATAATAATAATAATAATAATAATAAACATTTCTTAAAATGTAATATATGGACCAAAAGTATTAAGACAGCTGCTTGTTTATTGATTTTTCTGAAATGAAAGGTATTTGAAGAATATATCCTGCTTTTGTTGGAGTAACTGTCTCTGCTGTCCAGAGAAGGCTTACTCTACTAGATTAGATACTTGATCTACTATAAATCTACTTGATTATATTTTGTAGCACTGCAGTGTGTACCCCCAGCTCATCCCATCCAAAAGTATTGGGTGAAGCTCCATCATTTCAGAGAACACAGTTCTAATAACTGCTTAAACTTAAAGTGCCTATAGATATTTGGACACATAGTATAGTAATAAATATAAAGACATTTTTAAGGCTTAAACCACCACAAAATCATTTTGTGTGAAAGTAACATTAATTAATGCTGTTGTTCCATTTTAAATTAACATTACCTAAGCATTGTTAATGTATTACCTCATGTCTTGTTCATTCAACTAATGCATGTTAGTTAACAAATTCATGTTAGTTAGTCAACACTTAATGTAAAGTATTACCTAATTTTCTATACAATTATATTCTTTCATATAATTAGTATTAAGTGAGTGATACACACATTTTACTAAATCCACACTTTACAGTGAATATAACCATTAGACTTTTGCTCTTAAAAAGCTAATAAAGCTGTACATTTAGGCATAAACTCTGAAATGGAAGCCCAGCTGTATGACAGTGGCCATGCCAGTAAGAACTAATGACTGAAATAAATAAACATGCTCAGCAGTAATTGGAAGCTACAGCGCATCAATGATACTGTATCTCAATATGAGATATCCCATTGTAAATCTAGTCAACATCAATCCTGACACTGCGGTAAGTGTAGAGGAGAGCTGAGCATACACATTTCACATTTGCTACAGTCCATTTGTTTGAAAAGCATGGAAGCAAGATGAATCCTTTTTTTAAACATGCACAGTGCTGTAATAAAAGCATTTTCCCCTTACCTATTTCTTTAGTTTTTGCTTTTTTTAACAGACTTACATTTTTCAGATAAATATAAACATAAAAGTAAATATAAAAAACACTTTTTAAATGATGATTTTAAGGTAATTAAAATCTATTGGCCTCGAAAACAAATACTTTGCTTGTCAAGCATTTGTAATAACTGGCAATGAGTCTTTCACATCTCTTTGAATAATTTTGGCTCACTCTTATTTACAGAATTGTTGTAATTCAGCCACATTGGAGGCTTTTCAAGCAGACATTTTTAAGATCATGCCACAGTGTCTTAATCAGACTTTGACTAGACCACTCCAAACCTTTATTTATTTATTTATTTTTATGAGCCACTCTGAGGTAGACTTGCTGGTGTGCTTTGGATCATTGTCCTGCTGCAGAACCAAAGCATAATGGCTCGACATTTCCCTGGTAAACAGTAGAATTCCTGGTTCCATCTGTTACAGCAAATTGTCCACACCCTAAAACAGCAAAACAGCTTCAGACCATTACACTACCACCACCATGTTTTAAGTTTAGTATGATGTTCTTTTTCTGAAATTGTTTTTCTTATTATTACATCATTGCATAACACATAACATAACACTGAATTTAACTAAGCAAGTGAGTTTTGCAGTTCTTTAAATGTTTTTTCTGGGTTCTTTTGTGACCTCCTGGATGAGTTGTCCATGCCCTTTTGTAATTTTGGTAAGCCAGTCACTCCTGGGAAGGTTCACCAGTGTTTCATGTTTTCTCCATTTGTGAATAGTAGCTCTCACTGTGATCTGCTGGAGTCCCAAAACCTTAGAAATGAATTTGAACTCTTTTCTAGACTGACAGATGTCAATGGCTGTTTTTTTTTCATCTGTTCTTGAATTTCTTTAGATATATGATATAATGTATTGCTTTCTGAGATCTTTTATCCTTTCATCCTGATTCTACAGATCTGGCATTAATCAGACCTGGTTTTGGTTAGTAGTGAAATTCTACTCAGCTTTCCAAAAAACATAATTAAATACAGTTAATTTATGGGGAGCAATTACTTTTTCACACAGGGCTAGGTGGGTTTGAATTGCCTTTTTCCCTTAATAAATTAAATCAGCCTTTTAAAAACGCATTCGATTGTTTCATATGTGTGACGAACAGGCTACTGAGAATGAAGATTCATAAGACAGCCCTACCTAGGATCCGTCTTACTTTAACTGCAGACTAGACATTGGAACACAGTCTCTGTCACGTGTCATCAGTCAAGCCATCAGGAACTGTTCTTATGTTCTTTCTCTCCAGAGTACTGATCTGTTTCACCTGTGGCTAAAACACACCTGTATGTTCACATTAAATGAGACAGCTTTGTTATATTTCTTAGCTTTGTTTTTCAGGTAATTTATGTACAACTGGGTTCATGCATTTTATTTAATGGGATGTGATCTAGTTGGTGAATCAGTTCCTTGAATTTCTAGTGATATTGGCAAAATAAAATCTATTAATTACTTTTAAACCATGTACAATATATGTTTTTTTAAACAATACATTACAATTACAATTGAAGGCAATCACTTTTATGGATGCCATGGTTACATACAACCACCAGAACATTTGAAGGACCTATTTCATTCTCATGGTGTAACTACACTGTACAATCTAGTTAATTGTCCTTTATCCACCTTTTCCAATGGAAAAATTAGTGAATCGTTAGTGAATAAGTGTTCACTGTAGCCTTTAGCTGGGATAAAGCCAGGATAAATTGCTCTTGCAGCCTTCAAGAGACCTGAGATCAGGTAATCAACCTTTTAAAATTAAAGCTTGTACAAAAAAAAGTATATATATATATATATATATATATATATATATATATATATATAATTCAGATAATAACAGACAATATTTCTATAAAGAATTTCTCAGCGTGGCCTAAAATACATCATAAGCCACCGCTGTGGATTTCTTAAAATAGCTGGGTTGTAAAAAATTTAAGACAATTCTTTTCACTAAAGCTAAAATAAATAATTCATATTTTCTGTGTCACATTTTACAGCTGAGCAGAAATGCCATTATGTATGTGTCTTACATGACTTTAATGTTCAACAGTTCAGCAGTGTAGTAGGTTCTGTACCACTTTTAAATTAGACCACCCAAGCCAACCCCTGAGAAAACACTTCCCGAGTCTGCATAGTGCTGTTCCATGAGTTTTTGGCATGTGGGTATATTTATATGTTATATTGTCTAATGAATAAATTTTAAGCCTAATAAATAACCAGTAATAAGCCTGTTATTGTAGTCCTAGTTTTAATAGTCCTATAAACAGATGGTAACTAAAATTGTCTCCAGGCTTTCTTCAGTATTAATATGCTAAAAGCCTGATTTGGCTAGAGCTCCTGTAATTGAATTCGAGAATCATATTTCCTGTTGAAAATTTGATTATTGCCAGCATAATATTGTTTATATACTTATTTAGTTAATATAAAATCACTTTTTAAATGATGAATTATTTATTAAAGAAAAAAATATCCCAACCAATCTAGCCCTGTGTGAAAAACAGATGGCTGGACATTCTCCTCCAGGATGGTCTGGTAAACAGCAGAATTCTTCATTCCATCTATTACAGCAATTTGTCCAGACTCTGAAGGGGCAAAGCAGCCTCAGTTCATCACACTACCACCACCATGTTTTACATCCAGTGTGATGTTCTTTTTCTGAAACTATCTGTTAGTTTAATTCCAGATGTAATAGGACACACACCTTCCAAAAAGTTCCACTTAGGTCATGTCAGTCCAAAAAATATTTACCCAAAGTCATGGGGATCATCAAGATGTTTTTTTGATAAATGTGAGACAGGCCGTTGTGTTCTTTTTGTTCAACAGTGGTTTTGCCTTTGTTTCTTTTTTATTATTAAATAATTGACCTTCACTAAGGCAAGTGAGACCTGCAGTTGATTAAATGTTGTTCTGGGTTTCTTTTGCGACCTCCTGGATGAGTTGTCCATGCCCATTTTGAATAATTTCGGTCAGCTGGCCACTCCTGGGAAGGTTCACCAGTGTTTCATGTTTTCTTCTTTCATGAATAATAGCTCTTAGTGTGGTCTGATGGAGTCCCAAAGCTTTAGAAATTACTTTTCAAACTGAAAGATATGTTTTCTCATCTGTTTTTGAATTTCTTTAGATCGCGGCATAATGTGTTGCTTTATTGTTTAGCTGCTTTATGTTGTCAAAAAAGATTCTATTTAAGTGATTTCTTGATTCTACAGGTCTGGCAGTGATCAGGCCTGGTTGTGGTTAGTAGTGAACACATTTAACCTTGTAAAGACCAATAGTGTACCTTTGAAAGTACAATTATGAAAGTGTACCTCTGAGTACAAGAAAATACTTATATCGTACCTCTGTTTTTAAGTGTTTAAAGGTTTTAATTGAAAATAAATGGTAATTATTTTTCAAGCTGTAAGGGTTATAAATTAAACCCCAGTTTCTTTTTAAAAGAACCAACTTTCTTCAAGTGTAGCTAATGTAAAATTCAATTAAGGTTTAGAAATGACTGTTAAACTAAATACAGCAACACTAACCTCAATGGTGTTAGATGGTACTCTTTGTTAGAAACTACTAATTGGCACAGTAATTACAATTTGGCGTAGAATCCAAGCTGAATGTAGCAGGAGCACACTATGTACTGCAGAAAACACAGAAACATTTCAACAAAGAGCAACCAAAAAATAACAGAAGTTCAGCAGCATGACACAGTGGGTTTTATTAAGAGATATATTTAGGATTCTGGTACTGGCAGGCCTCCAGTTAGTAGGGTGCAGCGACTCTTCAGTTACTGGTTTGCTGCTGTTTCCACTGGGCTTCGTTCTGTGTGAAAGCGTATCCTCAGATCCACTCCAGATGAAGGGCTGGAAATCTGATTACTCCAGGGAGGCGCTGAGGTCCGGCAGTCTGAGGGACCGGGAGAGAAAGCTCCGCCCCCTCGGCCCGAGCCTCCAGGAATAGCAGGAGAAGTGCTTCTTCCAGACAAAAGGCGTAAAGGTCGCTGTAGCCGGCGGAGGGCTGTGTAGGTGGACTGTACTGAACATTACACAACACTGCCCTACATGCCACCCTGCTCACCGCCACAGACCCACTTATACCAGTTACTACTGCTTTGTTCTGGCCGGTGGCATAAAGCCCAAACTACAGCAGATACAGGAACAAGTTGCTGTACATTAAATAATCTGGATCACTCCCTGCTGTGTACCATAACTCACACATACAGGGGTTGGACAATGAAACTGAAACACCCGTCATTTTATTGTGGAAGTTTCATGGCTAAATTGGAGCAGCCTGGTGGCCAATCTTCATTAATTGCACATTGCAGCAGTAAGAGCAGAGTGTAAAGATTCAATTATCAGGGTAAGAGCACAGATTTACTCAAAATATTACAATGCACACAACATTATGGGTGACATACCAGAGTTCAAAAGAGGACAATTTGTTGGTGCACGTCTTGCTGGCGCATCTGTGACCAAGACAGCAATGTGTCTTTGTGATGTATCAAGAGCCACAGTATCCAGGGTAATGTCAGCATACCACCAAGAAGGACGAACCACATCCAACAGGATTAACTGTGGACGCAAGAGGAAATCACGACAGAATTCAATGTGCACCTCAACTCTCCTGTTTCCACCAGAACTGTCCATCGGGACAATAAATTATTGTGCACTAAAACCAGGTGTTTCAGTTTCATTGTCTAACCCCTGTATGTAATGCTATTTTTTGAGTACAACATATACATTGATTGCTGTGTAAAATGCTGTAGTTTCGTAATAATTTTAGACTGTAGTCCTTTATATGTTTCTCTGTATACTTAAGTAATAATACACGAGAGAGAGTGCTATAATGTGTTATATTGGCATATTATGTTCTTTTTAAGAATTAATGTTTTGTTTACTTCGGTGCCACCCAGCGGCAGGATCCACCTTACATTCAGCTGAAAATACCCTATATTTAATGGAAAATATATAAACGTAAGCTTTTATTTTAATAATAACAACTCTTAACCTGATACTGGTGGCTGATAATGTGTGTAATAATGCATATTTTTGAATCGCTGGGCTTATTTATTTGTGGGACCGCGTCTTTTCCTGTGCTGCCTGTTGGAGACATGGTGTTTCTGCAGTGTGTCTCTATGGGATCCAGCACCTCCCAGTGATGTATAATGATATCGCGTTTGGTTTGTGTTTGGTTTGTAAGCGCTGCATCATTGCTAGATTACCTGTTTGTGGTGGGGTAATACATGGAGAGCTTTGGTTACAGTGAATTATCAGCTAATAATGTCACTCATAAAACTCCTCTCAGCCAATCACATTGCAGGGTCTGAACTAACTCGTGTATATTTTATTATTATCCCCTTCTTTCACCTTATTCTTCAATTTGGTCCTGAGCCAAGGTGGGCGAAGCCATGAAGTTTACTTACTTAGACACCCTTACGTCTCTCTGATCAACTAGTGTTTCTGAACATTTTCTTTTACTATCTACTGCAGACAATAAAGGCTGAGAAACAGTTTCATATGCTGCATGCATATACAATTCAGAGAATTTTCAGAAAAAAAAAGAAAAAAATGATTTTGGAGGAAGAAGACCTTTAAATAAAAAAAAAATGAAAAAAAAATCTGTTGTATTTACGTGAAAAAAAAGTATGTACATTGGTGCACAAGATAAAGTTGTGTTTTATTAAAATAAATACTCATTCTGAACATCTGCATTTTTTATTTGTTAAACCAACATGACTTTCTTATATCTTATTGAATTTTGTTGAACCAGCATGACTTTTTTATATTATATTAAAACTAATCTTTCAGGTAAAATATAGTCAAATACATTTTGTTGGACAAACATGACTTGCTTATATTATATTAAAGATATTCTTTCAGGTAAAATATCATCAAATGCATTTTGTTGGACTAACATGACTTTCTTATATTTTATTAAAGCTATTCTTTTATGTAAAATATGTTAAAGGCATTTTGTTGAACCAACATGACTTTCTTATATTCTATTAAAACTATTCTTTCAGGTAAAATATAATCAAATGCATTTTTGAAGCAACATGATTTTCTTATATTATTTTAAGATATTCTTTCAGTTAAAATATAATTAAATACATTTTGTTGAACCAGCAGGACTTTTTAATATTATATTAAAGCTATTCTTTTTTCTAAAATACAGTCATATGCATTTTGTTGAACCAACATGGCTTTCTTATATTATATTAAAGTTATTATTTTATGTAAAATATAGTCAAATGCATTTTGTTAACCCAACATAACTTTTATATAATAATTTAGAGCTATTAGATCCTTACAATTATAGTGAATTCTAATTCTAAAAACACAATTAACATTTCTCATTAATGCTCATTAACGCAAACTATTATTATTCTTTTGATTTGTAATACCATTATGTATTTCATGTGAAGCACACAGTGTGTTAAAATGATCTAACCTCCATAAATGATGTTTAACTATTACAGGAGAGCTTTGGCATACTTCATCCATAATATGTTTTTGTAAGCTTTAGCTGATCTATTATTTACGGAAGCAATTTATCTAGTCTAGTCCTTCACATAAACATTTAAAGATAGTTCTAGAAAGTTTTTTCAAACTTCATATAATTTGTATTTGGCAACAGTATCGTAAGCATTTGGTCACAGTACTTCATAGTATTCATGTAATAGTTTACTAAACACAAAGAGCTGAAAACAACAGCAACAGTACCTACTAGAATAGAAATGCATCACTGTACTAAAAGGAAAATGCTTACATTTTTTCAATAAATACTTTTAAAGAGGAAACAGTTCTGATACTTTTAACCAGATAGAAAAAAACTGCCCTGTTTTCAGTAGAGTGCAATAAACAATCAGCTTCACATATGAATATTTTAAAGAGGCAACTGTTAAAAAGAATATAAATTGTGCTCCTCACCAATGTGCTCTGAACCGATGGTTGAAAAGAAGCTCCATTCTCCCTTTCTCAAGGCTCTGCTCAGATTCTCCATCAGGATAGGATGGACAGTAATCCAGGAAATCCACAGGAAATCGATAGCAGTACAACTCTTCTCTGTTCGGGAGACTGCCCCCAAGAGGCAGAGTTTCCAACTACCGGCTAATGAAATTTTATTGTTTCTTTATTGTTAACATGACTGAGAATTGTAGGATTTAAATAGTTCAATCCTAAATACATTTTATATCATTTGAACATGTTCAGATATGAAATACAAACCAATTATTTGGAATATATGACTTTAACAAGTATACGTTTAACAACCCTCCATTTCCCATTTTTTTCAGTGTATATAAATATATACAGTACTGTGCAAAGGTTTTAGGGTTAGGGTTAGCAAATTACTTTAAAATAATTCATTTATCTCAGCAATATGAGTGTTTTTACCTGAAAAAGCACCACATATGATTTAAACAGATGCAAACAAACTAAATAAATATTGTAAAAAATAACGAGAATTTCTCATTTTTAGGTAAGTAGGTTTTATCTTGTGCCAAGCTGTTGAACAAAGTTTGTTTCTACATTTCTCCTGAATGCCAACATCTGAAAAAGTTCAGTTCCATCAGCAGCTCACCTGATTTAACATTAGTAAGATTTGATTTACCAAAACGAGATGTTTTAAGGAACACAGCGATGTTAAAGCACAGTTTTTTGTAAAATTGGTGTTAGTACTTATTGTAAATCTAGTGTTTTACTGAGCTAATAAACACTTACTGCCCAAATAAGAAGCTTTTTCTTTACTCACAATTCCCACAGCTGCCTAAAACATTTGCAGAGTACTGTATATACAGTATAATACTGTATTAATGTCTACCCTATAGTTTCTGCAGCAGATGGCTGGTGATTGAGGAACTTTTCGTCATCCTGTATCTTCTACAGAATACAGAGCCACTGCCTCCTGTTAGAAACCTGTGCTCACCTTAAACAGCTGCTGTCTGGTGTGAGAAATTCATTTCCACCCAACATCATCACATCAAACAGCGTTTCTCCAGCCCACAGCAGCTCAGCACAGATTACTGTTATCAACCTGTCTACTGCTCTTCATTAAGTGAAGGCCCTGCTAATTAGCTGCAGAGCTGAGACAGGTGTAGGTAATGATGGAGCCTGCTGTACTTACAGTACAGTTCCAAATAAAGTTGGTACGTTGTGTAAAACATAAATAAAAACAGAATACAGTGATTTGAAAATCCTTTTCAACCTACTATATTCAATTGAATACACTACATAGACAAGATACTTCATTTTCAAACGGATAAACTTTTTTTTTTTTTTAATATTCCTTCATTTTGAATTTGATGCAACACTTTCTAAAGAAGTTGGGACAGGGGCATGTGTACCACTGTGTTACATCACCTTTCCTTTTACTAACACTCAGTAAGTGTTTGGAAACTGAGGACACTAATTGTTCAAGCTTTCAAAGTGGAATTCTTTCTCATTCTTGCTTGATGTACAACTTTAGTTCTCAACAGTCCAGGATTCCCGCTATCCTAAATACAGTCAGACAATGAAACTGAAACACCTGTCATTTTAGTGTGGGAGCTTTCATGGCTAAATTGGAGCAGTTATTTTATTCCAAGCCATTTTGGAGCAATTCTACTGGTGGTTTAATAGAGAAAAAAGAACATCTGACAGATTTTACCCCAATTATGGTGAAAAATGGAGATGGTTTTTGTGGAGGTGTTTGATATGATTAAAAGGTTTTACGTTTAAAATGTTTTAATGGGTGTCCTATTTACTATAGCTCATTTTAAATTTAGGATTAAGCTTGCGTAGTGACTGTAAAGTGATTATTTTAGAGAAAAATCCATTTTTCTGCAAATAACACTGAACATTCTCTAAAATACAGGCTTCTAGAAGCTTCTAAAGCTGCATGGTAGTGAGATCCAGCCTATATAACACATCTGAGAATGTGCTATGATAAATGAGGGGTAAGACAGAGCTTGCAATTCTCCCAATTAGAGCAAGGGTAAAGATTGCACTGCAGGTATGTTTAAGCATGAGATTAAATTAGCATATGTTATTACATTTGCATATATTTAAGCCGGTATGAGATGAGCTGCAGCGGCTTGGCTAGAAAAGTTGGGAGTTTAGCCTTTGCCTGAGCATTAGAGCACTGTGATCATTCTGAGATGCTAATTAGAGTTTTATAGCGGAATTATAGCCATTCATACAACCCTGAAAGGTGGTTTGAAATGTTTTAACCTGCGTAAAATCATATTTTATTATATATAATATGAAGAAATGTGGACACAATCTGTTTTTAGTGCTAAAACATTTATTTGTGTGTCTGTTTCTGGTGTTTTTTTTGTCTGTGTTTGTCATATTAAACAGTGTAATAAAATAAATGTTACAGTTATGAATGTGTTTGTTAAACTGAAAAAAGACAAAAAATAGAGATTTGCTCCTTTCTCATTGGTCACTTGTCTCTTTTAGCTTTGTTACTATGGTGTTAGCCTCATCCTGCACTGGCTACTGGCTACCCAACATCGCAACTGCAGCTTTAGCACTGCTACCATGCCATTAGTTTCACTACAGTATTAGCCAATGCCCTTACTCAGCATTGTTACTGTGATGTTAGCATTGCTATTACAGCTTTAGCCTCACCCATAATTGCTTCTGTGGCATTAGCATTAAAACCACAGCGACTGCCAACCTGCCAAGCATCACTACCCCAGTGTTAGTCCATGTTCATTAGAGCCTTTCACCTCTAAAAACTAGTGAATACTGTATATGGTCTACATCTTACAGCTCTGTGGAACAAAACGTGAGTCCTACACTGGCTGAGAGTTATTTTTCCTTTCTCGCTAGCGTAATTAAATTATTTCACCTTAAATAACCCTGCAGTTATGGCTCAGCCTTTACGGTAGCTACTGTGGTGTTAGCATCACTACTGCATTGGCCACTGGCCTCCCTTATTATTGCTCCTGTGGTGATAACATGGCTATCACAGTGTTAGCTTTACCCAAAATTGCTATTGTAGCAATGCCAACCATGCCCAGCACAGCTACCCCAGTGTTAGTCACAAGCAGGTGTGTATAGTAATGTAGTACTACTTCATTATGATACTTAAGTACTAAAATGTTGTATCTGTACTATATTAGCATTATGTTTTCACCTTCACTTCCCTACATACATATTTTAAATGAGTTTAATACTTTTACTCTGATACATTTTTATGTACTACCTTCGCTCAGCAATGCTACACCGTCTGTCAACCCTGAGCAGCATCACTACTCCAATGTTAGTCACAAGCCATGGTGATCAGGGCCTTTTATCTCTAAAGACTAGCAAAAACTGTGAATGGTACATCTTATAGTTTTTCAAAACAAGACTTGGGTCCTTTATCCACTGAGATTTGCTACTTTCTTGTTACCATCTTTTAGCAATTTGTAAGAAAGTGGCATGAGCCACCAACCACCAGCAGAGGGCCGGGACACTGCAATGGAAGAGCTAGTGGATCTGAGTTAAAAAAAAAAAAAAATCCCAGAAACCCCAGCGCAGACCAAGCTCAGCCATGAACACAGGTTAGAAACCCCAGCCAAAGCTCAGTTCACTGTTGCACCTTTGTAGAGGAGCGACTGGTAACAGTGGGTAAATGAGAAATAGAGACTAGAGCAAAGAAAAAAAAGAGATCTTAAAAGAAGCTACAAAAAAAGAAAATATCTCAAAGTGTTTTAGCTTAAATATCCCTGTAGTTATGGTTCACTATTCACAGCAGTTCCCCGTGTATATGTGTAAATCTATAACATTAGCAACATTTGCAGCATGTTGGACACTGCACCTACTCATCACTGTGTGGCGTTAGTATGGCTATTACAATGTTAGCCTCACCCAGCACATTGCTACTCTGGCACTGACATCACAACCTCCTCAACTGCAAACCTTGTCCAGCATGACTTATCCAGTGTTTCACTGGGTTACAAGCCATGTTAGTCAGAACCTTTGACCTGTGAAGACTGAAAAATATGCAGCATGGTCTACCTTAAATATCCCAGCAGTTATGGCACACTCCTAATGGAAGCTTGTTCTGCTGCACTGCTACTGTGGCAATAGCATCACAACCAACCTTACCCAGCATCACTACCCCAATGTTAGCCACAAGTCCCGTTCTTCAGGGCCTTTTAATATGAAAAGACTAGAAAAGATGTAGGAATATGGAGTACATCTTACAGCTCTGAAGAGGAATATTTGGGTCATTTTTTCAAAATAAACCGCATCCCTCTTGTTGAAATGTCCTTGACAATTCTATGCAGTCAAAGGAAAGTAGACATCCCTATTGTTTCTTGTTTGAAGCCCCACATGGTTCTTTTGTATGGTCAATAAAACTGATTATAACTGATTATATATAAAATAAAGGGCGGGGCAATGTACCCATTTTAACAAGTTAAAGATACCGTATTATGAAAGCTGTGACTCATTATGCTACAGTGTACATTTCAGTTATACTTGTTAGTCTATAATGATATTCTCCATATGTTTATTTCAGTATGTCCATATGTTTCTGCATCGTCCATATGCCTGAATTCTCATCTCACCCACATTCATCTGATTCACTAGTTTAACATTTTAAACAGCTGCAAATACATGCAAACACTTCTGTGTACAACACAGAAATACACAAATATGAATGATTATGGTTGTTGCTGCAAACACTGTGCAGCAACATATTTGATATAGGTGCTAGGTTGTTGCTACAATGCCTCCTTTAGTGTCTACCTGGTGTTGCTGGGTGGGTCCACCACTCAGCAGTGTTCAGACAAGGGCAGCTGTTTGGTCAGAAACTCACCACTCATAATGGTCATGGCAAATGTTGATTGCAAATGCAAGCTGTGCATCAACAGTTTACAGGAGGTTGACCAGTATCCCAGGTGGTTGCTATGGTGTGGTGAGCTGGGTCTACCTCCCAACAATATCTAACCAAGAGCAACTCATGATGGATATAATGAATTGCAGGTACTAGGTGGTTGTTATGGTATTTCAGGTCATTGCTTTGGTGTTGCCAGGTGGGTCCAACTATGTGCAACAATATTCAACCAACAGCAACTCTTTGATCAGAATCTGACACTACTGAGGGTCCAGATTATTGCTAACACAAATGGTTGCAGGTTCTAGGTGGTTGCTGTGGTATCCAAAATAGTTGCTATGGGAATTCTGTGTAGCTAAATGTATGTGTAAGTGTAACAGTTCTTAGAAAACCTTTATTTTAGTTTGCTCATCAGCCAGGACATAGTTTGTGGCCAAATTCAGGACATTAGGCCCACGTTTTTTAAAAAAGTAATGATTTCAGGTGATAAATATGAGGTAAAAAATAGTTTTTGCATAGAAAACCATTTCAAATGCAGTGTGCAGTCCTAACATTCTAAATAAAAAAACAAACAACAAAACAAGGTTAGCCATAGCATCCACTTGAGATACCACAGCAACCACTTCATTTTATTAAATTATATTTACTTAAAAATAATAACATAATAATATACTTCCCTGATGCAATGTTTTTGGTAGATGTTTAGAAATTAAGTATACCAATTATTATCACTAATTAAGAAAAAAAAAATAATTCTGCTTTAAAATGTACAGAAATGGGTCTCTATAAAGGACGTAAAGTTATTTCCAAGAAAAAAAATTAGGCTTGTGAAATATCATGTTAGTTAATCATGCATGTTAATAGATATAAGCGATACAAAAGTAACATATTTGTTTGAGAAAACATGAATCTGTGTGAAAGTTTGAATGCACGTCTAAACTGTGTATTATGGTAGCCAGTTGCTAGTCAAACATTCATTCTGTTTTACTTACAAAAAACAGAATTTGGAGTCCTATAAAACCAGCAAGAACCATTTTTATACTGTAAATTGTAAAGGTAACCTTTGACACCTCAGCAACCACTAGACATGCAAAGGCTTAATTAAGTAAATAGGCAGTAACTGTGTGAAGTTTTTAAATTGCATGATTTCAGGTGATAAACGTGATGTAGGAATTAGCCTTTAGCATTTTGAAAATCTTCAAAATGGAGTGTGCACTCCTAAAACATCAGCAAACAAACAAATAAAATACTTTACTTTCAGTAAGCACTTGTGAAGAACTGAGACGGAGGGGCTTATTTGTGTGCTACAGCACTTCTTGTGACATTTGCAGTGTGGAAATGCGTAATTAAGGCTTCAGTCATCAGAACGAGTGTGAGAGGTGATGGACAGTGTGTTATTACTGCGAGGCGAACCACGTTTTAAAACACGAGCCTTAGACATACTGCGCTTATCTGTGACAAGTGTAGTTTTAAAAGAACAGATTCAGCTCTACAATTCTGCTGCGTAGAAATGAATTGGTGAGGTGAATTAAGTACAGTTTCTCTCAGCTGAGAGTGTTTGAGAGTATGTTAGACTGTGTCTCTAGTGCTTGTCTCCTTTAAACTATGAATTATTTGTCTGATATGAGTAAGAAAGTACAGTTGCTCCACTGCTGTATTCCTGTTTTTGTTAATAATGCGTATAAAAAGGCTCTGAGTGGCTACATTTTGGTAGTGTACCTCCTGGTGAGAGATTCTTCACTGCTAGAAATGCCTCTATGAAACAGTTAAATACATTTTGACCTGTTGGTTCATTTAGAATGCAAAAAGGCAAGGCAAAAAAAAAAAGAGCAGACAAAATACACAAAATGAGTCAGCAGCATTAAAAAACGATACACAGTACAAGGCAAGAGAGTAGTCAAAAAGAACAAAATGGGTCAGTAAGAAAACAGAGGGGTATTTATACTAAACAGACCAGGTGTGAGCAATCAGAAGCTGGGAGAACGTGAATCAGCACATAATCAGCAGTGTAAGTAAGATACTATAGTTGCTCCACTTTGGTAATTCTTTTGTTAATAATGCTTATAAAAATGCTCTCAGAGGAGCTCTACATTTGGGTAGTGTATCTCTTGGTGAGAGATCTCTGACTGCAAGACATGCCTTTACAGTGCTTTCTTTTTGACCTTTTTTCCCAGTTTGCAGACTTTAAGAGCATTGAACTCAAGTTCTGTTTGTGATCTCACGATGATCAGATTAGAGTATGGAGGTTTCATGGTGAATGCTTAACTCCTGTATTTGCTGTAGAGTGATACACTGCCCCAACTGATGGTGTAATGAACTGGGGACAATTGCATACAATAGTCAGTCACCCCTTGTAGCTAGTATCTGTAAATGGTTTTAAAGGCACATATTAAGCCCTACAATAAGCCACTGCATAGAAAATTAGAAATAAGTACAGTTTTCTACCGAGATATAAGAAAGAAAGTACAGTTGTTCCACTGCTGTATTCATTTTTGTCAATAATGCCTATAAAAAGCCTTTTAGAAGCTACTTTTGGTTAGTGTACTTCTTAGTAAGAGATTGTCAATTCAAGAGTCAAAAGGCTTTTACTGTCATTCCATGTGAGTACAGGTACACAGTGCAACGAAATACGTTCCTCTAGAACCAACATGTGTAAGATGCAATAACAATACAATAGACAACAAAAAGTGCAGCATACAACAAATGTGCAACACTGCAATCAATACAGCAGACATGAGACATTTTAACAAACAGGACAGTGCAGTACCGACACAGTACAGTCTAATAGTATGTGGTGAGGATAAGATGCATACTGTGACATATAGGTTATACCTGATCACAGCAGGTATCTGGGATCTACTGAGATAGATAGTATATATTTCTTAGTGGAAAATAATTTGTTGTACAGTCTGGTAGTGGAGGTTCTGTGTGTTGAGGAGTCTGACTGCCTGGTGGAAGAAGCTGTTACAGAGTCTGGTAGTGGAGGCTCTGTGTGTTGAGGAGTCTGACTGCCTGGTGGAAGAAGCTTTTGCAGAGTCTGGTAGTAAAGGCTCTGTGTGTTGAGGAGTCTGACTGCCTGGTGGAAAAAGCTGTTGCAGAGTCTAGTAGGGGAGGTTCTGTGTGTTGAGGAGTCTGACTGCCTGGTGGAAGAAGCTGCTGCAGAGTCTGGTAGTGAAGGCTCTGTGTCCTGAGGAGTCTGACTGCCTGGTGGAAGAAACTGTTACATAGTCTGCTAGTGGAGGCTCTGCGTGTTGAGGAGTCTGACCGCCTGGTGGAAGAAGCTGTTGCAGAGTCTAGTAGGGGAGCCTCAGATGCTCTGGAATCTTCTGCCGTATGGCATCAGAGCGAAGAGTCTGTGTGAAGGATGGGTGGGGTTGTCCACAATGCTGGTGGCTTTGCAGATACAGCATGTTTTGTAGATGTCTACGATAGAGGAAAGAGAGACTCAGATTATCTTCTCGGCTATTCTCACTATCTGATTTAGGGTCTTGCGGTCTGAGATGATGCAGTTCCTAAACCAGACGGTAATGTAGGTGCTCTAGATGCTTTCTACAGTTCCTCTGTAGAAAATGGTGAGAATGGGAGGTGGAAACTTGTAGAGAGTGCTTTCCTAAATCTCTGCAGGAAGAAATACCTGTACAATCCACTGAAAGACATTTTGCCCAGCCAACAGACTTTGAAAGCAATGTATTCAGGTCCTGATTTGAATCTGACAAGGATCATGTTAAGGTATGAAGTTCAGATGTGACACGCTGCCCCAACTGCTGGTGTGATGATCTTGGAACCCATTGCATATGATAGTCGCTAGACCCTAGTAGTGGTTATTAGTAGTGAAGTTTTAAAAGCACAGATTCAGCTCTACAAGGAGCCACTGCATAGAAAATGAATCGTCAGGGTGAATTAAGTACTTTTTTCTCACCGCTGAGAGTGTGTGAGCGTATTTGGGAGTGTGCGAGAGTGTGTTTTCTTCTACCGTGAATTCGGACTTAATCACGTAATGGATTCGGCTGCGAGAAACGCATCTCTGATGCTCGTCTCCTCCAAACTATGAATTATTTGTCTGATATGAGTAAGAAAGTACAGTTGCTCCACTGCTGTATTCCTTTTCTCATAAATTATGATTTATCACAGCGAGCCGCCTCCAAATGATATTATTTAAATATGTTTTGGAGGGGAATCGATATGTACTGCAGTGAAACAGTAACAGATAGAAGAAGGATGGCGAGACAGAAGGAGGGAGGGATGGAGGAAATTAGCTTTTTAGTTGCTGCCAAGACAGTACGGACATTATGCTTTCTGCAGCAGACTGGAGAACACACTCAGAACACCACTTTACCACCAACAGCTACTGTACACACTGATTGTTAACCCTTAGAATAGTGTAAAATATTAACAGTGGGTACGGAAAGTACTCAGATCCTTTTAAATGTTTTACACTTTGTTTTATGTAAACAATTTGCTAGGACCAATAGACTGTTTATAGCTGGACAGAGCATTGTCTCTCAAAAGTGAAGCCACCACAAGTCGGGCGCCCCCTGCTGTTCGTTTGCAGAAAGCTGTGTAACCCCACCCATCCCCATAGGTTTTAACGGTAAAACAGACAACTTTTAATCATGTTTTTTCCCCAATATACTGTAATTCTTCCTCCATTATTTAAATGCAGCAGCTAGTGTAACCTCTGCTTATACTGTCACATTTTTATATCCATACAGAATTCGTTTTTTTAAACCGTTATTCAGTTGTAAAAGGGCTGGGTTACACCTAGCCGGGGTGGGACCAATGCTCTGTGGAGGCAGCCCTCAGGGGCGGGGTTATTTAAATGAGTAGGCTGTCTTTCTCCCTCCTCTGGTCTCTATACTGCGCAGACTCGGGTTTCAGGATCACCAACATGGTGGAAGATTTTGGCTTCATTTTCATTGAATGAATGGCAACAGCGACACGGTGTCCATCTATTTTTTAGTCTCTGGCTAAAACTAAAAAAGTTAATTTTATTTCTCAATAATGTACACTCAGCACCCTATCTTGACAGAAAAAAAACAGGAAAATTTATAAAAAAGAAAAACTGAAATATCACATGGTCATAAGTATTCAGACCAGTATTGAGTAGAAGCACCCTTTAGAGCCAGAACAGCCATGAGTCTTCCTGGGAATTATCTAACAAGTTTTTAACACGTAGATTTTAGGGACTCTCTGCCATTCTTTCTTGCAGATCCTCTCTAGTTCCGTCAGGTTGGATGGTGAACGTTGGTGCACAGACATTTTTGGTCTCTCCAGAGATGCTCAATTGAGTTTAGGTTGGGTCTCTGGCTGGGCCAGTCAAGAATGGTCACAGAATTGTTCCGAATGCAGGGTCATTGTCTTGTTGGAAGGTGAACCTTCGGCCTAGTCTGAGGTCCAGAGCACTCTGGAAGAGGTTTTCTTTCTCTGTATATCTCTGTACTTGGCCCCATTCATCTTTCCTTCAATTGCAACCAGTCGTCCTTTCCCTGAAGAACACCCCCATAGCATGATGCTGCCACCACCATGTTTCACTGTTGGGATTGTATTGGGCAGGTGATGAGCAGTGCCTGGTTTTCTTCACACATACCCCATAAAATGAACACCAAAAGTTCAATCTTCGTCTCATAAGACCAGAGAATCTCTTTTCTCTTATTTTGTATAGTCTGGGACTCCTCCATGAGGGCTTTCATATGTCTTGCACTGAGGAGAGGCTTCCTTCTGACCCTGCAGGGCTGCAGTGATTTTGTGGAACTTTCTCCTATCTTGCTACTGCATCTCTGGTGCTCAGCCACAGTGATCTTTATACACCCATTAACAAAAAATAACACACCAAGGAAAAGAGTTTTTGCATCTGAATAGAAAAAACATGTTTATTGAGGAAAAACCTGGAGCGACCCACTCTCCGGAGATGTTTGCTCGGGTTCAGCGCCTATAGGCACTATAGGGTTACTAGGTTGTTCAGATACTGTTGTTAAATGGTTGTTTTGGAATGGCTTTTTGCTTACTGATGTTTGTTAGGTTGTTGCTGAGTAGTTGTTTATGATATTCCAGGTACATAGTAGTTGCCATGCTGTTGCTAGGTGGCTTCTAGGCTGTTGCTATAATATTCTATGTGGTTGCTGTGGTCTTTCAAGTAGTTGATAGCTTGTTTCCACATGTGTTATTTCATTCAAGTCCTAGTTCAAGTATACTGTAGGAGTGCTAGCACACATGTACGTCAACAGAAGGGCTACAGGTGGTAGGTGGTTGCTACAGTATTTCAGATAGTTGCTGTGGTGTTGCCAGCAAGGAACACAATATCAACAATATTGAGACAAAAGTGTTTCTGTGGACAAAAACTGACCACTGATAAGTGTTTATAGGACAACAAACACAAACTTCATACCAAAACAAAAACAAAAGACAACCATATTGACCACACTTCAGTTGGACTCAGATCATGGAACATGGCCTTGGTTTTAAAACTCCAGACAAGCTGCACTTCTAGGTGTATACCAGTAAAGAGGAGCTGCTAGAGAGGCGTTTCTGATAAAGTGGCCGGAGGGTAAGAAGTGAAAGATTATTGAATTGTAATTTCCACGCTGTTCCCCAAGGTGTCAGTGGAGTGGTGCTGCTGCTGTCGAACTCATTTGCCTCTCGCTGTGCTGGAGCTCTTAACTCGGACTCGGCCGCTGCAGCCGTACAGAAGATCTGATAATACACACTGATTCTCCACGGCAACCCGGTTCATCCTCCACGCTAAACACCACGGCTACTCTATAACACCGAGCTCTATTTATAGCTACAGGCTGAGGAGAAATGGCCTTCAAATTGGCATGTCTTCATTTCTCAATCCCGAACACCCCCAGTGTTCCTCTATTGGTGGGTGGTCTGTTAGTGGGGGGCTACTGTCAGATGTGAGACTTTTGGTAAATCTCTGATTTGTGACAATTGGCCAAAGTGGGTCAAGAGGGAGGAACACAGTGAAGAATTGTATGGCCTGATTAAATGACCAAATTTCAGTGTCTTTAGATGTGTGTGTTGCTAGGTGGCAGTTATTGTAACCTAGGTGGTTGTTAAGTAATCACACAGTGCTGTAAAAAAGTATTTGTGTTTTTTATCATACTTCTATGTTTTCAGATTTTCAAAAAACACATTTTAATACCAGACACAGATAACCTGAGTAAATATAAAACAAGCTGTTTTTAAATTATTATTTCATTTATTAAGGGAAAAAATCTATTAAAACCAATCCGGCCATATGAAAAATGGTTTGTAATAACTTAGCTGTTCCACTCTTGGCTGAAAACAACTGCAATCAAGTTTTACTGTTAACTGGCAATGAGTCTTTCACATCTCTGTGGAGGAATTTTGGAATTTTGGCCCACTCTTCTTTACAGAATTGTTTCAATTCAGCCATATTGGAGAATTTTCCAGCATTAACAACCTGTTGTAAGACCAGCCACAGCATCTTAATCAGATTTTGACTAATTGTTTTTTTTGAGGCATTCCGAGTTGGACTTGTGTTTGTGTGCTTTGGATCATTGTCCTGCTGCAGAATCCAAGTACACCTGAGCTTGAGGTCAAAAACTGATCGCCGGAAATTATCCTCCAGGATTGTCTGGTGAACAGCAGAATTCCTGGTTTCATCCATTACAGCATGTTATCCAAATCCTGAAGCAGCAAAGCAGCCCCATCACACTACCACCACCATGTTTTACATTCAGTATGATGTTCTTTTTTTTTAATTATGTGATAGTTTTACGACAGATGTAACAGGACACACACCTTCCAAAAAGCTCCACTTTTGTCTGGTCAGCCCACAGAATATTTTTCCAAAGTCCTGAGCCTCAACTAAATATTTGTTGGTAAATGTGAGATGAGCCTTTGTGTTCTTTTTGATCTGCAGTTTTTTTTTTTTTTTTTTTTGCCGTGGAACTCTCCCATGGAGACCATTTTCACCCATTCTCTTTCTTATAATTAAAACACTAATGCTAACCTAATTGAGGTGGGTGTGGCCTGCAGTTTTGACATGTTGTTCTGGGTTCTTTTGAAACCTCCTGGATGAGTTGTGAAGTAATTTTGGTCGGCTGGTCACTTCTGGGAGGGTTTACCACTGTTCCATGTTTTCTTCATTTGTGACCAGAGTTCAAAAGAAGAAAAATTGTTGGTGCACGTCTTGCTGGCGCATCTGTGACCAAGACAGCAAGTCTTTGTGATGCATCAAGAGCCACGGTATCCAGGGTAATGTCAGCATACCACCAAGAAGGATGAACCACATCCAACAGGATTAACTGTGGACGCTGTAAGAGGAAGCTGTCTGAAAGGGATGTTCGGGTGCTAACCCGGATTGTATCTAAAAAACATAAAACCACGGCTGCCCAAATCACGGCAGAATTCAATGTGCACCTCAACTCTCCTGTTTCCACCAGAACTGTCCATCATGACAATAAATTATTGTGGTCTAAAACCAGGTGTTTCATTTTCATTGTCCAACCCCTGTATTGAACAATATGGCATATTTCTGCAAGAAACCAACCAATCACAGCAAGCGTTTTCCATAAATGTCTGCACTAGATTGTAACACTTTTTTGGCCAGCAACTTCTTAGCAAGCACATAGCATGAATCTACTCTTTTCAATAAATGTAATGTTAATGTTTTGCGTTGTTGAATATAATATGCTGCGTTAACACAATTCTTGTGGAAGTAAGTGAACTAAAAGACTGCAGATATGTTGATGTAACATGTTTTGTTTGCAGGCAATACTTGACACAGTTAAAAGCCTTTTTCTTCCGTTCAAGCTGTCATTAATGCCACAGGCAATACAACAAATGCACAAAATACAGTTAGTCATGCTTGAATTATAGAGATTCAACCAAATATACTGTATTTTATACTTTAAATATTGTATATTGCACTGAATACTGCCCTTGCACCGAAAACATGCTGCTTTTACATGGATATAATGTGTCAGAGGTTGCATGTAAATAAATGATGTTACATCAAAACAGTTTTCACCAAAAGAAGCAAATTAGAAGAAAACAGCTACTGTTGATGTAACATGCTTTATTTGTGTGCAACCCCTCAACACACTTAAATAATTTATTCCACTCTAAATTACTTCAAACTTTATAAATCAGTTGCAGCAGCTGAGAAATCCATGTAACATTAGAATAAACCCAATTATTATAGGGTCAGTGTTCCGTGAGAGTGTCTACCTGTAATTAACTCTATATAACATTAGAATAAACACAAAAAACTGTGATCATAGAGTGACTACCTCTAATGAACTCTACATAACAAACATACTAATGTACTAAACCCACACAAACATAAAGTCAGAGATCAATAAGTGTATACTGTATACCTGTAATTAACTCAACATTAGAATAAACCCAGATAAACATAAAAAAGTTAGTGGTCAGTGAGTCATTGTTCAGGGAGAATGTCTACATGTAATTAACTCTATATGACATTAGAACAAACACAAATAAACATAAAGTCAGTGTTCAGTGAGAGCGTCTACCTGTAATTAACTCTATATAACATTAGAATAAACCCATATAAACATAATAAAGTCAGTGTTCAGCAAGAGCTTCTACCTGTAATTAACTCTATATAACATTAGAAAAAACACAAATAAACATAATAAAGTCAGTGTTCCGTGAGAGTGTCTACCTGTAATTAACTCTATATAACATTAGAATAAACCCAAATAAACTGTGATCATAGAGTGACTACCTCTAATTAACTCTACAAAACAAACATACTAATGTACTAAACCCACACAAACATAACGTCAGAGATCAATAAGTGTATATACCTGTAATTAATTCTGTACAACATTAGAATAAACCCAGATAAACATAAAAAAGTTAGTGGTCAGTGAGTCATTGTTCAGGGAGAATGTCTACATGTAATTAACTCTATATGACATTAGAACAAACACAAATAAACATAAAGTCAGTGTTCAGTGAGAGCTTCTACCTGTAATTAACTCTACATAACAAACATACTAATGTACTAAACCCACACAAACATAAAGTAAGAGATAAATACGTGTATAAACCTGTAATTAACTCTGTACAACATTACAATAAACCCAGATAAACATAATAAAGTTAGTGGTCAGTGAGTATCTACCTCCAATTAACTCTATATAACATTAGAATGAACCCAAAAAACACAAAAACACAATGATTATTTAAATAACAAGATACATAAAATATTTTCAGAAAATCAAAATATATCTTTAAAAAAAAAGAACTTAGAAATTAGGAACAATTCAACATGCCGTTACTTAATCATGTTTCCATGAAATGCCAATTATTTCCAATTTTAAAGAGAAAATAACAAGTAATTAAGCTGGAAAATATTACATTTGTGTATTTTGATTGTCTTATAAATATAATAAATATTAAAATATGGTAAATCCTGTTATTGCGTATTGTTAGGTCTCTATTCTACGGTGGCCCTGAAGTGCAAAACAAATTAACATGTCAGAAAACAAAATTACAAAAACTAAAACACATTTACAAAACTTAAAACAAATTTACAAGACGCAAAACACTTTTACAAACACTAAAACACTTTTACAAACTCTGAAACACTTTTACAAATACTGAAACACTTTTACAAACGCTAAAACACTTTTACAAACTCTGAAACACTTTTACAAATACTGAAACACTTTTACAAACACTAAAACACTTTTACAAACTCTGAAACACTTTTACAAATACTGAAACACTTTTACAAACGCTAAAACACTTTTACAAACGCTGAAACACTTTTACAAATACTGAAACACTTTTACAAACGCTGAAACACTTTTACAAACGCTGAAACACTTTTACAAACGCTGAAACACTTTTACAAACGCTGAAACACTTTTACAAATACTGAAACACTTTTACAAACACTAAAACACTTTTACAAACTCTGAAACACTTTTACAAATACTGAAACACTTTTACAAACGCTAAAACACTTTTACAAACGCTGAAACACTTTTACAAATACTGAAACACTTTTACAAACGCTGAAACACTTTTACAAACGCTGAAACACTTTTACAAACGCTGAAACACTTTTACAAACGCTGAAACACTTTTACAAACGCTGAAACACTTTTACAAATACTGAAACACTTTTACAAACGCTGAAACACTTTTACAAACGCTGAAACACTTTTACAAACGCTGAAACACTTTTACAAACGCTGAAACACTTTTACAAACTGCGATTTCTGACGGAAAGGGAGGGTCTAACACACAGGAAGTGCTTGATGCGGACCCTCCTTGTCAGTCAAGCTGCGTTACGATGAGAGAGTGGAGTTATGGACACTAAACTATGTTTTGTGGCACGTATTTTAGCAGCAGCAGTAAATACTTAAACTATCCCTGTCCTGTTGCTACCCCCGCCGCGGGGTTCACCTAATACCCCGGGGGTTCAGCTAATGCCACGCGGCCATCAGCCACTGCCCCCGCCGCGGGGTTCAGCTAATGCCACGCGGCCATCAGCTAATGCCCCCGCTGCGGGGTTCAGCTAATGCCCCACGGAGTTCAGCCACTGCCCCGCGGGGTTCAGCCACTCCTGTACTGTATTACCTGAACCCCGCGGGGCAGTGGCTGATGGCCGCCGGGCATTAGCTGAATCCCGCGGCGGGGGGGGCAGTGACTGATAACCGCGGGGCAGTGGCTGATGCCCGCCGGGCATTAGCTGAACCCCGCGGCGGGGGCAGTGGCTGATAACCGCGGGGCAGTGGCTGAACCCCCGGGGTATTAGGTGAACCCCGCGGCAGGGGCAGTGGCTGAACCCCCGGGGTATTAGGAGAACCCCGCGGCGGGGGCAGTGGCTGATAACCGCGGCGCAGTGGCTGATGGCCGCCGGGCATTAGCTGAACCCCGCGGCGGGGGCAGTGACTGATAACCGAGGGGCAGTGGCTGAACCCCCGGGGTATTAGGTGAACCCCGCGGCGGGGGCAGTGGCTGATAACCGCGGGGCAGTGGCTGATGGCCGCCGGGCATTAGGTGAACCCCGCGGCGGGGGTAGCAACAGGACAGGGATAGTTTAAGTATTTACTGCTGCTGCTAAAATACGTGCCACAAAACATAGTTTGGTGTTCATAACTCCACTCTCTCATCGTAACGCAGCTTGACTGACAAGGAGGGTCCGCATCAAGCACTTCCTGTGTGTTAGACCCTCCCTTTCCGTCAGAAATCGCAGTTTGTAAAAGTGTTTCAGCGTTTGTAAAAGTGTTTCAGTATTTGTAAAAGTGTTTCAGCGTTTGTAAAAGTGTTTTAGCGTTTGTAAAAGTGTTTCAGTATTTGTAAAAGTGTTTTAGCGTTTGTAAAAGTGTTTTAGTGCTGGTAAAAGTGTTTCAGCGTTTGTAAAAGTGTTTTAGCGTTTGTAAGTGTTTCAGTATTTGTAAAAGTGTTTTAGCGTTTGTAAAAGTGTTTCAGCGTTTGTAAAAGTGTTTTAGCGTTTGTAAGTGTTTCAGTATTTGTAAAAGTGTTTTAGCGTTTGTAAAAGTGTTTCAGCGTTTGTAAAAGTGTTTTAGCGTTTGTAAAAGTGTTTCAGTATTTGTAAAAGTGTTTTAGCGTTTGTAAAAGTGTTTCAGCGTTTGTAAAAGTGTTTTAGTGCTGGTAAAAGTGTTTCAGCGTTTGTAAAAGTGTTTTAGTGTTTGTAAGTGTTTCAGTATTTGTAAAAGTGTTTTAGCGTTTGTAAAAGTGTTTCAGCGTTTGTAAAAGTGTTTTAGCGTTTGTAAAAGTGTTTCAGTATTTGTAAAAGTGTTTTAGCGTTTGTAAAAGTGTTTCAGCGTTTGTAAAAGTGTTTTAGTGCTGGTAAAAGTGTTTCAGCGTTTGTAAAAGTGTTTTAGTGCTGGTAAAAGTGTTTCAGCGTTTGTAAAAGTGTTTTAGTGCTGGTAAAAGTGTTTCAGCGTTTGTAAAAGTGTTTCAGTATTTGTAAAAGTGTTTTGCGTCTTGTAAATTTGTTTTAAGTTTTGTAAATGTGTTTTAGTTTTTGTAATTTTGTTTTCTGACATGTTAATTTGTTTTGCACTTCAGGGCCACCGTACTATTCTGCCCTTTAGCTCTGTAGAAAGAGAAGTGTTGATTTGGAAAGTTCAGCAGATGATAGCGTGGTACTGAACGTAGCAGCAGCAGCAGCAGCAGGAGCGGCGCTGGCCTCCTCCTCACCCTCACGCGTGTGTTTGAAAGCTCTAATAGCCGGGCCGGGTCTTCAGAACCACTCGTCTGCTCCGGATAGGCTGGCGCAGTAATTAATGCCTTGATGACAAATCACGCCGCCCCAAAACATCAGCAGATGTGGGCTTTAAGACACTTGAAGTGGGCTCCGTAATGGATCCGCCGCTGTGAGGGCGGCCTGCCCGAGGCGAAATCACCCCGCCCGCTCCGCAACTTCCCTCTCTTCAGTCAAATTTATACTTCTGTTCCCCTCAATACTTTAGTTAATTTCACTGCGCAAAACGTGCAGCTTCAGAGCTCATCTGCTGGCCTGAACCAGAACCCGCCAGACGCTTTTGACTCATTCGCTTTTTAATGCATTTAAATGTATTAATTATTCACTGCAGATCTAAAACTCCCAGAGCTGGGAGTGAAGATTACTTCACATCTCATCTGGAGTGCAGGAGCATCTGATGATGGAAAACATGTCCTTAACCCTTTAATGCCCAAAACTCTCGTTTCTGCCTTTGATCTCCTCATTACTAACTTTCTTAATTAATCTCTCAGTGCTGTTGTTGCGTTTAGTTTTCATAAAGGATGTAAAAATATGACCAATGCTGTTTGTGTCACGTACTGTATGAGCATGCTATGTAAGTGTGCACACAAATTAATAGCAATATCTTTATACTTTAGTGCTAATTTCCATATACAGTAATAAAAATAAAAATTAAGTGATCACTTCAGTTTTTGAATCAGTTTATCTGTTTTTGCTATTTATAGGTATATGTTTAAGTAAAATGAACATGGTGTTTTATTCTATAAACTACAGACAACATTTCTCCCAAATTCCAAATAAAAAAATATTGTCATTTAAAGCATTTATTTGCGAAAAATTTGAAATGGCTGAAATAACAAAAAAAAAAAAAAGATGCAGAGCTTTCAGACCTCAAATAATGCAAAGAAATGTTCAAAGTTCATATTCAAAAAATTTTAAGAGTTCAAAAATCAACAATTGGTGGAATAACCCTGGTTTTTAATCACAGTTTTCATGCATCTTGGCACGTTCTCCTCCACCAGTCTTACACACTGCTTTTGGATAACTGTATGTCACTTCTGCTGCAAAAATTCAAGCAGTTCAGTTTGGTTTAAAGGCTTGTGATCATAAATCTTCCTCTTGATTATATTCCAGAGGTTTTCAATCATTTTAAAGTGGTCTCTTATTTTTTCCAAAGCTGCATTTATGGTTGCTATGATTAAGCAAATGAACAATACGTTTTTTTTAGCATAACGTAATTTGGTATAGGAATCTCAGTACAATCACAGTATCGAGTAATATAAATACAGTTTTCAGTTTTCACATACTGGTCCATTTGACCTTGACCAACATGGACATTCCAACTAGAAATCTTAGGTCAGTTCAATAGGGCATAAACCTTCTGGACATTGAAACTTTGTTTTGTTAGAATGTTCAATCGATCAAGGAGAAGAGGAGGGGTAGCAAAATTTTCTGGATGCAGTCAGAGAGTAGAGGCGGAGTAAGACTCATCTACATATTCATTGAGCTACACATACAGAAGTAGTGTGTAATGTGGCATGTGTAATGCATGTGTAATGCTCCAACATGCTAGACATCTCAGCATGTAGAGAGCTGTAGAGGTTCCTAAAGGAGTCCTGTGATAATCCATCCCATGCAGCTTCGGTATTGATAGTGCATCCACTAGCATATGTATTTTGATGATTTTGACATTGAGTTCTATATTTAAATATCCAACATGCAACTACACTGCCTGGGCAAAAAAAAGGTCACCCCCAAAAAAATGGTCTTGCATTGACGATGGTAGAGCCTGACTACCGGGGTTCCATGTGTGAAAATGATGATCTCATGCTCCCTGAATCATTCTTTTACAATTCCAGCTCGATGAATCCTGGCATTTTCATCTTGGAATATGCTTGTGTCATCAGGAAAGAAAAAAATCCATTGATGGAATAACCTGGTCTATATTCAGTATATTCAGGTAGTCAGTTGACCTCATTCTTTCAGCACTTACTGTTGCTGAACCTAAACCTGACTCAGACCCAACAGCAGCAACTTATTCATTTACTTCTTTTTTTGGGCCAGGCAGTGTATATACTAGTCATTACTTTTTACTGTAAACATACCTAAAAAATATATTACTCTACTGTTAATCACACTCCCAATCATTGAGAATCACCACCGGCTCTGTTCCAACGTCTTTCCCAAAGTCTGTAACAAGCTGAATATAAAACAGACAGCCAAACAAGCTCTTTCTCCAGCCGCTGCTTCTGAACTACATCAGCTAATGAATTTGACTGTCGGAGGTGTCGGTACAGCGGGAGAAGAACAAGGCCAAAAACAAGCGAGTAGAGAACATTTCCCAAAAACAGGCTGAACGCGAAGCCGTTCCCGCTGTACTCCGCCGCAGCCGCAGTCACGGGTTCATTACTCCTCATTAAATTCCAGCTCTGGACGCAGTGGCTAATTACAGTGTGTGAGCGGGGCTGTTAAAATGGGTCAGAATTGGACAGTAGTGAGAACGTCTTTAACAAGCCTCTGAGGAACCGGGGGCTCAGGCCCAGAGTGATAAGCTGAGCCATGGAACAAAAAAAAAGTGAAGAAATATTCGCGTCAGGTCACACTCGGCCTGCTTACACACTGCTCAGGTTCAGAGATATGGTACAACATGTGTCAGCACACACACAAAAACACACATATACACACATACACTACATACACACATACTGTACATGCACATGCTAATCCTTACTATCTCAATCCAAGCAGATGGTGATACCAGAGAGAAGGCTTCTCTCTACAGTCACGCTACTGACATCTGAACACGGGGTTGGAAGCAGGATGAGTTATAACCTCTATATTCAGTAAAATTTGATTAACCTTTCGCCCTGAGCTTCACAGCACCCGACAAAACTGCATCACTGGCTAATAGTGCAGTGTTCTGCTCAGCAACACAGAAACGTGTGATTTAGAGTAAAAAAAAAAAAAAAAAAGAAAAAAGTTCTGCTTAATGTGATTTTTTAAAAATTGTATTTCTATTCCTTTCCCATTTTCTCCCCAATTTACACGGCCAATTACCCAACCCACTCATTAAGACTCCCCCTATCACTAGTGATGCCCCAACACACCAGGAGAGTAAAGACTAGCACATGCCTCCTCCGATACATGTAAAGTCACTTAGTCACTGCCTCTTTTCCAACTGCTGTTGATGCAGCATTACCGAGTAGCATCACAACACAGTGCGCGCAGTTCGGAGGAAAGCGCAGCGACTCGGTTCCTATACATCAGCTCACAGACACAGCCTTGTGCGGATCGACATCACCCTTTGGAGTGATGTGTGGAAAGAGCGCAATGTACCCAACCCCAAGAGAGAGCAAGGCCAACTGTGTACTCTCAGGGTTCTGGTAGCTGATGACAAACTGCATAAACAGGATTCGAACTGGCGATCTCCTGATCATAGCCTGCTGGATCCCTCTGAGCCCCTTTAATGTGATTTTTTAAGTCAGCATTTTTTTTTTAATTAAGTCATAAACTATACTTAATTAATTACCATAACTAACTTTTTTATACAACTTTATACATGTAAAACAAACAAAAAAAAACTTTTAAACTTTTTTTTCTTTTAATTAGAGCCCTAAAACCCCTAAAACCTAAATTCCTGGTAGATACCCAACCCTACATGGGATTTTTCCATAGTCCAGAGCTCAACATCATTGAATGTATTTGGGGGAAATTTGATGATAAATAGTCAAAAATGTTTGCTGGCAAAAGGAGAATTAAAGCTGAGGTGAGGTGAATTTTTGGTGAATATGAACAGAGTATAAATCAGTATTAAAACAAGTTAGTCCTGCTTTTGTTGGAGTACCTGTCTCTACAATCCAGTAAATTCAAGCATTGCTGTGAGAATTTCATTGCATTCAACCAATGAAAGGTAAGTGAAGCATCAGTGGATCAAAGCCAGACTCTCACATCTCACAGCTCATAGTATCAGCTAAAGTTCCAACATAAAGTTCAGAAGAGCCTGGATTAGCTCATGCAATTTATAGAAAGCAGATTGTTTTAAAAGCAGAAAGTATAGCAGAGTCAGAGGTGTCACACCGTTGTCGTGTTTCTGTGTCTCGCACTTTCACTTGTCTTTAACACAAAAGTCTCAAAAAAAGCTTTCTAAAGGCTAAAAAGATACAGACTGTAGCTCCTCTGTTCCTTTAGCCCTTCTTTAGTGCTCAGTTTCTTACCAAAGTACTGCTCTTGGTTGGATATTTGGGTAACACTTTACTTGGATGGTCCATTTTATGGCCTCTTTGATGCTCAACTGACATTCGACTAAATCTCTATTAAATGCAAATGAACTAAAAGGTGAAAGTAAATGATTCTCTATTGAATATATCCATACATTCAACTCTAATCCAAACGCTTATCTTAATATTTTAGGATTGGGTTTAGGGTTAGATTTTAAGCTTAGGTTAAGGTTAGGTGTAGGGTTCAATTTTAGGGATGATTAAGGGTTAAGGTTAGGGTTAGGTGTAAGGTTAGATTTTATGGTTGATTGAGGGTTAAGGTTCTGGTTAGGTGTAGGGTTTGGTTCTATTGTAAATCATTTACATTCAACATAGGGTTAAATTAAATTTAATGGACATTCAATTCAGTGTTAGTTGAATGTCAGTTGAGCATCAAGGCCAAAAAATGGACCATCCAAGTAAAGTGTTACCGATTTTTGTGGCGGTGCACAGTGGAACAACCTGGAAACACCACAACAACCAATTGGGATGCCAAAGCAACCACCTAGCGCATGCAGCCCATGTGTAGATGCAAATGTCTTGTAGCCTTCAAATGTCCTGGTGATGAAAAAATGGTACTGTGTGCTGATTTTCCTGCTCACTGATACTAAACAGGTTTACTAAACCTGGCAATTAGCAGATACAGTAATTCAGGTATAATTTACCTGAACAGTTGTTCAGGATCTGACTTGCTGATCCCTAATCTAGACCCTTAAGAGTGGTACGTTGCTCTCAGCCCAACACTATGCTGCCAAAAGTGTGTGGATAGCTGATTAAGAGTATTTAAAATAAATGTGTCCTCCCTTTGTGTTAAAATAACGGTCTCAACTCTTAACAGTCTCGCTCTTTTCTAGTTTTCTGAGTATTGTTGTAAGGAAATATTGATTTAAATGTTATGTTTTAAATAAACAATAACAATTAACACCCAATTTGCACATTTATTATTCATTCATTTCATATTACTTGATAATGATTGGCTCATATCTGCATTATTTGCTGCAGTTTACTGTTGCCATGCAACACAGTTCCAGTCAAAAGTATGTACAAACCTTCTCATTCTATGTTTTTTTTTTTTAGACTATGAAGGAACACATAAGGAATCATGAAGTTAACCAAATGCTCCAAATGATATATAATTATCTAGGCCCTGTTAATTTTGGCTGGTAATTTTGATGAACTTATCCTGTGCAAAAGAGGTAACTCTTCGTCTTCCTTTCCTGGGGCCGTCCTGATGAGAGCCAGTTTCATCATAATGTAGTTGATGAGTTATCAGAACGTTACTCAAATAGAGCTATTCACTGTATACCTGTACCTGTACTTCTTCACAACTTTACAACTGATGCTCTCAAACACATTAAGAGGCCATGGAATTAAATGGTTAACTCTTAACAAGTTCAGCACAGCTGTTAACTGAAAGCCATTTCAGGTGACCCTACCTCATTAAGCTGACTGAGAAAATCCAGTCAAGATGTGCAAAACTGTCATCTAAGCAGTAGGTGCTACTTTTGAAGAGTCTAAAATATTAAACTTATTCTGATTTGTTTAACACTTTTTTGTTCCATATGTTTTTCCTCATATTTTGGATGACTTTAGTATTAATCTATGGTGCAGAAATCTTTTTCCCCATTTTCTACTAATTTAGCAGCCCAATATTCCCACCCACTCAGCTGTATACACCCCCCACCCCCCCCTCCCCCCCAATCACTGGTGATAACACAACACCAGGAATGTGAAGACTAACACATGACTCCACCGATACATGTAAACCATTGTTTGGACTTACTCCTGAGGTTCTGGCTCATTTTGCTCCCTAGCAACAGTTGCCCAGATACAGTAGGTGGCTCAACTGGTGTTGGGAGACTATGTCTTCCACTGTGTTTCACAATTGCATGCACAATTTCCGAGTAGCAACTGGTTTTTGCAGAATTCAATAAGCCTAGAACAGTTTTGGTCCCCTTAAAATGAAACAATGATACAAATACACTTGTAACACCTGAATATCAATGTGGCTTCACTATAGCAACCACTTAGCCATAACTTACAGCTAGTGAACCACTCAACAACACAATGGAAACCTTCTGGAATGCCAAATCAACCACTTGGCAAATAAGTTGGATATTAAAGCAGCTGGCAAGCAGCCACTTATCACCTTTACATCAAACACCTGGAATATTATAGCAACATCTTAGCAATCACTTACTAACAACATAACACTTAGGATCCACTAAGGAACACCACAGCAACCACCTGGGCAGACACCCCACTTTCCTCTACTGATGTTGAAGGACTAGTTTTTCATTCCAACTCAAATAGAAAACAAATATTGAATGGAGCTCCATCATTCCAGAGAAGACAGTGACACTGCTTCACCGCTCAATACTGGGCGCTTTATACCCCTCTAGTCCACACCTGGCTCAGGACATGATGACCACTGATTAATGCACTCAGTTCTCTTGGTCAGTGACTTTTAATGATTTCATTCTTTCTTTCTCCAAACAAGTCCCTTTCAGGGAGCATATTTCATCACTGCACTGCAGTAGCTGCTTTTTACCACTGTTTTATTCAAAATGCACTTTTTTTAAAGGCTTACACTACAGTGCACATTGTTGTGTTGATGCAACATGTGTTATTGGTGTGCAATCACAAGACACATTTAAACTGTGAATCATTACTGTATTTTTACTACAGTTTAAAGCCATTGCTTGTTACATTTCAGCATCTCTCCACTCATTATTTTAAAAACGTGGCATTTCATCTGCTTTTCTGTTCACACCTTCTGCACAGTTCTGCACCTTGTTACGATATTGTTCATGTTTGTTGCTTTCTGTGGATCTGCTATCTATTATACACTAACAGTGCTTTTACACCTACCTTGTTTAGTCTGGGCTTTCAGACTTTTTTATTTTTTTGTTTGGTGCAAACCAAAATAGCAAATGTAAAAATGTGCCACAAACCACGGTCTGGAGCAAAAGACCAAAACTTGGTATCACCAAATAAGGCGTTGTCTCGGATAGGATCAGATAAGCCATGGTGCAGTTTGTTTGCAGTGTGAAACCACTTTTAGATTAGAAAAAGATTAGATTAGATTCACCTTTATTGTCATTGTTCAGAGTACAAGTACAATACAATGATACATTAGCCATACATTAGCCAGCTAATTACCACAGCTATGAACAAACACTGTCTCTGCTTCTTCATGCTGTTTACATGCCTAATTTGTGTGCTGCGTTCACTGCACTGCACATGTGCAGAGAGAAATGTGCAAATAAATAATACAATGATAATAATAATAATACAGGGCAGCATGTGTTGAAGGAAAATAGATGTCTAGAGGAGTGAAAAGTATGTGCAATTTTGCAACAAAAATGTGTTAATAAATACAGCTTTACAGGTATCAGATTCTGGTGTAAAAAAATGGAATGTAAAGTACAGTACGAGTGCAGTGATGCAATTAAAGTGACGGTTTGGAGTTCAGCAAGGTCACAGCCTCATGAAAGAAGCTCTTCCTAAGTCCTCACTCACAAGATAACACCTCATAAGGTAACCTGTATACTTTATGAGGTGTTATCTTGTGAGAGATGTTTAACTCTCGCCCCATGTGGGAGTTCCCAAGCTGTCTCCATTGAGAATGCTTCATGGTCAATTTACATACAGCTGACCTCAGACCCCTGTGTCACGTCCTTCTCCTGTTTCCCTATGTTTCCAGTCTGTGCTCATGTTTGTTGTGTTTGTGTTTCTGCACGTGTAATGCGTTTTTTACCGTGTCTCTGTCTGAGTGTTCTCACATGTGTTCTCCCATGTAACTCGTTACCTGTTTCCCCAGGTGTCTTCCATTTCCGTGTCCCTCCTTGTGAATTCATACCTCAGCATTTCCTGTCTTTCTTGTTGGTTATTTTACATGTTACGTCTGTTAGGTTGTTCCATTGTTTCCAGTGTTTTACGTATTCTCCATGTTTCACATTTTCATTTTTTTTCAGTTGTTTGTCTGTTCTTAGTTTGTTTGTTGGGACATTCCAGGATTTTGGTACATTTCCTGTCCCACCACTTAAATTTCCAACGTACATTTTCAAAATATCTAAATTACTATTTTTTTGTGAACAGTGTACTTGTTATAAGACAAACTGTAAAATTTGGTGGAAAAATAAGCTCCGTAGATATTATTCAAAAGAGCAAATACCTTTGGACCACCTCAAAAAATGGCCGTTTTCTCTTGTCCCACACATTGGGTAACCAACTCCTTTGGCAAATTTAACAATTAAAATAAGCTCTAAATAAATGACTTCCTCTTGTATATTGTTGATATGCATCTCATTTACTTATGAAAACAACTTCTTTGGTCTATATTGTTTTGCATGTTACAGTTTTTATGCTATTAAGTTGTGTCCCAAAACATGCGCTCAACCCTGTTACCATAAGGAATTTTACCTGGCAGAGAAAGAGTTAAAATATTTAAAGTCTACTGGCACAAAGGAAGTGACATCACAAGGACATTTTCTGCCCACATGGCAAGACCAAGAGTAAGTGCCCTTACAATTTTCAAGTTTTTTTTCCAAATATGTTTGTCCAAGTTGTGTGTGTCACTCAGTGAACTCAACCCTGTTACTCATATTGTAAGACTAATAATGAGTAGAGTCAAAATTTACTTTATATACTTATATAACCATGTTTGTCCTTGATCTTGTATACATAGCTACATTTTACAGTTAGCATCTGTTCCTGGGGTAAACCACAACTTAGCCTAGATTTGCAACCCTGTTACTCGCAACCCTGTTACTGTAAGTTACCAAATATATTGCATAATCTAATTTAAAAAATATACCTGAGATACCTGAGCTTGACGACTCAAACTTTTTGATAGTCTATTACCTGTATTTAATAAATATATGAGTAAAAATGATCAAATCGAAGATCAAATTTTCAGAAGTGACCACCCCTGAAATGTACCAAAATCCTGGAATGTCCCTGTTACTTTTTTAATAAAAACCTCGCATTTGCGTCCGCTTCCACGTCCTCACCTTGCTCCTGCAACCGTGACACCCTGTGTCTATGATTGGTTGGAAGAATTAGTTTGAAAAATCATGTAGAATGTTGCGTGAAAATTATTTTGGATAAAGTTGAGGTTTATCATCTCAATTCTGGTGGGAACCAAAAGTTTAGAGGGTAGAATCTGGGGACCTCAGAGTGCTATTACCACCCACAGTAGATAGCACAGTGGAATCGTGTCGGCAATAAATCTTGTTCTCCAACAGCTTGTCGCTACATCAGTGCCAGATTAACACTTTTTGAGGCCCGGGGCTAATTACCAGGATGAGGCCCTTCATATCATGTTCTGATGCATGACCTCACACAAACACCGTTTAAAGTGAACTGGTAACATGATTTCAATTCAATTTAGGGTTGGGCGATGTCTCTTTAATTGGCAGATGACGATGTTTACAGGGAAACATCGCGATGGACGATGATATCGTGGGGGGTGGGTGTTGATTAGAAATAATTAAAAACTGATTTACGATTTACTATTATTTTACTTATATTTACTACACATTTACTATAGACGAATAAAATATATACGCAAAAAAGGAAAAATAGGACACTTTAAAAAGATCATTAAAATGGATACATAAAAAATAAAGAATGTATATCTTATGAAGAAAAAAATAATTTAATCAATAAAATAATAAAAATATTTCAGATGAATAAAACAATAATTAATATAAAATAAAAACTCATTTAAAACACAATCAAAGGCTTTTTGATAGTGCGCAGAATAATAAAAGTTTCAGTTTCAGTTAGTTTCAGTTTCAAGTCATTGAAACAGCTCACCCAAATCTCAACCTTTCCTTTATATTTGACAATATTTGATTAACTTTACAGGTCCTTACTCATCTTCATTTATTTAACTAAACTGAGTTTTATATTATTGTATTATATTATTTATATTATTATTATTGTAGCCTCGCGCTGAATTCAGCTCCGCGCTGCGGAAGAGCGAGAGAGCGAGCGAGAGAGAGAGAGAGCACAGCGCATCTTTGCTGGTGGTAGCTGCTACAGCAGGCTGACTACTCCACGCTGGTTAATTTGGGTGTTTTCTGTAATAATTCTGTCGCTCTTTCCTTTTTTATTGCTTGTAATTTTCGTTTTTTTTTTATTAATTTTTGTCATTTGACATTCAGTGACCGGAGGCCCCCCTAGTGGCGAGGCCCGGGGCTGCAGCGCTTTCAGCCCATTCTTTTAATCCGTCCCTGGCTACCATTGCATACTAGTGTAAACACATGGTTTAGCATGTGGTTGTAATGTTATGGCTGGTTCAGAGTACATCTCTTGAACATTCCCAAAACTAGGTCAGACCACGACCCTCTAAATTCCATAATCCCTGACCCACAGCAAGGAACCGACCTGAGGGTAGGACAGAGACTCTTCCCTCTCTGGAGAGCCACAACTCCTTATTACACCTGGACGGTGTCCTGCTCTTCTGCCCGCAGGACGCAGACTGATGATGGCCCTCTGAAGGTGACAGCTCAGCCACGCGCTGCTAATGCCATATACGTTCATTACAACCCACCGGGCACAGCCGCTCCATCCAAAACAGGCTAAACCCAACACGACTGATGCCTCTCCCAACACGCCACTTCCTTAATCACAGGGACGAGGCAGTCGATGGCCAGGCCGCGGTGGTCAGCGGCTGTAATGGGCCGCTAACGATGATTGAACAGACAGGCCAGATATAATGGGCCAGGCATTGATTGGGCGGGCTGAGAAACGTAGGCAGGCGCCGGTACATAGCAGGGGAATGATTTGTCTCATTTGAGCTCAGATAGCGCCGCGTTCACTCTAGCTCGGCAAATAGTGCCTGAAATGTCACGGCATATGGTACAAATCGGATACCTGTCTGACTAAATGAGGAATAGAAAGGAAAGCAAATTAGCGTGGGTGAATCCATGCTGCCCGTTGTTACGCCGAGGATGCAAATAGACTTGGCAACTCAAGTTCGAAGTGGAAAGTTGATTGGGGTCTGTATGGTTTTCTAGGCAACACTAGGACTTTGGAGGACTAGGTCTTTGTATTGGCAAGAACCCATTGATACGATTAAATCACAATACTGGGATTGTGATTTGATATATTGTGATTATATTGCAATAATGTAAGCAAATGGTGATATACTGAAGTGTTTATGGTAACACTTTCTATGAATGTCATGTCCATAAGAGTCTAAAAACACATTCATAACATGTTGTAAAGCATTTATATAGCATTGTAAACATGGCTATGAATATTATAGCCATGTTTGTTATGTATTATTAATTATGATCATAATACATTAAATGCTGTGCTTATAATATGTGTGTTATCAGGAACAATAGTCATATTTTTAACGAGCTACACATACAAAAGAAAAGTGTAACACATGTGTAACGCATGTGTAACGCATGTGTAATGCATGTGTAATATGATAACATGCCAGACGTCTCAGCTTGTTAAAGTTTGTAGAGGTTCCTAATGGAGTCCTGTGATAATTCATCCCTGCAGGTCCAAAATTCTCTTGCAGATTTTACGGTAGTCTCGATGGCACGTCCATTTATATGGCATTTAAATAACATTGTAAACATGGCTATAAATAGTTCTAAAAACACATTACACATTCTAGCCATGTTCATTTTGCATCATTAATCCTGTCCCGCAGGAAAAGTCTGACTCTTTACTAGAAGTTCACAAACACATGCTATAATACATTATGAGTGACCATAACAAATATGAAACATATTATACAATTAATGAGTTGTTAAAAATAATTATATCATTATGGTGTGTTTTTAAGTAGACAGATTTTTTGTCATTGTGCGCTCTACAAACTGGGACTGAATTTCTTGGAATTGAGGGTTTCCTATAATCACAGCTGATGACGCATTTCAATCACAATTCATAATGCATAATAAACATGGCTATGATGTGTTATGCATTTTTGTTATGTCATTGTTTGGCTCTAATGCTATTCAGAAGAAAGATAAAAGTTATCAAGAGCAATAGTCATATTTTCAGTGAGCCACACATACAGAAGTAAAGTGTAACACACGTGTAACGCATGTGTAATGCATCTGTAATGCATGTGCAACATGGCAACATGCCAGACGTCTCAGCATGTAGAGAATTGTAGAGGTTCCTAATGAAGTCTTGCGATAATCCATCCCCTGCAGGTCCAATATTATTACAGAGTTCCTGCAGATTTTGTGGTAGGGGTTGAAGACAAGGCATAAGTTCTTGGTTCCAACTCATCCAACTTCAGATTGTTCAGTCTGACTGGGACGCATAAGATTTAGGTTTTAGGTTAGATCAGATTTTCACAAACTTGTTTCCCATAGGAATGAATGGAATGCAAGTCATATGTCAATAATCCAAATACATTAGATAAAACCCAACCACATGGGAATACCACAGGCACCACAGCCACCACCTATAACACAACAGAAACTTCTTAGTAGTCAACTAACAACACTTTAGCAAATACCATAAGCAATACCATAGCAACTGGTTAAAAAACCATTGCAATTCCCATGCAAACACCTAGTTCTCACTCAGCAAACCATAGCAACCACCTACCAAACTCTTAAATAACCATTGCTACAAGACTACAAGAGATCCTATATCAACCACTATATCAATCACTCAGCTACATCATATTTAGCACACTTAGCAACACTGTAACAACATTGTAGATGCGCCATACCAACCACTTGAGAGACCATATCAAAAACCACTATCAAGAAACATCATTACAGCCACCTGCATTTACTCAAGCAAATGCACCGTTCTAGTATTTTTGAGAATTGCAAAAGTATTGGACGTAATGATACATCAGCATTTTCTTACACCCCTGTGCATAATGGATATCGTGTGAATTCTGCAGACGCAGCCAAAGAAGTTTATCACTAAAGCCAACATGGCAATTTGTATCTTTTTTCCTCTTAACAGTTATGCCCTCTTCTTCCATAACTTTCAATCATTATCTCCAGCCTGTATATGTGTGTTTAGGGGTGAATATATGTGTGAGTGTGTTTCAGGTAAATGATCTTGGACACATCTTGTCTCAGCATGGTTGGTTGCCCACATTGCTTGTTCGCTAATTGGCCAGGCAATACTTTCCTTGTCAGGTTGGCACCATCCTTCGGAGGCGAAGTTCATCCACACTTGTTTTGTAGCCATATTTACAGTGTTTATTGCTCCTCCCCCCACATTTACTGTGCAAACTTCGTGCTGAAGCTTTCTCATTATTTCGTACTGAAACAAATCTCACACAACTCACGATGTGACCTGTTTTCTGCTCTCATTATGAACGCAACACAACGAGCAGACTCCATCTTGCATGTTTTTTTTATGTTTAATGTTAGCATGCACTTTAAACCCCAACCCCCAAAGTATGTTCAATGTAAAACTGAATATTGTAAAATTGTAAAACTTCTTTCATATAGGTGAACATGTGTTGTCATTTTCTACATTCAAATGGGATCTTTGGCACATATAAACATATCACAACTGATTTTAATGTATTGCCACTGGCACCTTCTTTTGGTAACACTTTACTTGCATGGTCCATTTGATGGCCTCTTTGATGCTCTACTGACATTCAACTAACATTCAACTACATGTCTATTAAATGCAAATGAACTTAAAGGTGAAAGTTAATGATGAAATTAGTAAATTGAATGAGTAAATGATTGAATATAACCCTACATTCAACTCTAATCCAAACGCTTATCCTAATATATTAGGATTGGGTTTAGGGATAGATTTTAAGTTTAGGTTAAGGTTAGGGTTAGGTGTAGGGTTCGGTTTTATGGTTGATTAAGGGTTAAGGTTAGGGTTAGGTTCTATTTTGAATCACTTACATTCAACATAGCGTTAAGTTGAATTTAATGGACATTCAATTCAGTGTTAGTTGAATGTCAGTTGAACATCAGCAAGGCCATACCATCCAATAAAGTGTTTACCTTCTTTTAAATTGGCTGCTGACACCTGTTCTATTTGTATTCTGGGTGTGTCCTAAAGCCCCTAACAATAGTAACTGTCAGTGTGTAGTAATTTCCCATAGGATACCTAAACTAAATGATTAGATCATGTACTGTATTACGGTTAACTATCTTGCCTTGACGCTGCTGTTTTTAAAAGGAAATGTTTGTACTGTGCTGGTTGTGTGCTATACTGTTCATATATTGGTACCATTTTAAAATACCTTTAAGACTACCCATAAAATGGTTTATAAATGGTTTATAAACTAAATTATTAAGTTTTATTGATTAGGTTGTAAATGCCTTAAAACCAGGCAACAGTGAGCCGTTGTTTGCTGAGTCATTTAATTTATACTAAAGAGTTAAACATACTTACACATATAATAATATGTCAAGTTTAATGCTGATTGATGGAAAACACAAAGGAAGATAAGTACCTAGAAATATCTGAGGCTTTGGCTTTTTTTTTAACTCACTGTTGTCATTTTTATCCATGTTATTTATTTATTACCTGCTTATTAATGAGTTTTGAAGTATTTGTAGCCTATCTAATAACAATTAATATTCTCCTTTATAAACCATTCATAAACCCTTTATAAAGGTAGTCTTATTTTAAAGTGGTACCCATATATTTCACAGCATTTTCTGAATCGGAAATGCTGTTTGTATTTGTCATATAGCTATGATGTAATATTATTTCATTACAGACAAGAATAAAACTAGATGTGAAGATTTTGAAGAGATATGGTTCAACTAATGACACTCAGTGTTTCTTTAATATTAATTTTGTGTTTTATTCTGTATTAAATGGCGCTTGTTTTAAACCCTTCTAGTCCCTTAACTGACCCTGATGAAAACCATCACTGGCAACCATATATAGGGCCAACGTTGAACCCGTGAACCAAAGAATGCCAATGGTTGTTCTGCCCAGTCAGGCACCACATGGGCATGCCGTCTGGGTGAAGTCGATGAACAGTATATTATGCATCTTATCGCGAGCAGATTGTTAATGTAAGCAGGCAGTTTGACGGAAACTGAGGCACCAGTTCACACCACTTGTTTTTTTTTTCTGTTTCTCACATTCTCATATACATATGTTTGAACAAAAAAAACACCCCAAAAAAACACACGTTTAAATTGGGTGCATCTTCACTTCAGCACAAACACCCAGGGCCATGTTTTAATGCTATACTCTTTAAATGTAGACAGTATAGCATATGATAAATATAAATAGAAAAAACAATAAATCACAATCTAATATACTGTATATACAGTAGATCAACCATAACCATATAAAACCTCCTGCATACTACTGTGCAGCGCCCCCTTGTGCCAACAAAACACCATGTATGGTCAATGCATTTATGACACAAGACCATTGAAGGTGTTCTGCTGTATCTGAACACCATTAGGCTTTACAGAAGATTACAGATGTCCTGTAAGATGTGATGTGTGTGGAGCCTCCATTTGCATCATTGAGCATTGGGTACCCATGACCTTTGAAATTGGTTCACCAGTTGTGCTTCTATGCAGCACTTTTGGTTGATACTGACCACTGCATACTAGGAACACCCAACCTGCCTTCGGATCCAGTATCTAGAAAATCACAGCAAGCTGGTTGCCTCTTTTATTCAATTTAATTCAATAAAATTTGATTTCTATAGTGCTTTTTACAACAAAAGTTGTCACAAAGCAGCTTTACAGAAAAAAAACAGGTTGAGAAATCCAGTACATATCTCATCCAATGACCAGCCTTCTTTGTTCATAATGTCTCTTAAAAATATTTGATGAAGAGATTGGCACAAGTGCAATAACCAGAACAAACTGAAAAATCATCTTTTTTTGTGCTGAACTTTAAATCATATAAGTTTAAAGTAGTAGATTTCCATTTCCATTATGTTCATATCTACACATTAATAGAGACCACAGCCTGGCCTTGTAATCAGTGATGTTTTTTTATAGAAGGGCTTTGGGGTGTACCAGTGGCGTGCAGTTAATACAGCGGGTACCCCTTTTGCAAGCATCCCCAATTCCCCCACCCCCCCGCTGACCAGTTGTAACTGATTACCTAATGAATTTTAAGTTCATGTAATAGAATTTTTAAATACAATGAAGTTAACAAATACATATATATTTAAAATCAATATTTTCCTGAACTTGTATTTAGTCTTCTTTCTGGTTTCATTCAACTATTTTTTTTAAATACTCATAGAAAAGTAGATGAAAGAAGAGACACAGAGTTACTGCAGCTCAGTAAATGATGCTTGTTCTACAGCTACAACACAGAGACCAAGCATTTAATCATAATATGTGATCTACAAGTTTACCTAAGGTAGCCCCGGGTGAATCACTACACACTGATGGTGAGTGTTAGTCAGAAACACACCCAGTATGCAAATAGATTGTGACAGAAGCCAATGGAAAAGAAGCTGTTAATGGCAACAGACTAAACTCAGTTATTATAAGTTGGTTCAACTCAATGATCTCAGCTTGAATGTTTTATGTGCCCACGAATGTTCAACTAACGCAAAATAGTTGAGTATTGTTTAGAAATATCCAATTTTAATTGAAAACAGACTTAAATCATTTTAGTTCAAACAACTTCTGGGTTTACAGTGTACATAATCTCTGTCTTCACTTAGTTACATGAACCAATCGAGAAAGGAACCATGTACAACAACATTTTCAATGCTTAATGTTTCTACAAGTACGGCAGTTCAACTAAAATCACTCATTTGTATGCCTACACTACAGTACGCCAGGGCACACACACTCACCAGTCAGGCTGCCTATGTTTGTAAATTAGTTTCACATTGAAGAACAGCCTTTAAAAAGGCTTTTTAATATAATATGACACAATATCTGTCTGATTTGCAGTCGCAATTCCAGGATAGTTAGCTAACTATTGAACTTATCCAGCATGCACTCCGTTTTACGACTAACCAATGCGACTAACCCTTAATCACAGCGCTGAGAAGGGGTTAGACAGCCATGGCCACGCCCCCGTAGGGAAAATCATGAATCTGATTGGTTAGATTGTCCAATGGCTTTGCTAACAGACACATTACTACACCCTTCTCAAAATCAGTAGAAGGGGCACGCAGACACAAGGGGGCAGAATCCATTTTAAAAAGCTTTGATTGGTTAGAACAGCTGTCAGTCAGATAAGAGTCCTGTAACAACTAAAAAACACAGACTAATGCTTTCAATTAGTTGCTTTTTTTATTTTAACTTTAGTTAATTTATAAAATATATGCTTACAAATTACAATAACTATAAAATATATTTCCTGATTAAATATTATGTAATGATTTACATGCACCTATTGTCACCCCTTCTCTGAAGGGTTAGAAGGGCCTTACTGCACACCACTGGGGGGGTACTATTCCACTTCAAGTATTGCACTGTTTGTATAGAAATTTTGCCAACAGAATGAGATGAATCACAAAGTCTTTACTTGCTGTTTTGTACAAATGGCAGCTATGCAACTGACTGCGATTGACTGTGATTGGCTGTTTAAAAAGATGTGTGACTTGAAACAAACATGGAGCACTTTAAGGAGCACTGTTTAAGAGATATCTACAAGAAAACCAGTTTTTGCTTGTCTTAATGATCTAGAACTCTTTTTAATACCCTTGATTTTGCTTGGAAGAGGTAATAATTGAGAAGACATCCAAATATTTTCCAATATAGTGTTTTCATCCTCTACTACCATCCATCATCAGCTCCCCCGTATGATTGAGTAGAGGTTCAGGCCATTGATTCAGAGTGGTTAATATTGGAGTATTGGGTTTAACTGCGGTACACAGTTTGCGGGTGAGTTGTGATGACATGCAGTAGAGGCCTAATGAGAGATTATGAAGCAGGCTAGCATCGCTAGCGCTAGGGGTCTGCCATCACTTTTAAATTCCAGAGCCCAAACGGCCATCTGGGACGCCATCTGGGAAAGGCGAAGTATGCGATGAATTTATGTTCAAGGCCTTAAAGTTGCATGCTTAATGCAAGTGGAAATACGGGTCAGAAAATACAGAAATAATATGATTTATTGAAAGTCCCCACGCAATAAAAAAAGGCATAAATTCCAAATGATTGCATTAAAAATTGATGCTGGTTAGCACCGGTGGTCAAGCTCTGCTTCTGGATATATCTACACACATATATGTCACAGTATGGACACATGAGCATGAGGTAATAACTGCATTCATGCTTAAAAATATGAAATATTCATGATCGAATCTATACAGGACGTGTGGAGTCTAGTGAAAGTGAGGATTTAGGTGAAGGCTGGGGCTGCAGTGTTTAAGATCACTGGCTTTAGGCTTTAGCTTTGGATTCAGAATCATAGTATCAGCAGTCTTGTGGTGTTTTACCACCAACAGAAAGTAGTAAGTAACATTGAAAATCGGGTTCCAGTGGCTAAAACACTTTGAACAGAACCAAACTGTAATGTTCCAGAGAATGACTGGCTCAGAACATCTCCAGAACATCAGGCAAGTCTTGTGGAGTGTTCTTACTATGCAACAGTTGCAGAGGTGGAAAGTAATGAATTACATTTACTCATGTTACTGTAATTGAGTAGATTTTATGAGTAATTAGTAATTGTTAAAGTAGTTTTTAAAATAGGTAATTTTACTTTTACTCAAGTACATTTTGACACAAGTAATCTACTGTTCTACATTGGAAAACTCCCCTTAGTAAAACATAAAATGCTAGGAAAAACACAATTGTCTGAATTAAAAAAAAAAAAAATGGCATGGATGCGCTGGCGCACGGATGCTCACGCGTGGAATAACGAGGCAATAACTTCCTCATGCAATACAAAATGTGCCCTGCAGGACAGAGCTGCCAGCTTTCAAAACTTCCACATCAAACCTGAGAAAGCATGTGGTGGTAAGTATTTTTATCATTAAAAAATCTGCTTTAATGTTACAAAAATAAATAAATAAATAAATAGCAGTTAAAGCATAGCAATGGCAAGTTAAAATATAACAATGACCTGTAAAACTATAAAAATACGGTTATAAATAATTAAAAGTAACTATGTAACTTTTACTCAAAGTACATTTTAAATTGAGTACTTTTTTACTTTTACTGTAGTAGATTTTTAGATGGGTACTTTTACTTAAGTAGAATTTTAGCAAAGTAAAGGTACTGTTACTTAATTACAATTTTTCTGTACTTTTTCCACCTCTGAGCAGTTGTCCCTATCAAAAGTGTTCAAAGAAGAAGAACAATTGAATTGATTTTGGTGTATTTTACTGCATTTATTTTATGTAACTGCTTCAGCTTTTAAGGTAGAATAAAAACAAATGAGATACATTTTATAAGATACTGTAGGTTAGCACAACTATTTTTAGAAATAAAAATTCAGCCCTTTCTAACCGTATATGGATTATGTTGATGTGTGAAGGGATTCCTGAGTAACACAAGGTGCGATTTTGGACGTAAAATCTGTCCGTAGGGTTCTAAGGGTTAACATGAAATTCCAGCATACTTTTGGACACTGAATTATCCAGGCTAAAAAAGTTGAAGCTGAATTTCTTTAGGAAAGCAGCTCCTCAGCATGCCAACCGCTGTGATAAAGGCTATGTACAGAGTGAACGGCTAGACATGCCATTCATCATTCACGAAAGATAATAAGCTACCAATCTCCAGGTTGAAAGCCTCCAATGCTCTAGAGCTGTTCAAAGGTGTTCATGAATGGAAATGTGAAGATTACTCGTACGTGAAGAGCCTGAGAAATGGAGACGATGCATATCATGCTATCATATCTTCCAAAGAGAAAACCTGAGGAAAACCTGAAGGTTATGAATACAATGACACTCCAGAGTCTCAGATGCCAGTCACATGTGCCACTGGAGAGGCACTTACAGCTCTTAGAGAGGGATAAAGAGAGTAGATTCTTCACAGATTGATAAACAAGAGCGTGAGCAGAGTGGATACACTCACTTAGCCCTGACACAGAACCTGAAAGAGCCGAACAAACCTGTGGAAAAAAGAGAGTTCTGTCGGATGCCAACAAGACGAGGCACCTTTGGAGGCGCAGAAGAAGCAGAGCAGTTCTCTGTGCTGAAAGTGTCTGTGGCTTTTGGCAGGTTGGTGCTTTTTTTTAAAAGAGAGTTCTAAGCTTTCTTTATCTTTAAACCTGACATCCTCACCTAAAGACATTCATACATCATTTTTTTATACTGAAAAAATGATCTCAGCAAGGGAATGAGTCTCTAATGTAGACGATATAACGCAATATAATGGATTATAATACTTTTACAACCTTAAATCCAAAAGTAGTTAAAGAAAAGTACAATGTTTCTCATATGTATTTGGATTTTATTTGAATGCAGACAAAATTAACCAATTTTTTATATTTAATAGAATTCTATATTTGTTTCTGGCCTGCTACACCTTCCAAACCAAAAAAGGTTGGGATGAGGCAATTCAGGGCTAGTAATGAGGTAAAAAATATATATAAATGGGGCCCAATCATACATTGCGATGCTTATTGCCATGCATTGTCATTTAAACAGCAATGGTAGTTGTTAATATATCAACTCTGATAGGTGTGGTGGTCTGGAAATGTTCAGGTAAATTTCTGGTGTCAGACGTTCATTGCTATCTTGGCAGTGAATTGCCAACAGAGGCACGTAATCAATGTGCATACACCCCTGCTCATTTGGCACATCTGGACAGGCAGCACATATGGACACACAGTTCTGCAAACTTTTACAAAATATACAGCTCTGGAAAAAAAATAAGAAACCACTTCAGTTTCTGAATCAGTTTCTCTGATTTTGCTATTTATAGGTTTATGTTGAAGTAAAATGAACATTATTGTTTTATTCTATAAACTGCGGCCAAAATTTCTCCCAAATTCCAACAAAAAATATTGTCATTTAGAGCATTTATTTGCAAAAAATGAGAAATGGCTGAAATAACAAAAAAGATGCAGAGCTTTCAGGCCTTAAATAATGCAAAGTTCATATTCATAAAGTTTTAAGAGTTCAGAAATCAATATTTTGTGGAATTACTCTGGTTTTTAATCAAGTTTTCATGCATCTCGGCATGTTCTCCTCCACCAGTCTTACACACTGCTTTTGGATAACTTTATGCCACTCCTGGTGCAAAAATTCAAGCAGTTCAGTTTGGTTTGATGACTTGATTATCCATCTTCCTCTTTATTATATTACAGAGGTTTTCAATTTGGTAATATCAAAGAAATGTATCATTTTTACGTGGTCTCTTATTTTTGTTTTCCAGAGATGTAGGTCATTGCTATATTACTTTAATCAGCAGGTCAGTTTCCTGTGCTGAGAAGTGTTGAGCATGTCCAGGTAGCTGAGCCATTAAAATAGCAATCTGCCAAAATCAGAGAGAACTTGTCTCTTAGAGGGAACGACAAGTGACACATTGATTGGTTAACTGCACATTGTGCCCAAAACATCCCTATGATTAATTAAGAGTTTTAGTACATGCCTTTTGCATGTTTCATGCTGTGCAAGGCATACTTTTCCAGTCGTTACGATAGCAAAGTTACACTGACACATCCTATTTCAAGCTGCGCAGTGCGTGGTTGATGGCTCGCTTATAGTGTTGTCATATGGCTTCTTCTCTAAATAATCCATCTTTAATTAATCTGCATAAATTAATTACCTCATAGTGAACTGTGTTCACAGACAGTAGTGATTTCTGGAAGTGTTTCTGAGTTCATGCAGTGATTTCAGTACAGAATCAGTACAGCCTGTTTTTAATGCAGTGCTGCCTGAGAACCTGAAGATCACCAACATCCACAATACTGACCATCACCCTGTTCCTTACACACAGAGATTCCTCCAGATTCTCTGAATCTTTTGATTATATTATGGGATGTAAATGGTAGGATATCCAAAGTCCTCACAACTTTACAGATTGGTATAAAAACTCATCTCGCGCTCATCTGTATGACATGTGTTTTAATCACTTAATGTTTATGTTCTGCAAATGATTGTCTCGAGATCCATACATTAAAAGCTTACAGCTAATATGTCACTGCATTTGGATTTATAATGCAGAACTCATGAGAGAAGCTGTAAATGCACAAGAGATTAAGGCAGGTGCTAACGAGCGCTGTTACACCTGTTCCCACTTTAGATGCAGCTCCAAAGATCCTGGTGTCAAAACTAAAGTTTTTACACAAAGTGAGACTTTTTAATTCTAATAGTTTTTTTTTTACCAGTGACTAGCCCTGTTGCAGTTCAGCTGTGGTGGTTAAAAGACCATTCCAGTGACTTTAGATGAGTTCATGGGTTGTGGTCCTGTGGTGCCTCTCTGTGTCTCCTGTCAGTAGATTTCCACCATGTATTTCTCATTTGTAGCTCCGCCCCTTCCCCAGGTGTTTCCAATTCTAGTGTGTTTTATGTTACTATAAATAGCCATCCTCTGCCACCTTGTCCTCCGTCGGTCTTTGCACCTTCCCCTGTTGTTTTGTCTCTCTGTGTTTCTCTGCGTTTCATAGCCCTAGTTCTTGCTCTGTGTTTATTTCTTGTTTAGTTTTCTTGTTTCTTCCTCGTTCCCCCAGTTCCCTGCTTAGTGTTTAGTTCCTTTCTGCTTAGTTTATTTATTATTGTCCAGCCTAGTTTTCCCCTGTCTAGTATTAGCTTCTTGTTTGTTTTCCCTTGTAAATATATATCCCTGCCCTGTTTAGTTTTGTTTATCTTCTTGGTTATTCTTGGTAGTTTCTAGTTTCTTTGTGTTCTTACCTTGTTTGTTTCTTTGTTTATTTACTCCCTGTTTGTTTATCATTAGTACTTCTTGTTTTGCTTAGTTTATGTTCTGTAGTCTTACTGGTTTGTTTTGGTTATTGGTTATTTGTTTATCTCGTTTCATTTATTTGGTTCACTCCCTTGTTCCTTGTATATATCTCCCTGTTCCGTATTTAAGTGTTTACTTGTTTCATGTTTCTTTGTTACTTGTTATTTATTTATTAAATTATTATTTATTGATTTCACCCTACCTGCACTTGTGTCCGCTTTCCTCGTCACCCTGCCTGGGTCTCCCGTGACAAAAATATAGAAATTAAGCATTGTCGAGAGCTGTAAATGCACAAGAGATTAAGGCAGGTGCTAACGAGCGCTGTTACACCTGTTCCCACTTTAGATGCAGCTCCAAAGATCCTGGTGTCAAAACTAAAGTTTTTACACAAAGTGAGACTTTTTAATTCTAATATTTTTTTTTTACCAGTGACTAGCCCTGTTGCAGTTCAGCTGTGGTGGTTAAAAGACCATTCCAGTGACTTTAGATGAGTTCATGGGTTTTGAAATAGAGTTTAATGCAAAACGTTCGGGTGGCACACCAGAATTACATTTATGTTCTATGTATAAAGTTCAGAGTACATCCTCTACAAAGACACATTTCTGGTAACACTTTACTTGGATGGTCCATTGTTGATGCCATGCAGATGCTTTATTAACATTGAACTAAATGTCTATTAAATTCAACTGAATTCCTATTTGAATGTAAATGGTTCTCTTTTGAATGTCTCTATTAAACCCTACACCTAACCTTAAAACCTAACCCTAACCTTTAAATAATGCTACTTTGAGCTTGTCCCTCTGGAATTCAGTTTCCTGTATGCCCTTTCACTGGAATACTCATATACCATGGATCATGTGAGCTTACAGCATTCCTACTCACCCAACTACTGATTGCACACACCTGTTAACCTGTGTATATACACCCCTCAGTTCCACCCTGTCTCATGCCGAGAATTGCAACTAGTTTACTCGCTCTTATACAAACTGTTTTCTTGTTTTGTCTACCATTACCAATCTGTTTTGGCTTTGACTGCCCCTTTGCCATGCCTGTTCTATTAATTGCCTAGTTACCCACCTGTTTTCTTTATTATTACTACTCCTTTGCCTCCTCTTTGATTTTTGGATTTTCAGAGTATGATCCAGTTTACGCTGCCCTTTTGTTATCGACCTATTCCAGTCAGGCCTGTTGGTCCCTATTTTCCTCCAGATTCCACTTTTCAGCCACGTTACACCCAGGTCATTGTCACACTAAGGCTAATTTACTTCTGAAGGTTTTTTTGAAGAGGAGTGTACTTCCGACCATAAATACATTCTTCCTCCATCTGTCACTATTTCAGCTATATAATGGGAGTTTGATGAGCAGATACAACAAGCTAATGCTCATCAAACTCCACTCAAAGGTACACTAGATGATAAACCCTTTGTTCCCCCTCAATATCACAATTGCCTCATCAATGCCTTATCAATCAACTATGCCCATGGGAGGGGTAAATGCCTGAGAAGTGTTGCTGGTTTGCTGCCAAGGTGGGCTCAAACCCAGTCTGGTTGCAGATTTCCACGCATGTCTTCCTTATCGTCTGGCGTTATTGCCTGCAGGGCCCTCTGCCCAGTTCTACCAGAGTAGACTGGGTTTCCAGGACCCTTAGTCAATTTCTGTCTAGTTGTGGTCCTGTGGTGGCTCCCACTCCCTTCTCTAGACTTTAAACTTGTCCCTCTGGACTCCAGTTCTCAGTATGTACTCTCATCGGAACTCTCACACTTCACTGATCATGTGACGCTACAGTGTTCCCGCTCACCCAGCTACTGATTGTACACACCTGCTAACCTGTGTATCTATTTACCCCTCAGATCCACCCTGTAAACAAAGACTGTGATTTACATCTGCATTTGTTTGTCTTGTGTTTGGCCCCCATGATAATTAAAACCAGCTCCATTTATAGTAGATTACACAGATCTGTTATGAAATTAAAATTCCTCCTTGTTTCAACAGCTTGCCCAACTGTACCTCAATATGCATGTATAGAGCTTAGATACTGAACTATTTAAGGATGCACAATTTAATGAACATTAATTAACATTTTTATGTGTGCAGCATTAAAACTAAACCTCCAAATTCTGTAGCTCTGCAAAACCAGCCGATTTACGCAAAATATATTTTTGTTTCGGGATATCAGATCAGCAGGTGACAAAAGTCAAAATCTCCAAGTCTAAAATAGCAAGCAGGGTTAATGAATCAAGTGCACATTAGGACAGATTCAAATGAGGTTCCCGGCACGTGTACAATCAAACATGCTATCTAAGCTCGGCGTTGCTCTGTAAGGCTCAGTTTATGTAAATAATCCTCTCGCAGAAGCAGACTGTCATGCGAAATCACTTTGAAGTGCGGAGAGCAGAGGAAAATAGAGAAATTAAGCATTGTCGAGAGTGCGCCGCGTATCATCTCCGCGGCTTTGATGTTCCTTCAGGTGGAATTCAAGAAATACATTTTTTAATCAGGAAACCATAATTCCCCTTTCTTCCCACATGTCATTTGTCTGAATAGAGATATTAAGTGATATATTCCGCCGTATGGGTGCATTATAGACTGCACATCATAAACACTTACAGAAATGCAGCCCTGTGTGTGGTGTTTTTCCTCTTGTTTAACATTCAAATTAAATAAGAAATGGATTTTCTCCAGCAGTGTGAGAAATGCGGAGTTTCCCGCCCCGAGGGTCCGCGGTCCTGCGTACCCAAGCCCACCAACAACCATAATATTTAAATCATGCACACGGCCTACGCTGCCCGGCTTTTGTTTATTAAACCTGCTTCCTGCTTTACTGCTTTAACATGAAATAAGACCACAACACAGTAAATATTAGGGACCGCACTGGGGACGAAAAAGAGTTTTAATTAAGAACAATACAATTTTAAGTTTATTCCAACCCACTGGAAGAATATAGAAATGCTCTCTTTATGGCTGGGGTCATTTTCACATTGAAGTCATTTGAAGGTGCAGAAACAATAATTTCTGTAAATGTTCTTCTTGATAATATAGAATGATATAGCTTGGTGGCCTCTATTGTTTTGCCCATTTCAGCCAAATGTTTGGATTTATCAATGATTGGCATTATCTATAATTGGATTTATCTATGATTGGAGTTCTCTATGATTGGATTTATCTATAATTGGAGTTATCTATGATTGGATTTATCTATGATTGGATTTATCTATGATTGGATTTATCTATGATTGGATTTATCTATAATTGGATTTATCTATGATTGGATTTATCTATAATTGGAGTTATCTATGATTGGATTTATCTATAATTGGATTTATCTATGATTGGATTTATCTATAATTGGAGTTATCTATGATTGGATTTATCTATGATTGGATTTTTCTATGATTGGATTTTTCTATGATTGGATTTATCTACGATTGGATTTATCTATGATTGGAGTTATCTATGATTGGATTTATCTATAATTGGAGTTATCTATGATTGGATTTATCTATGATTGGATTTTTCTATGATTGGATTTTTCTATGATTGGATTTATCTACGATTGGATTTATCTATGATTGGAGTTATCTATGATTGGATTTATCTATAATTGGAGTTTTCTATGATTGGATTTATCTAAAATTGGAGTTATCTATGATTGGATTTATCTATGATTGGATTTATCTATGATTGGATGTATCTATGATTGGAGTTATCTATGATTGGATTTTTCTATGATTGGATTTATCTATGATTGGATGTATCTATGATTGGATGTATCTATGATTGGATGCATCTATGATTGGATTTATCTATGATTGGATGTATCTATGATTGGATGCATCTATGATTGGATTTATCTATGATTGGATGCATCTATGATTGGATTTATCTATGATTGGATTTATCTATGATTGGATTTATCTATGATTGGAGTTATCTATGATTGGAATTATCTATAGTTGGACATATTCGTGATTGGAGTTATTTATGATTTAAGTTATCTATGATTGGGATTATCTATGATTTGAGTTATTTATGATTGAGGTTTTCTATGATTGGAATGATCTTTTATTGGAGTTATCTATTATTGGACATATTTGTGATTGGAGTTATTTATGATTGAAGTTATTTATGATTGGAATGATCTATGATTGAAGTTATTTATATTTTAAGTTTTCTATGATTGGGATTATCTATGATTGGAGTTATTAATAATTTGAATGATCTGTGATTGGATTTATTTATGATTAAAGTTATCTATGATTGGAATGATCTATTATTGAGTTATTTATGAATGCAGTTATTTATGATTGGAGTTTGTCTATGATTAGAGTCATTTATGATTGAAGTTATATATGAATGAATTATCTATAATTAGAGTTATCTATGGTTGAAGTTATATATGATTGAATTATCTATGATTGGAGTTATCTATGATTAAAGCTTTCTATGATTGGAGTTATCTATGATTGGAATTATCTATGATTGGAGTTATGTATTATTGGAGTTATGTATAATTTAAGTTATTTATGATTTAAGTTGTTTATGAGTTATGAGGTTTTTTTTATAATTAGAGTTATTATTTATGCAGTATAGGCACAACATATTGACCTTATATGATGCATTCTGCATTAATGCACCAGATTATTAAATATATTTATGCTGTTCTTAAAATAGTCATTAGCAATGTTGCTTAGCAACCCTGGCCTACTGTTAGTGTTTAATTGCAGTTTTAACACACACATTAATCCATGCTGTGCTTTATACTGATTTATACTGATTTGTGCACACATTACAGGGGGTTATTACATTACATTCACATATAACTCACTCAAATAACAGCCTTTAATGGTAAAATAGCTGTACTGTATAATTTGTTCATGGTGTACAGCTTTATTAAAAGTGACAAGGCACAATATTGTGCATTTTCAGACAAACTGATTTTGAGTGGGTTTATTTTTTGCTGGAGTTGGATTGTTTAATACTTTTAATATTATATAAAAAAACGACTCAAGGATATGTCTTTCACTCTATCCCCTCTATCTCTCCAACAGAATCACCTCATTATTCTTCCAGGACTGCTCTCTTACCCATAATTCCTACTGAAGCATTTCACATTATTTTCATCAAACTTTCACTCCTGATTTATCTCAAACTCAAATTATAGTTGGGTCTTCTTTAATATATATTGTCACGTCACTTCCAATCACCTAATATTGCATCTTACCACTGCTGATAAATAATATATCTGCTGTTGTGAGAAAGTGTATTTGTGACATGGTAACTTTTACTGGACTGCTATTGGCTGGATTGAATCATCAGTGGCATTTTATCAGTGCAGAGGTAGGAATCAACTTATATTCTGTTCATTCTGATAAATCTATATTGTTTCATGTGCCTTGTCATGTGACCCTGCCTTGTAGACTCTCCCTGCCTCGCATGTCTTGCTTGCACAGCCTGTCATAGGTGTATGAATGAATAAATGAATGAATGAAGCCTAAAATCACTTTTAAAATCATACAAACACACCAGTAAGACGAGGCAGCCAATCACACACAGCATACTCACAACCGGAAATTACCATGCACCTGGAAAACTGAGGAGCTGACCCCAGACAATGCCAATTAATATATGTGCACACATTGGTACACACATTCATATACTTACACCCAAACAAACACTAGGACAATGTAGAGTAGCCAAATTACCTGTGGGAGAAAATCCACCTGACATGGTATCTAACTTACCTGATCTCTACCGGAAAAAAACGGAAGCCGGAGAAGGAAACCGGAGTCCCCTGAGGAAATCCATGTGGACAAGAGAAGAACATGGAAACTCAACCCAGATATGGACTTGAACCCAAGACCCCAGCACTGGGAGGCAAACCTGCTAACCATTAAGCCACCATGTAGATGTAAATGATGGTAGTAGAAGTTTGGTAGCACTACATAATAAAATAAAACATTAGCTTTTAATTAAAGTTTCTCCACTCACCCAAAACATAACCCTAACCTTGACCTCAGTCCAAATCCTAACCGTAACCTTAAACTCTGTCTAAATTCTAACCCTAACCTTAACCTCAGTCCAAATCCTAACCCTAACCTTAACCTCAGTCTAAATTCTAACCCTAACCTTAACCTCAGTTCAATCCCTAACCATAACCCTAACCTCAGTCCAAATCCTAACCCTAACCTTAACCTCAGTCTAAATTCTAACCCTAACCTTAACCTCAGTCCAAATCCTAACCCTTACCTTAACCTCAGTCTAAATTCTAACCCTAACCTTAACCTCAGTCCAATCCCTAACCCTAACCTCAGTCTAAATTCTAACCCTAACCTTAACCTCAGTTCAATCCCTAACCATAACCCTAACCTCAGTCTAAATTCTAACCCTAACCTTAACCTCAGTCCAAATCCTAACCCTAACCTTGACCTCAGTCTAAATTCTAACCCTAACCTTAACCTCAGTCTAAATTCTAACCTTAACCTCAGTCCAATCCCTAACCCTAACCTCAGTTCAAATTATTACCCTAACCCTAACCTCAGTCTAAATTCTAACCCTAACATTAACCTCAGTTCAATCCCTAACCATAACCCTAACCTCAGTCTAAATTCTAATCCTAACCTTAATCTCAGTCTAAATTCTAACCCTAACCTTAACCTTAGTCTAAATTCTAACCCTAATCTTAACCTCAGTCTAAATCCTAACCCAAACCTTAACGTTAGTCTAAATTCTAACCCAAACCTTAACGTTAGTCTAAATTCTAACCCTAATCTTAACCTCAGTCTAAATTCTAACCCAAACCTTAACCTCAGTCCAACCCCTAACCCTAACCTCAGTTCAAATTATTACCCTAACCCTAACCTCAGTCTAAATTCTAACCCTAACCTTAACCTCAGTTCCATCCCTAACCATAACCCTAACCTCAGTCTAAATTCTAATCCTAACCTTAATCTCAGTCTAAATTCTAACCCTAACCTTAACCTCAGTCTAAATTCTAACCCAAACCTTAACCTCAGTTCAATCCCTAACCATAACCCTAACCTCAGTCTAAATTCTAACCCTAACCTTAATCTCAGTCTAAATTGTAATCCTAACCCTAACCTCAGTCTAAATTCTAACACTAACCTTAACCTCAGTCTAAATTCTAACCCTAACCTTAATCTCAGTCTAAATTCTAACCCTAACCTCAGTCTAAATTCTAAACCTAACCTTAATCTCAGTCTAAATTCTAACCCTAACCTTAACCTCAGTCTAAATTCTAACCCTAACCTTAACCTCAGTCTAAATTCTAACCTTAACTTTAACCTCAGTCTAAATTCCAACCCTGATGTTAACCTCAGTCCAAATCCTAACCCTAACCTTAACCTCAGTCTAAATTCTAACCCTAACCTTAACCTCAGTTCAATCCCTAACCATAACCCTAACCTCAGTCTAAATTCTAATCCTAACCTTAATCTCAGTCTAAATTCTAACCCTAACCTTAACCTCAGTCTAAATTCTAACCCAAACCTTAACCTCAGTTCAATCCCTAACCATAACCCTAACCTCAGTCTAAATTATAATCCTAACCTTAATCTCAGTCTAAATTCTAACCCTAACCTTAACCTCAGTCTAAATTCTAACCCTAACCTTAATCTCAGTCTAAATTGTAATCCTAACCCTAACCTCAGTCTAAATTCTAATCCTAACCTTAATCTCAGTCTAAATTCTAACCTTAACCTTAACCTCAGTCTAAATTCTAACCCTAACCTTAATCTCAGTCTAAATTCTAACCCTAACCCTAACCTCAGTCTAAATTCTAACCCTAACCTTAATCTCAGTCTAAATTCTAACCCTAACCGTAACCTCAGTCTAAATTCTAACCCTAACCTTAACCTCAGTCTAAATTCTAACCCTAACCTTAACCTCAGTCTAAATTCTAACCCTAACCTTAACCTCAGTCTAAATTCTAACCTTAACCTTAACCTCAGTCTAAATTCTAACCCTGATATTAACCTCAGTCTAAATTCTAACCCTGATATTAACCTCAGTCTAAATCCTAACCCTAACCTTAACCTCAGTCTAAATTCTAACCCAAACCTTAACGTTAGTCTAAATTCTAACCCTAATCTTAACCTCAGTCTAAATTCTAACCCAAACCTTAACCTCAGTCCAAATCCTAACCCTAACCTTAACCATAGTCTAAATTCTAACCCAAACCTTAACGTTAGTCTAAATTCTAATCCTAACCTTAACCTCAGTCCAATCCCTAAATCTAACCTCAGTTCAAATTATTACCTACCCTTAACCTCTTAAATCTAACCCTGGCATTAATTCTAATTCTAACCACAGTCCAAGACCTAATCGTAACCATCAATCTGGTGCTTATCCAAATTTTAACCTCAATCAAAAACCTAGTTCTAACCTTAATCTAAACCCAAGACCTAAATCTGTCCTCTTAATCTCATCCTAATCCAGTAAAGATCAGGTTACAGACTGAAGTCAGTAGAATGTATGTAACAGTCTGATAAATAGGTTTAGATGTTCTGTATTTGAGCTGTTAGATGATCAGCGATTTTTTAGGTGAACATCTACAGATCTTAAAATAGACACTCCAAATAAACAAACAACTAAAACACAACTGAATTCAATTTTAGTCTTCAGTAATATTGGTTGGTAAAATTGGTTGGTGATCTACTGAATGTTAAGAAGCTGCTGCATCACTGATATGTTGTGAAAAATTTACTGAGAGTCTAATGATTGTTAACTTAATTTAAAAGGGAATGTTCATAATAAAGTGTAGCCTAAAGTACTGCTGTGAAAAAATGCCATGTGTCCTTAATTAAGTAATAATACACTCAAGGTTCATGCTATAACATGTAATTTTGGCCATGTGTCCTTAATTAAGCAATAATACACTCGAGGTTCCTGCTATAACATGTAATATTGGCCATGTGTCCTTAATTAAGCAATAATACATTTTGGGGCGGTTTCCCAGACAGAGATTAAGCCTAGTCCTAGACTAAAATGGCCTTTTAACTCAGACTAAGAGAAATCTGCTTTCTCAGTCATGGCTTAAAATAGTCCTGCATTTAGTGTAACTCTGAATTATCTAATCTGATTTCTTGAAGGTAGATTAGTGCTAATGCAGGAGTAAATTGAGGCTTAAATAAAACCTGACAGGAGGTAGGTTCAACTTCAGATTAAAGTTGTTTGTCAAAGAAGACACATGGATTACTTGGACTATGCCAATGAAGATCAAAGAGTACCACCAGCTAGACATGTTCTTGCTTACAAAAGTGACCCATTTCAACATTTTGATGACATTAGTTTTCGAGATTGTTTCAGAATGTATAAAAAAGATGCCATGGAGATTATTTCACAATTGAATCTCAAGCTTTCATCTGTGACTCAGCGAGGACGGCCTTTACCAGTTTGTCTCCAAGTGCCCATGACTTTGAGGTTCCTGGCATGTGGTACCTTTCATCGAGAAACTGGGGATTTATTTGGTGTCAGTGAACCAACAGTATGTAAAGTCATTCACAGAGTATGCAGAGCCATTTGTGAACTAAGAGGACAGTACATAAATTTCCCTGATGCTACAATCCAAGGGAACTACAAAGTAAGTTTCTATGAATATGGGCACTTTCCAGGAGTCATAGGCTGCATAGATGGAACCCATGTTCCAATAAAATGCCCATCTACTCCAGATGCTGAGGAATACAGGAACCGTAAAAATTGGTTTTCCATAAATGTCCAAGGTGTATGCACGCCCCAGTTACAGTTTTCAAATATTGTTGCACGTTGGAAAGGTGCTACTCATGATTCCCGGATTTTTCTTAACTCATCTTTGTATGCTCAATTTGAAAGAGGAGAGCACAACGGAATATTGCTTGGTGACAGTGGCTACGCCCAGAAGAATTTTTTTGTTTACACCATACTTGCATCCAACAACAGCTGAGCAGTGGCGCTACAACCAGGCTCATATGCGCACTAGTGGTCTAGTAGAGCGCATGTTTGGCATTTGGAAGAGTCGTTTTCAGTGCCTTCGAAAAACACTCAGCTACCTGAAACAGCGTGGATGCCCTGATCCTCCAGTTGAAGAGGATGACAATCCGGTTGCACCACCATTTACAACAGATGCCAGAGAAGGACTTGCGTACAGAGATGCTTTTGCAATGTGTCACTTTAAGTAGATATTTTCAGCATTATCCATTTTCTTTATGTTCTGTTCAAATCATGTACATTTCACATGCAATGACTTAATACATTTTATTTTTAAAGTAAATGTGTACATTTTGTGTGGTGGGTCATAGAAATAATATATCCAACACAACATAATTATTTATTTTATAGATTTATGTACTGCTGTGGCATTTGAGACATTTGAGCATCTCTCTCCTTTATCTTCGTTTCCAGGTCTGCTTGCAGGATCTTCATTTTCATTTCATGCTCCTCCCTAAGATACTTTAACTTATGTTCATGAAATTCAATTGCCAACCTTTCATGAATACTGAGTCTTTTGTTGTACTGACCAGTAGGCCTACTGGCAGGCACTGCTACACTTGTTGAGGATGTGGAGGGTAAACTGCTTTGCAGCTCCACTTCAGTTCTGTCCACATGGTCTTCTCCTTGAAACCACAACAATTCAGATAATTGCAGATTACATGGCAGTGACACAAATACATGTTTAAACTTTAGAAATAAAAGGCAATGAATGAAATTAATTGATTAAATTAATGAATTTACCTAAAGTAGGTGCCTGAGATCCATCATCTGAACTGTCCATATGGTCATCATCTGGTATATTCTCCAAAGGTTGCTGACTCTCCATTATTCCTGTCAGCAACTCATCCACCTGGTCAGGATCTTTATGTGCAGGTCCCCCACCTGTCTTAAACCTCTCTCTTCGGGCTTCAGCAGCAGTCTTTTTTAGGCTTATTTTTATATTTTTCCACAACACCTGTATTAAATAACTAATCTCATCTTCAAGTTTCACATAAGAGAAACATAATAAAGCCATTTATTCATACCTGGAGTAGTTGTAATGTTCTTTTAGATGTGTGTTCATTTGCATTGAATTCATTGTAAATTGATTTCCAGGCATTCCTTTTCTTTGATTCTGCAGATGATGTGTGTTGTTTATCTTCAATAACCGGGTATCTTGAAACTATTTGCTTTAACAAAGTTTTCTCATGCTCAGTATAGTTTTTTGATCGAACTCTCTTCTCTGCAGCCATGGTTTTACTTGTATTTGCCTCTGCAGTTCAATGTTGTTTTAGGCATTTCTGGGTCCATTCCATGTTTTATAGGCAACTGTGCCCCAGCTAATTCAGACTAACACAGATGGGTTTGAATTAAGCTAGATTACTTTAGTTCAGGACTCCATAGTCCAGGTGTTAGTAATCAGTGGTTAATCTGTGTTTCAGAAAGCCCTTTTTAAAGACATGATTAACTATTGCAGATTAAGGCCTAGTCCTAGCTTAAATTAAACCCTGTCTGGGAAACCGCCCCTTAAGGTTCATGCTATAACATGTAATTTTGGCACAGTCAACACAGCAGTGCCAATATTACACATTATAGCACGAAACTTGAGTGTATTATTGCGATCATACCACACTTCCATTATCACTGTTTATTGAAAGATTTTGAGTTAAAAAGGATGAAACAATTCAATCTGTTTGGTTTAATAAACTCTGCGAGTTAAAATAACTTGATTGCTGCTCTTTTTGTAGATGGACTGTTTGGCTTGTAAGAGCTGCATTGTCGCGAGGTTACCTTGGGTTACAGTGCATTACTGGCTGATAACGGCACTCATAAAACACCTCTCAGCCAATCACATTGCAGTGTCGGAACTAACTCGGAAATAATCTAATCTAATCACACATTCACAGCATTTTATCAGGTAGCACAGACAATATTAAACATACTGTTTCTGTTCCTGTTTAAAACTTTCCCCCTCACTTCTTAACAGAACCCCCTGCTCCGTGTGTACCCATTCAGACTGAATATCCAGATGTTTAGAGCAGTAAGCAGCTGCAGATCCAGATAACAGCGCGGTGTTATGGGTCTGTATGTGATTATTCAGTTGTGAAATGCTCTGGGTTTTGGTACAGGTGGTTCGGGCCCGGCTCTGTTATGAGGGTACCGGTCGGCTGGGTTTTGAGGCGCCGGCAGATTGATGAGTGTCTTCAGCTGCTGCTCATCACCATCAAACCTGCTGCATCGCAGTCCAGTCACACCTCCTCTCCTACCTCATTCCCTGCTCCCGCCTCAGTGTGATTCCACTGTATATGAGGTCTGGGACAAGTGTGTGTGTGTGTGTGTGTGTGTGTGTGTGTGTGTGTGTGATTGTGTCTCAATCTAAGTACACACAAAGCCAATACTGACCTGAACTAGATCGACAAATATGAACAAAAGTATTGGGACACCTGCTGTAATAATAAAGAGTTTATTGTGCTTTTGTTGGAGTAACTGTTTCTACCGTAGACTGTGTATAGCTGGACTCTAGAGCATCATCTCTCAAAAGTGAAGCCACCACAGTGTTGTGCGCCCCCTGCTGTTCGGTTGCAGAAAGCTGTGTAACTCCACCCATCCCCATAGGTTTCAATGGCAAAACAGAACAACTTTCAATCACGTTTTTTTTTCCAATATACTGTAATTCTACCTCCATTATTTAAATGCAGCAGCTAGTGTAACCTCTGCTTATATTGTCACATTTTTATATCCCCACAGAATCCGTTTTTAAAAACGCTATTTAGCTCTATTAAAAAAAGGTGTGGTTATTGTAGTAGGGCTGGTTATGGGCGGGACCAATAACAGACCGTCAGCTCCGCTCCGCTCGACTCTGCAGCCTGTGACCTCGAGGCAGCCCTCAGGGGCGGGGTTATTTAAATGAGTAGGCTGTCTTTCCACAGTCTTTCTCCCTCCTCTGGTCTCTACTGCGCAGAATAGGGTTTCAGGACCCTATTCTGGCGGAAGATTTTGGCTTCATTTTCATTGAATGAATGGGAACAGCGACACGGTGGCCATCTTTTTTTTTACAGTCTCTGGTTTCTAGTGTCCAGAACACACTTTCTAATAGACTTTGGAACTTTCTTTAACCTTGCATTGTTTTAAGATTTAAAGATTATAGTCCCTATTTTAGCGATCTATAGTATAGCCATCAACCGTGCACTGCACAGCCTGATTTAGGGCATGTCTGTGTGTTTTTTAGGTATGGTAACAACAGGAAACGATTGCCTTGCGTGGTTCAAAATGCGCAAAAGGCATGTACTAATTCTTCTAAATAATCATGGGTGTGTTTTGGGTGTAACGTGAAAGACCCATCAGCATGTCACCTGCCATTCCCTTTAAAAGCCAGGTGTGCTCTGACTTTGGCGGTTTGGTATGTTTTAAATGAAGTTTTTTACTATTAAGGGAAAAATACAAACCTACATGACCCTGTGTGAAAAAGCATTTGCCCCCTAAACTTAATAGCTGGTTGTTCAAACTGCAATCAAATTTGCAGTTTGGAGTAACTTGCAATGAGTCCACATTGGACAGTTTTTGAGCATGAATCGACTTCTTGGCGCCTTTTGGCTACAGCATCTCTGTAGGATTGAAGGATCAGAACTTTTCTTTAGCCAATCAAAGGTGGACTTGCAGGTGTGTTTTGGATCATTGTCCTGCTGCAGAACTCAAGTTCATTTCAGCTTGAACAAACACAAACAGACAGCCAGACATTCTACTTCATGACTTTTTTAATAGACTTTTAGTACATTTTTAGCAAGCCTTTTAGGACCTGGATCAGCAAAACAGCCCCAGATCATCACACTACCACCACCATGTTTTACTGTAGGTATCTTGTTCTTTTTCTGAAATGTGGTGTTACTTCTACACCAGATTTAACGGGACACACATTGTCTTACTGTTCTTTTTGCTCAAAAATGGTTTTCGTCTTTTCACTTTGCCATTTAGGCCATATTTGTCCACTTTTTTTATTATGGTGGAGTCTTAAACGCTGACCTTATCTGAGGCAAGTGAGGACTGCAGTTCTTCAGATGTTGTTGTGGGGTCTTTTGTGACCTCTTGGATGAGTCATCACTGCACTCTTGGGGTAATTTTGCTCAGCCGGCCACTGCTGGGAAGGTTCACCACTGTTCCACGTTTTCATCATTTGTGGATAATAGCTCTTACTGTGGTTTGATGCTTTTTATTTTACAGTAGGTTTAGTTAAAACTGCAAACTTAAAACAAAGCTGTTGCAAAACAGATCATTCATATTTTTGTATCATTTATCACTTCATAGAAGCATAGTCTAGTCTTGTCCTTTTGATGTGAATTTCTAGAGTACATCGTTCCAGAGAAATCCTTTTTTTTAACTGCATTGAGAAAAGTATGAAAGATTTTTAATACAGTGTATGTAGTCCATTATTACCTGCCATTAAATAAATACAAACCATGAATTGTTCTTGGTATTCAGATCCTTGTTTCAGTGTGTGTGTGTGTGTGTGTGAGTGTGTAATTAAGCTCATGTGATGTAACGGAGATGTCACACACAGTCTGAACAGTAAGTAAAGGCTGAAACCTTCAGCTCACGCTCACAGGAAGCGATGTGAGGAGCAGCGGAGGGGATGAATAGATGAGAAGGGCTAAACCTTGAGCGCGGTCGTCCGCGCCGAGGCCTCCCGGTGCAGAGAACAGCACATATTCATTACAGAGCGTTCGGCGGCTGTGAAAACTCACTGCGGGTGTGCTAATTCATATTCGACGTCTTTGGAAAAGGAACTGGGCGCGCTTATGTTTTATGCATGCCATAAATGGAGGATTGAAAGTGGAAAATTGAAAACGTATCAAAGCCGAACATTTGTTGCCTGACTTGGCAGAGGAAAGGCCTGGTCTCAGTACTGATTGCCTGCTGGTAAAAATAGGCCTTGGAAAGCCTGTGTGTCCAGCAGAGGCTGCTGTGATTCTCTGGGCTACACCCTTATGGGACGCTCGGCCTCAAAGGAAAGCAGAATTATGTGCGATAATAAATATCCGCTATTTAGGACACAGCCTAATATGAAATCTGTGTCTGTATCGGAAAAATTGGAACTGTTACCAGCTCATTTTCAAAAAAGCCTGTGTAGATCTTCTAAACTTTAAATAAGATCACCCATATAAGCGCATAGGGCCGTAAATAGTTTAAAACTTTATTATTTAGGCCAATCACTGACAGACTCAGGCTGTTTGAAAAGGGCACCTGCCCAACATCAGGTGTATACATTCTAGAGTGGGCACCATCATTAACAAATACTGTAGATACTTTGTCCTGTTCCACCAAACAGTTTCTACAATAGAGAGGGCACATATAGGTGCATCTAAAAAAATTAAATATCATTGAAAAGTTACTGTAAAAAGTAGAGTAATTCAGTTCAAATGTTAAACTCAAATGCAGTATAATATTAATTCATTACACACAGAGTGATCTATTTTAAGCATTTATTTCTTTTAAATTATTTTGGTACCAATTGGTACTTTTGGCAGTGTGGGCAGTGTGCCAAGTCCTGCTGGAAAATGAAATCTGCATCTCTATAAACTTTTGTCAGCAGAGGGAAGCATGAAGTGCTGTAAGATTTTCAGGGAAAACACTTCACTGACTTTATACTTGATTTAACACAGTGGACCAACACCAGCAGATGACATGTCTCTCCAAACCATCACTGATCATCAGTAAATTTTAAATTTCATTCAGAAATCAAGGGACCAGAGTCTGGAGAAAGAGTGGAGGGGAACATAGTGGTCTGATGTAAAGTTTCCACAATCAGTGATGGTTTGGAGATCCATGTCATCTGCTGGTGTTGATCCACTGTGTTACTGTATCAAGTCTAAAGTCAGTACAGTGTTTTTCTGTAAAATCTTACAGCCATTTAGCTACTTTTCATGTTTTCTATGCTAAAAAAACTTATTCCTGTTACTTTCATTCCTTTTACTCAAAACATAAAAAGTAACAGGAGTGAGTTCCAGTAACAGGAATGAGTGCCAGTAACAGGAGTGTTTTTTTTTTTTTTTTGTCATGAACATCAATTATTTGAACATGCAGTCAACCATTTCTTTAAAATAAAGACTTTCTTGAAAGGAAATCAAAGAAATTAGTGGACTTGCTTTTAAACACGCCTTTTAAATATCACAAGTTTTGTAACCATCTTCGGCTTAGAAACCTTGTAAAAAATTAAGAAAAGCTGCCTGAGTTTGAATAGTTAAATACAAGTGTTATTACATTCATAGATGAAAAAATAAAACTGAAATGAATAAAAATGTATTTTGGAAGAGTTACAACAAGTAAATGGCACTCATTTGGTGGAATGGTCCACTTATTGCTAGAAAGGGTGGAACCTACAGTTCAAAAAAAGCAAAAGTTTGCAAAGCTGCGAACAGACATGCGCTATGGGTTTGTGCCCTGCTGCATCCATGTGTGTGTAACATTCGGTGGTGTATGCACATTGGGGGTGCCGCTAAGTTAACAGTCCACTGCCAAAATAGTATTGAACATCGACAGATGGTCTGACTTGCGTTTTCTGTTGCCAAGATAACAATTCATCAGAAATTTACCTGAACACAAATCATTCTGAGACCACCACAACCACAGGTTATAAGATAGCAATGAGCATCGCGGTCATTGCTAATGGTGTAAGATAGGACCTCATGTCTTCTAAATATACTGACATGGCAAAAGTCTTGGAACAGTACAATATGTATTAATCATCAAATATTTCCTGAGGGGATAGCTTGGGAATGCTCACACTGGTGTAAGTTGTGAGGCGCTATCTTATGAGCAAGGTTGAACAGTGCCTAGTGTGCTCACAAACAGGCCAAGTGAATTATTATAGAGTTTGAATGAGGTCTGATAGTAGGTGCTGAAGTTATGTGGGTTTTTATTTTACATTCCTCCATCCACAGTGTAACGTGTTGTGGCGTGAGGAGGCGGGGGAGTTGTGGGTCCGCCCCACGCCGGAGCGCACAGCCATGTCTGTCCCAGCTGGTCCGCATGAGGACTGATTGAGCCGGAAACTTCTGGCTCGAATTGTCTGTAATCAGTGTTTAAACAGACTGAAAGTGACTTTGGCAGAAACTCATACGCATTCAATGCAGGAGACCCCGCCTAATATCAGTGTAAATTCTTCCATATTTTATCACTGCTTAAACAACCACAGATGGTTTTACACCAGGAAAAGGTGTTAACAGCATCCAGAATCTAATGATAACATTAAGTTTTCCTGCATATCCTGTTACTCTAACACCGCTACGTAATGTATTTAAATGTGCGCTGACAGAGGAAGCGGATGACGTGCAGGTGTTCAGCTGCTCCATGCTATCAGACAGGGCCGCATTGTTTGGATCGATGGGAAAAAGATGGGAAAGTAAGTGTGCTAAATTGCAGCTGTGCTAAATAATTCAGGCGCTCACAGCGCGAGCACGGCGAGTAAGCCATATCTCGCGTCACTAAGAGCTCAGATGATTAATCACCAATAAACCCAGCTGATGATAAATCCATACCTGTTACGCCGCTGATGCACAGCTTGCTAACTGCTAATGAATTCAGTGAAGTAAATGTAAACTTGGTGTGTAATTCAGTGCTATCAGAGTGTGAACGAAGGTGTTTAGATTCTTCATTCTGTCTCTTAGTTGGATTCTTTTCTATTATTATCTGGAGAAAGGCATCTAATTATGATATATATTCTTGGGTTTTGTTGCTACACAGCAAGTTCTAAGTTATCATTTTAAACTTTTTATTTCTAACACACAATACAAACAGCCTGTAATTGTTTTACCAGCATATTTAAGGGGAAAAAAAAACTGCTATTCTGTTGTTTATTGTTTATTTTGTTTATTGTGCTTATACAAGCGTGACGTGTCTTGCACAGTGTGTAAGATCTTAATGCAAGAGGAGATTTAATGCTTCTCTCATTGCCCTACACTCTAAAAAAAAACAGAGGCAGGATATGAGTACTTTTTTTTTACCCTCAAAGGTACAATATTGGTCTTTACCGGGTCAGATTTGTTCCCTCTGAAGTACCAAGTCATTCCTAACAGCAATAGGTACAAATTTGTACCATTTAACCAACCAAAAGGTAAATTCAGTATTCTGTATCGCTGTACTAATAAACAATCTATGCAATCTATGCACTTTTTTATTTGAAAGCCAGACAATTTTGCATCATCAAGTTCTCGACACATTTTCAGTTAAGGATAATGTTTATAATGTTTATAATCTTTACTGGTACAAAAAACATCAGTACAAAAGAAGGACTTTCATTAAAAGGTACTTTATTTTACCTTAATAAAAGGTACAGCGACAAGCTTTGTACTCTTTTAAGTACAAATCTGTACTTATTTTTTTAGTGTGAATGAAGAGGCTCTCATAGGTTACTTTTGGGTAGTGCAACTCCTGGTGAGAGATCACTGACTGCTAGAAATATCTCTACAATGCACTATAAACGTTGTAGAGACTAGTAGCTGGTGTGATGATCTGGGCAGCCATGGCTTATGGCAGCCAGTCACCCCAGTAGTGATACGAGGGACACTAACAGTGAAGCGATATGTGAAGAACATCATGTGGAAACATATGTCAAGCATTTTAAACAGAAAAGAAAAATCCTGCACACACAGCAAGGGGTTTCACTGGTGTGTCCAAATTTCTGTATTTTTTTTTTTTTTTTTTATGTTCGGTTATCTACACTGCAATGGATTGGTGGCCTTTCCAGGGTGTATTTTGCTGCCTGGGATAGGCTACAGCCCATAACACCACAACAACATTGAACAACATTAAACATTGAGTGAAACTGTGAAACTGAGGTGTCAATTAAGGTATTAATTCCTCCTTTTAGATGACTCTTCCATTAAGATTATGTTTAAGAATTGAGTAAAATAGACTACTACTATTAAAGAAAGCTAAACCTTACTGCTGTTTTTTTTAGCAGTCATGTGGGGGTCATGTTTGATTTGCCTTTCTTACCACCATATCAGCAGTACACTCCGAGAGTTGATTTAGCCTTTCAGACGTCAAATTTAAAAAAAGGCTTAAAAAGTGATATTTAACAAGGGTGTGTAGAGTTAGCATACTGTATACTGTCTGTATATGTAGTTCAACATATCTTCAACAGGTCATATAAACTATTTCTGACTGTTTTGACTGCAAAACCGAAACAATTCCTCAAAAAACTTGTATTTTTCTCTTTTTTGAAAGCTAACCCTGACAAAACCGAGATGAAACCAAGCTTTAGTTGCATTGGTTAAATGTAATTAACAGATAGGCACTTAAAAGATGGTACATACTTACTGCACTTTCTAATTAATCTTCAAGAAATAGCCCTTAGCACTAAACGTAATCCATCAACTGGCTAATTCTTCTCCTAGTTCACAGATGGGCTCCAGCTCTGTAGGTCAAAGCATTGCTGTGGCTGGTATTTTCAAGTGCCCTAGAGCTATGAAGCATATTTTCGCTGTAATCTCACACATATATTTTGTGTATTTTGTTTTTTCCTGATCTGAAACACCTTCCTTGACACACCAGGTAATTATCAAAGCCGTTATGGAGCATGAAGCACAGAAATATGTAGTGGCTTGGCACCACAGGAATGAGCTACAGCTGAAAATAGACTGCCTTAATATTCTAAAATGGCCAGAGAGCATTATGGCATTTGCCTAATGCTAATTAGTTTCTATTAGCCACAGTTATAACTGGTGACTGGAAGCCTGGTGAAATTCTGGATGACTTTTAAAATTCATTACCAGTGTTACAAATAACATGGTACAAGTGGGACAGTATGGAAAACGCAATTAAAAATTATGTTTTTTCTCCTTTACTTGACATTAATTCGATTAAAGACAATTCAAACCTGAGATAGTTCTTGCTTAATCAGCCCAACTTCATTAAATGTATTACAAAACACTTAATGCCTGCACTTAATGCCTTAAAGCACAAACCTGACTTTTACCTCAATAATAAATAATAAACAGAATAAAGAATGAAATAACAGTCCTGTTCCCTTAGATGAGCTGCTGGCGTACCTTCACATCATGGACACACAGCTCAGTTTCCTCTGGTGAGATGCGCAAAGCATCGCACTGTGAAGATAACAATGCGCCAAAGTCAGACCACACCTGATTCTTAATCTACTAAGACCTAAACTCTTGCATGCCATGCATTTTTTTTTGTTTTTCTTTGCTATTGGGCATATTAGCACCTAATGATCTTTTTTAGTTTTTGAGAAACATTCTGTCCACATATGAGGACTTAAGCTTTATATTTTGATAGAACACAAAGGAAGTCGCAATTAGCATGATGTGCAAAATATTTACTTTGTGCCTAGTTCTTGCTTAATCAGCTCAACTTCATTAAATGTATTACAAAACACTTAATGCCTGCACTGTCTCGTAAGTCGCAGTGTTTTTGTACGTCTTTGTCGTGCGTTCACGTCCTGAAACGCACCTACAGCCGTGAGTTTCTGCTTGGAGTCGGCAGAAACTCACTTTTGGAGTTAAACCGCGGACTCCGAGAAGAACTGCGAGTCTGCGGCGTGCTCCGGACACCCGCACCCCCACCGACCCCCACCGCTGCAGCTCGCCCACAATGGAAGCGCCACAGGCGGCAGGCGAGAAGGCAGAAACGGGGTAAGCGCGGGGGTATCCGAGCGAGGCTAGCGGCTAGCCCACACAAGCCAGCTATCCCCACCATACTTTTGGCCAATGTACGCTCTCTGGACAATAAACTGGATTACATCCGCTTACTTCAGTCAACTCAGAAGACCGTGAGAGACTGTTGTGTTTATGTTTTCACCGAAACCTGGCTCAACAACAGCGTCCCGGACCACGCCGTTCAGCTGGAGCGGCTAACATGCTATCGGGCGGACCGCGCGCTAGCTGGCGGAGGTAAGAGCCGCGGCGGCGGGCTCTGTGTTTACATCAGCGATGCTTGGTGTCGGAACGTTGTTGTGGTCTGTAAACACTGCTCACCGGTAGTGGAACTGATGATTATCAAATGCCGTCCGTTCTATCTACCGAGAGATTTCTCCGCCGTGTTGATCGCTGCTGTTTACATCCCTCCGACCTCCAACAACAGCGTGAGGAGTGAAGCACTGAATGAACTGTACCAGTACATCAGTGAACAGCAGACAGCGCACCCAGATGCTTTTCTCATTCTGGCTGGAGATTTCAACCATGCAGACCCAAAGAGTGTGTTTTCTGGACTTTTTAAACACATAGACTTTCCAACCAGGGGAAACAACATATTGGACCAGGTCTTTACTACACACAGAGGAGCCTACCGAGCCTCCCCCCTCCCCCACCTGGGAGCCTCTGATCACCTCACCATTATGCTAATGCCAGCTTACAGACCACTGGTTAAAGTCACCAAACCAGTTCTTAAGCAGGTACGAGTATGGCCAGAGGGTTCCTCAGAGGCACTTCAGGACTGTTTCAGCACAACAGACTGGAATATGTTCAGAAAGGCTGCCACCCACAACAACTCCACATACATTCAGGAGTACACAGAAACTGTCTCTGCCTGCATCACCAAGTGCACTGATGATATAACCGACCTCAAGACCGTCACTGTTCGAGCGAATCAGAAACCATGGCTGACAGGAGAGGTCCACAAGCTCCTGAAGGCTAGAAATGCAGCCTTCAGAACAGGTGACCAGGCAGGCCTGAGGTCAGCCAGGGCCAACCTGTCCCGCGGGATCAGGAAAGCTAAGAGGCTGTACTCAAAGAAGATTTCCCAACACTTCAGTGACAGCAGAGACACACAGAACCTGTGGCAGGGTATCCAGTCTATCACAGGCTATAAACCACATCCACAGACCTGCGACAGTGACACATCTCTGCTGAACGACCTGAATGGGTTCTTCGCAAGGTTCGAGCCACTCAACAAAACACCCGCGCAGAAATCCATCCTTCCTCCTGGTGACCAGGTGCTGACGCTGTCCCCAGACAGTGTGAGGAGAGCATTCAGCAGGATCAATGCTCGGAAAGCTCCTGAGCCTGACAACATTCCTGGCCGTGTGCTGAGAGACTGTGCCTGGGAACTCGCAGAGGTTTATACTGACATTTATAACACCTCTCTGAGTCAGGCAGTGGTTCCCACATGCTTCAAAGCCACCACCATCATCCCTGTCCCAAAGAAGGCATCGCCATCCTGTTTCAATGACTATCGTCCAGTTGCACTCACCCCCATCCTCATGAAGTGCTTCGAACGACTAGTCATGCATCACATCAAGTCTTTGCTCCCCCCCCTCCCTGGACCCCTACCAGTTTGCTTATCGGTCAAATCGCTCGACCGATGATGCCATCTCCACTGTTTTCCACTCAGCCCTCACACACCTAGACAAGAAGAACACCTACGTCAGAATGCTGTTTGTTGACTTCAGCTCAGCATTCAACACAATCGTCCCCCAACAGCTCATACACAAACTGGACAGTCTGGGGCTGAGCACTTCACTGTGCAACTGGCTGTTAGACTTCCTGACTGGAAGACCACAGGCAGTGCGGGTTGGCAGCAGCACATCCAGCATCACCACACTGAACACAGGGGCTCCCCAAGGATGTGTACTGAGCCCCCTCCTGTTCACTCTGCTGACCCACGACTGCACACCAGAACACACGTCCAACCTCTTCGTCAAGTTTGCGGATGACACGACGGTGGTGGGTCTCATCAGCAACAACGATGAGTCACACTACAGGAACGAGGTGAGCCGCCTGGCCTCCTGGTGCAAACACAACAATCTCTCTCTGAACACAGAGACGACCAAGGAGATTGTTGTGGACTTCAGGAGAACTCACACACTGCACACCCCTCTGTTCATCAACGGAACTGCTGTGGAGAGGGTGAGCAGCACCAAGTTCCTGGGTGTGCACGTCACAGAGGACCTCTCCTGGAGCACCAACTCAGCGTCACTGGCCAGGAAGGCAAATCAGCGTCTCTACTTTCTCCGCAAGCTGAGAAGAGCTGGAGCCCCCACCCCCATCATGACCACCTTCTACAGAGGGGCCATCGAGAGCATTCTGACCAGCTGTTTCACCGTGTGGTACGGGGCCTGCACAGCATCCTGCCGCAGGACCCTCCAGTGCATCGTGAGAGCAGCTGAGAAGATTGTTGGCACCTCTCTCCCCTCCCTTCAGGACTTGTACAGCTCCCGCCTCACGGAAAGCCCTCCGTCTGGCAGGAGATCCCTCTCACCCACTACACAGCTTCTTCATCCTGCTGCCATCAGGGAGGAGACTGCGGAGTCTCGGGGCAAGGACCAGCAGACTGCGAGACAATCCAATCCTGCCCCCAGCACACACTCACTCAGCATCCTGAACCCCCCCACTAATAAAGTACTGAAACTCTGCACTACAATGCACAAAGTACTGGTCCCTTCCAAACGGACTTGCACTACACAACACCTGCGCTACTGATATACTTGCACTGTCTATACGCACTTTAATTCCACTTAATTAAACTGTGAACTTTAAGGACTTACGCACCCATTCACTTTACCAGCCTTAAGCTATATACCATATACCGTATTTGCACTACTGTGATTTACTATTTTTACTGTCATTCCATCTCAATCACCATCAATATTGCACTATTGTCTTACGTATGTTTATTGTGTCTTGCTGTATTGAACATATAGTGTCTCCCACTCTTTTATATTATAATTATATATCTATTTTTACGTATTTACTTATATTTATATATCTATTCCTCCCCCACACCACTGCACCTTGTTTTTGTCTCATGTATGTCTATTTGTGTCCCTGCTGTATTGTACACATAGTGTCTCCCATTCTCCTTTATTATATCTATTATCTGTACTTGCTGTATAATTGGGAAGGAGAGTAACGTAATTTCAATTCTCTGTATGTCCTGTACATATGCAGTATTGACAATAAAACTACTTGACTTGACTTGACTTGACTTGAACACAGAATCACAGCAGCAGCCATTATGTAAAATATTAAAGATTTTCATTGCATTTGAAGCCTGTGTGTAATATTTTATATTTGAAATTGACCTTTTTTATTTCATAAATTAAACCCAAACATCACTAAAAGTGTTCTAAACCATATTAAGTTATTAAATATTAGCTGTTGTTTTGCTTTAATGTCTCTAGTAAGACTATTTTTCCAGTACAGTGGGCGGGGCCAAGTTACTGTTTTATTGGTTTATAAACTTGTTCATTGACGGATTCATGGTCTATTCTAATAGACAACAGCTCTCAAACAGTGTTCTGTGCAACAAAACATAAAAAAAAAAATAAAGAAAATACATGATGTCCATTGTAATGATGTAATGGATGCAGGGTCTGAAAGGGTAAATTAGTTCATGCCTTTTGTGCATTTCAAGCCAGGCAAAATGTATACCAAAGACAAACCTACACACTCTAAATGCAGCTGTGCGATCCGCAATTGACCGGTTGACAAGAAACAGAACCTGGCTTTTGGACTTGTTGCTGTGAACATTCTGGATCATAGACTGTATATAGCTGGACAGAGCATCGTCTCCCAAAAGTGAAGCCACCACAGGTCGGGCGCCCCCTGCTGTTCGGTTGCAGAAAGCTGTGTAACCCCACCCATCCCCATAGGTTTCAATGGCAAAACAGACAACTTTCAATCACATTTTTTTTAAATAAATTTCCTGTAATTCTACCTCTATTATTTAAATGAAACAACTAGTGTAACCTTTGCTTATATTGTCACATTTTTATATCCCCGCAGAATTCGTTTTTTTTTTTACGCTATTCAGCTCTATTCAAAAGGGTGTGGTTATTGTAAAAGGGCTGGGTTACACCTAGCCGGGGTGGGACCAATGACTGTATGGGTGGGACCATAGACTATGTACAGCTCTGTGGAGGCAGATTCAAATGAGTAGTCTGTCTCTCCACAGTCTTTTTTCCTCCTCTGGTCTCTACTGCTCAGACTTGTGGTTCAGGATCGCCAACATGGCGGAAGATTTTGGCTTCATTTTCATTGAATGATTGGACATGGCATCCATCATTTTTACAGTCTCTGGTCTAGATGGTCTGTTTCCAAAAAGATCTATAGTATCTTCATATCATTGGAATGAGCTGGGGTGGGATTTCCACTAAGCACTAAGCACTTAACACTAAGATATTTCTTAGAGGGTCAAGCGAGCATCACACTGAGCACTCTCTCTATCCATGTTAAGATGTTCTCAATGTTAAGATGCTTTTGGGAAACTTTTGGGCCTTGATTTGTCCCAGAATCCCCCAAGTAATCGTTCTAAGACCATGTTCATTCAGCAGCTATGATATTCTAAATTCAAGCCACTTCACCCGTTGTATTAAGCTGGGAAAAAAAAAAAATTGCATACACACACTGTTGATGCGTGATGGGGGTGGATTAGGGCGAGTGTGAAATGACTGCAGATTCATGTTCATATGTGCAGAAGTATACATATACATGATTAAGTGGTCATGCCCTATGAGGGTTCATCTCATTACATCTTCATTATCTCATTCACAGTTCTTCAGCACTACACCACGCGCTTCAGCCTAATCATCATGTTTAAGTGACCCTATTAGCATGGCGTCTCACGTTCCGTCAGCGTTCCTCACACTGCAACATTCATGCCCCTTTAGGCAGGATCTGGCAACATGTGAAAGAGTTGAGATCTGAAGAATGTGAGATGTTTCCAGCTCGTTTATTACAGGAACCGAATATTTCTGTCTTCTTTGCTGGCAAATTAATTTGCTTAACAGGGTTATTCTGGGTGTTTTAGCTTGCATTTAGATTAGCATTGTCATTATAATGTGGAAATATCTCAGGAATGTTGTTTTCTACAAAGCAGTCCAACACCACTTCCGTTTAAATGGCGAAGAAATGATAAATAAAATGATTATTAGATTTTCTACAACCGAACATTGCAGAGTTAAGGGTCTCCCTCAAGGGTTCTTATTGGTGTCCTCTACAGGCATGTCTTTGTAATATATGCTCTGGTTATACCAGCAAAACCATCTTTTCAACACAACTTCACTATAACCATTGACTCTCTCTCACCGACAAAGGTTGCTTGGAACCTGGGTGTTATGGTTGATGACCAGCTCTCCTTCACGCACCATGTGGCCTCAGTTGCTCGATCCTGCCGCTTTGCGCTTTATAACATCAGAAAAATTTGACCGTTTCTGACGCAACAGGCCACCCAACTCCTGGTACAAGCAGTGGTCATCTCACGACTCGACTACTGCAATGCCCTACTAACTGTCCTCCCAGCCTGTGTAGTAAAACCACTCCAAATGATCCAGAATGCAGCAGCACGTCTGATCTTCAACCAGCCAAAACGGGCACATGTCACCCAACTGCTCATTGAGCTCCATTGGCTACCAGTTGATGCTCGCATCAAATTCACAACTCAAAACAATCGCCTAAAAGGTGATGACAGAAAAGCTCCTTCCTACCTGCACTCGCTCCTGAAGGCTTACGCTACCTCCCGGCCGCTGCGCTCCTCCAATGAACGTCGCCTCGCTTTACCAAACAAACATTCACACAAAGCAATCCAGACTGTTCTCATACAGAGTTCCCCAATGGTGAAACAAACTACCTTCCACTACCAGATCAGGAGAATCTCTCTCTATCTTTAATAAACTCCTGAAGACAGAGCTCTTCAAAGAGCACTTACTCTCCTAACACCTCTAACACCCTAACTACTTCTAACCTCATTTCCTTCTTCCCCTCCTTCACTCCTCTATCCCATTATTTCCCTTTGACCTTCTTTAGACCCTATCTAAAGTTGTTTTTACTTTTAACTATTACTTTTGTACTTCACTATTGTAAGTCGCTTTGGACAAAAGCTTCTGCCAAATGTAATGTAATTTGTTTAATGCGCTTTTGCATTGTCTTGTTGGAAAATCCTTGGACACACCTAAAAAAGATGTATTCTGTAAGGCAGCATCTGAACACCACCACAGTTTGATTGTTAAAAAGAGGATCAATTAAACAATGATTAGATTTTCTACAACTAAACATTGTGGAGTTAGAGGTCTTCCTCAAGAGCTTTTATTGGTGTCCTCCACAGCCATCCCTTTGTATTAATGTACAAAGTAATAAACTTCTTTCCAAAAAAGGTCAATCACATTTTCTGAGGAGACTCTAACCCTCAGCCTATGTTGCATGAATGAAACATCACAAGTCATACCATATGCACAAAATATGTATACCTCAATATACAACCAATTCTTAGTCAGAGTTTATGTAATCTTTAGGTTTTGTCCCTGAACCAGATGAGCCTATTTTTGAACAAAAATACAAAAAAGAATTCTAATAATACACAAAAAAAGGACTGATCTTCCTGGATGAGTAGACGAAGTTCGTTCAAGGGTTGATTCACAGGAACTTATTAGCAGTAGGCCAATCCAAAGCCACGCAGAGTGTGTTGTGATTCATCATTGTTTATACAACAGTTAGTTCCAACCTCACAATCTGATTGGTTGAGAAGTGTTCTAGCCGTGCTGATATTTGCGATAACATCAGGGCCTTCTCACACTAAATCTGTATCACTCCCCAGACGAGTTGCCAAGTAACGGCGTATTTATACATACAGGACAGTTTTGAATCATCACCTCCACCCGCACCAGCAGCAGCGTTAGCTTAGCACGGGCTAGTGCCCAACCACGGCATGCTCGCCCGTAGCACTGGCTCGTCTATTGTGGAAAAAAGGGAAAGAAAATAAAAAAACTGTTGTATAAAAGCAATAGAACACTTAAAATCATGTGTTATGGCGAATAACATCACTGCTGTGATGACCTACGACCAAATCACAGCAGTGATGTTATTCACGATAACACACTCCCTCTCGTGTTCTATTGCTTAAGTACAGCATCCTTGAGGAAGTCCAATAAACCAATAGTTGGAGACGGTCCAAGGCCCTCTATTTTACTATAGTCCATAGTCCTTTCAAACCCAAAGACAAGAGAACAGTGCTCAAAAAGTCATTCTACAAAAAGAAAAACATCGTCCGTATCATATTAAATCCATTTTAGAAAACCACAGTTAATCTATAAAATACATTTATTCTGTTTTACTTACACTGGAATTACAACACTTAGGTTTTCCAAGACAGAGGGACTTAAAATACTCAAACAGCACATCAGCAGCAAACAGTTTGTAACACCTCAAGAGTCAAGAGTCAAAAGGCTTTTATTGTCATTATATCTGAGTACAGGTAGGTAAAGAAATAAAATTTCTTCGGAACTAAGGTGGACAACATGGAAGAACAATACAACAACCTTAGGAGGAACCAGGACTGTTTAAAAGATTAAATAAGTTTTGACTGATTTTAAGGAGAACACAAAATATGAAATATTATCAGAGTGTGGAGCCAGAAGGTAACATAGACACAAAGGCACCCAAATACTGGCATCCACCCACTCCACCATCCACAAACCTGAGTAATCATGTGCAGTGGGTTGCAGTGAACAACATCACCAACATCTCACATTAGCACAATTTACTACATACATGAAGCTCTAGATCTGCAGCCTTTAATCTAAGCAGTAGCACATTACAGTAGTCTAGCCTTGATGTAAGGATGGCAAGTACTAATTAGTCTGCGTCATGCAAGGATAAGGAATTTCTTAGCCTGTCAATTTTACAGAGGTGTAAAAAAAAAGCAGATAAATAAATAAATATTAATCTGTTGGCACCATGCCCAATGATGTCCAGATGTTGACTAGAGGGGTATAATTAACCCCAGCACTGTGATCTCTGGAATGATGGAGCTTTTGGGATGAGTTGCATGTGTACAGTGAGGTGAAGTGCTTATGCTCTTGTTACTGAATGCAATCAAATCCTCACAGCTTCTCCACAATCTAGTAGAATGTTGTCTCTGGACAATAGAGACAGTTACTCCCTCAAGTCTGTTTTACATAAAATTGGATATTTCTAAACAATACGCAACTATTTTGAGTTAGCTGAACATTTGTGGGCACATATAGATTTAAACTGAGATCTTTGAGTTGAACCAACTTATAATAACTGAGTTTAGTCTGTTGACATTGACAGCTTCGTTTTCATTGGCTTCTGTCACAATCTATTTGCATACTGGGTGT